>NC_044058.1:21047437-21109937 GCF_902167405.1 Gadus morhua
TTTTTGTTCTCTCATAAGCAATACCCATGAGTTTACCTCGGATACATAATAAATATTTGATATTACAGATAATTATGCTAGAAGAGTGTGTCCCCTTGAGCCAGCTTTGACAACATTTCTGCATTACTCTATCCTGACATCACCGTCCCATTCGCAAATGCATCATAGTCTTGCACATCTTAATTAATTTTAATTTTCCATGGGGCATAATCAACGGGCGGAGACCAAAATGTTGCAGGTCCCAATTGGATAGACCTACAACCAATCAGAGCAAAGAAACGTGTGGTACATCAGTGGCTGCCATCTTGCTTGTTTTTCAAAATGGTATTTTAGGTATTTATATAATTTCATAATTTCCTCATGCATATTCATGCTATATTCACTATTCATATTCCATGCCACAAAAGCTGCCAACTACTTCTAATTTAAAAGCACATTCAGTCATTTAGCGCTTCTGACCAATTAGTCTGATTATTGTTAAGCTTCAAAATATTTATTTAAAATATTTATAATGATACAAAATTGTAGCTGCTTTATTCAAATTACACCTATTTAAAAGATGGAGGATTAACACTGCTGCTAGATGCTCATCATGTAGCGGAGCCACAGTGCTTGTGGGACTGCTCTGAAAAGGAGGTCAAATCACAAGCATTTAACTGGGTATTGGAGAATAATTGTGGATCCACTACTACCCGTGGATTGTGTTATTTGCACAGAAGCAGCAAATAGCCCATTCATAGCTGAAATTATACAGAGATTCTAATTGTGTGGCATTTAGCGCAGTTCACCTGCTGCTCAAGCATGGCACTGCAGTCTTTTTACTTCCACCTTATGGTCGACTGGAGTGGCAAAGTTTTCTCTCTACAATAGCTCTTCTAACGTGTTACCTCCAAACACTGCTAAGGAATACCGCCTGGAACACATACTGCAAACATCTTTATCTTTACAATCGTAATGAACAACAAGAAGGCACCGTTTATACTAGGAAATGGCCTTCTATTTTCTAGCTTGCGTCATACAAGGGGGAACGATTTTCAAAAGCACAGAGATGGGGTCTGCGTCCTGGTGAACTTGACAGAGTGATCTTTCCAGAGGCTTTTGCAAGACTGCAAGCGGCCTTAATCCGTCATCAGTGTTGAGAAAAGGACGAGGACTTAATGAAACACTCTTTGGTATTGTTGAATTACTTTTTTTTAATTATTTGCTGTCTGTTAACTATTTCAGTACTAGTACTTGATTCTTTTGAAACATATAATACAAGACCACAAACAGTAACATAACTTATTTTACAAATAACTAATGAACCAAATTAAAACAATTATAAGTTGTACGTGAGATTTATTGTTTAGTTTATTTTTTACTTGCAAAATTGTTTACTTTTATTTGCCCACTATCTGCATTTAAGTTATCAGAAAGTGCCATATGCACAAGTATTCATAAGAACCAGACACACGTACAAACACATCCTCTGCACCAAATGCTTACAAAAGTTCAACTGTGCACGCGTGCAATAACATGAAAAACCAACTGAGAAACCTGTGTTGGGGTGAGCCTAAATTCCCCCTCTTCTCCGGCAGTCAAACACTTCATGCAGCAGGCAGCGAGAGGGAGAAGGACGGAGTGGGGAGAGAGGTTTCTGTGCCTCTGCCACAGTTTCTCTAAGTGTTTTCTTTCGCTTTGAAGTGGCACAGCTAGATTACTTCCCGAATCTCCAAAGGATATTTTCGGTACCGCCGAGAAAACGAGACGGCGGTTGATAGGCACCACTTACACACAATCACGACTGCTCGGAGTAAGGCGTAGCCCAGCCAATCACAAGCCGCCTACATCCAGCAGGAAAGAAACCAAACCTCTTAATAACCAGCCACTCAAGATTACTGCACGTCACTGTCTGTTATCTAAAAAGTGTATAGATACGGCGCTGTTGTGCATTGTGTCTCTTAAATCATTTATAAAAATCCTACAGTGCGGTGGAGAATGAGATGAACCGCTTCATTAAGCAACGGTAGTGTGTCTTGTTTTTTTGTAAAACAACTGTGGATTTCAGAAACAATTCTGCGCTCACGCAGAACTGATACAGACGTCGCTGAAGTTAAATAAGACGATTTGGAACGCTGTCGACCAGGAGGAGATCTTCAAAAATATGTGATGAAAATATAATAGTTAATAATAATTTGTGTGTTTGAGTGATTCCTGACGAGGACTCTTTCCCAGTGTGTTGTCTAATAGATCATACTACCATCAAGCACAGCAGAAGAAAGAGAGGGCCTCCAGGTAGACTGGAAGGTATGAACAAATCAAGGCTACCAGAAAATATGTCTCCCTAGTTCTCCTCTAGTGGCCAACGTAACTTACAGAGCTTATAGCTGCAGTCGGGCCACAACTACCCTGGAGAAGGAGCTTCAGACATGAATGGCCCAAACATGTGGAGGCCACTGAAGTGAATTGGTGAGAGTTTTGTCCACATGGGAATCCAGGCATGAATGGTCAAACCCCTTCTTGAGAGACAGCCCAAATATGGGGCATGGCCGCTGCGTACTTCAAGAAATATGCTTAAAAATTGAAGAGGGAATAAATGAATTGAGCATGTAATGCCTTTTTTATTAATTATTTATGCACACCATCCAGTAAGACCTTCATCTGGCAAACAAGGACTTTCACCTGACTTTCACATCTCCAAGATTCTTCTTCTTTTTTAGAAAGGGTTTCTCACAAAAACAGGTAAACTGTTAACTGTTAGGTCGGCCTACATCCGACCGTCAAAGTGAAATGCAGCCTCCAGGGTAATAAAAGAGGGGAAGGTTGAGGCCCCGTGTTGGTTGTGGCGGAGAGCTGCACCCTAAATCAATACACAAGGCTGAGGATCCACTCTCCAAGTCATCACTGTCCACCATCTCCTCTGTACGTCTCTTAAGTCGTGTCCCGTCGGTTCTCTCGCTGTTCTACTCTAAAACGTACTGTTCCTGTCATCCCCGGCAGAAGTCACCTTGTTTCCGCTGCGATCCGCTGGTCTGAAAGTCAACACCGTCCCCGACAGTGGTACTTTGACTGAGAGTGCTATTATAATCTTTGATGTCATGGATGACTCATTGGTGTGTGTCCCTGAGAAGCTTCTGCGTATTTTCCAGGATAAACACCCCGTGTCCACTGACTCACTCTGCACTCTACCCACTCTTTAGGAAACCATGGATACTTAAGCTAACTGACGTTTTTCCTGTAAAAGTTGTAATGCTGTGTGTGGGTGTGTGCAAGGATGTCTGTGTGTGTATGTGTGTTTGCGCGTGTGTGTGAATTTGAGTGTCCATTCTCTATTCTAAAGAATAGAGAAACCATTATGTAGAGCTCAACTAAGGTTGTGTTGAGAAAGGGTTAATCCAGTACAAAATGTAATATTATTGGATATTCTCACAGTGCACTTCCTTCACTTACTAACATCTAAAGGGTCGTTTTACCATTTCAAACAAATCGCATTAATTAATAGCGCTTGTATCCTACAGTACCTTTAAGTTTCCAACTGTTAACGCTATCCCCAACCCAACATTTCCAGAGTCATTCGGCTGTTGAATTCCCACTGTTTGGCTATTCTTTTAATACAAATTATATTAAAATAACAGCTCTAAAATCCTACAGCACCTTTACGTTTCGAACCTTTACTGCTATCCCCAGCCCATGTTTGGCTATTATTTTTTATACAAATTGAATTAAAATAACAGCTCTTCAATCCTACACTATCTTTTAAGTTTCCAACCTTTACCTCTTTCCCCAACCCACCTCTCCCACAGTCTTTCAGCTGCTGCACTCCCACTGTGTCCTCCTGCCCAAGTTCACCGCAACACTTGGGAAGTTCCGATGATAGCAAACTCAATCAAGTCAGAACTGTTAGTCAGCACTTTTTTTCTTTTTACTTATCCAAACCCCTGACAGCTAGACTTACAGAGAAGCCAGAGGGAATCTGCACAACCACTGCAATACCAACATGTATAATGTAGAACAATATGAGCACAACTATTCTTCATGGTTCCAAAAATCCTTTTTGGAGAGCATTACTTTTGGTCCGCGGTATTTTTGTTCAACCGCAAAGTAGTGCAGGGGTTTCTCCTGGAATGACATTGAGTTTCTGTCATACACAGAAAGCATCTTTTTGCTGTTGGTTGAATTAATGTATGCTCGGCTGTAATTTTATTGTTTGTCATTCTTGAGTACACTACAATGGATACGATTTAACCACAGCACTAGGCTTACAGTCTGCCTTGTGTTTTCTGATGTATATTACTTTGGACATTACTTATTTTAATATATTTCAGAACCATTTGTGGTCTTTGTCCTTCAGACAGAAAACACCAACATGTGAATTTGGTCGAACAGAACTTGACCTTATCCTATAGCCCGTCGAGATCATTGTGGTCGATCTCGTTCAAAGCCTTTCAGAAGGCATTGACCCAGCCCCAACCAGTTTCCTCCAAGTTGGTTTCACTTCCCCTACCCCATCACTTCCTGCCAAGCCCAGCTCACATTCTGGACTGCATATTTGGACTGGATCTCAGCCTCACGCTGGCCCTGAGCACTGTCTCTGCACTTGTGATGTCAGCTTGGCGAGACAACAGAGAATCGCCCAGAACAGACACACCACAGACACTGCAAACACTGGAGCTCCAGCCATGAAGGGTAGGGCGGGTGGGTGGGGAGGAAGGGAAGAGGAGCCGGAGTAAATCAGAAGGAGGTGGAGAACGACAGACAGAAGATTAGAAGACAAAAGTTGAAGGAGGTCAAAACACAGACTAAGTACCAGCTGTTGTGAACTCTAACGCAAGTGTGGAAGGCGAAGACAAATCGACTGGAATCTGCTGGGGTTTCCATCGGGCTGTGGTCAATATGTGCACGTATTTGTAGGAAAGATGCATTAAAAGTCAATTTAACATTGTTCGTTGTGCACACACAGTAAACAAGGCCAGATGCACTCAGGGCATACATCTCCAATAACAATCATTATGTTAGGACGCTTTCAGCTGGGTCTGGCCTTAAGGAATTACCATGGCTGGTCATTATAGCTAATGAAAAATTCAGCAAGGATAATGTTTCTTTTGGCTTTGAGCCATGGAATATTACTATTCTTTGTGTGATTTCATTTCCCACATGTTGCTGTACTGAGATGTATGATTATGAACTGTCCTCAAGTTTGGGACATTAACAGTTTGAGAGTGAGGAATTTAATTTGGATGGTTCATCTTTTTAATATTGTTCTTTATTACCTATTGATGGTAAATGACCTGTGTGACCATCTATGCAACCCACCTACGTAGGAATAGCTTGGGAACCAGACAAATCTTGCCAGCTCATGTTTAATCTGCTTTGTAGATAAGGTATGGCTCCCCTCCCGTACAGAAAGATTTCTGCCCGGTACATAATACACTAACCAATCACAACCGTCTATCTAATAAGAGGCGGGATCAATACGATAACGGTGTAGAGACGAGCCATATAGTTCTTTTCAACAACAACAAAGATGGCTACCGCTGATTTTGAACAGACTGTTGCTATCGAGAAAGCATTTAACGAACAGGTCGGTACATTTTCACATAAAATAGATCATATGTCTGCACTTAAAGCTTTCGCTTAGATCACATGACTTACCACCAGGTGTGGTGTGATTAGCCGTTATAAGCGGTTTTGGAAATCTTCCCCTTATGAAATCACAGGTGGGCGTGTCCACCTAGATGTGTGCTGGATAGATCAGTCTACCAGCCTACCCAGTGGACTTACCACAGTGGAGCAAACGTTGCTCATCTATCCGTCACACATCTAGGTGGACACGCCCTCCTGTGATGTCATAAGGGGCAGATTTCCAAAAACGGCTTTTAACGGCTAATCACACCACACCTGGTGGCATGTCATGGGACCTTTAACAAAGGGTTTAGTTTTATAGGGGGGGGGGCAGAGCGGCTCTCAGAATCCCGACAGAAACTGTATAAGAACCCTGTGTTTTAGCCAATGCTTGGGTCTTCAACCTACGGAGCTCTTTGAGTGACAGGCTGATTTACAATGCAGGGGACTTCAGCCTGCGCCCCTCTTTGAGGGACGCGGGTTGATTTCCCATCGTAGGCCTAGGATCATTGATTGTTGTATGCATGTTGTGTTGTATCATTGTTTGTTTGTTGTTGTACCATTAGTACCAAGTATCTGACCACAATTGTCTACAAGTATTGTGTGCTTTTTGCATTAAGCAATCAGTCCTAGACGCAATATCTGTTGAAGGAAATTAACTACGACAAGATGTATTTTTGTCACCCGTTTCATTGCCGTGATTGGTTGAAGGCTTATCCAATCACCTTCAGAGGCATTATGGTCTGCGTCCTTGAGGGACGCCCCTTGAAAATCTAAAACGACCGGAGGGATTCCAGACTAATTGCAGTTTACAATCCGTCTGGCGATGCCTGGCTCACATGTGAAGGCCATGAGGACAAATTGCCTTTCGTCATACCCCAAAGAATCAACATTGATGACGCATTCCCATCAGTTGCGTTTTGACCTGACTTAATCTCTCTCTCTCTCTCTCTCTCTCTCTCTCTCTCTCTCTCTCTCTCTCTCTCTCTCTCTCTCTCTCTCTCTCTCTCTCTCTCTCTCTCCATCTGTCTCCCTCTCCCTCTCCCTCTCCCTCTCCCTCTCCCTCTCCCTCTCCTTCTCTCTCTCTCTCCCTCTCTCTCTCTGTAGTCCAGCCAGCCATTGTGTGATTCTTGTGGCTGTCCCATCTTAGGCTCCGTATCATCCGGAATCTCATCTTTCTCATGTCTTCCCGGAGCTTGTTTGGCCAAGCATGAAAAGACTGTTTGTGTGTGTGTGTGTGTGTATGTGTGTGTGTGTGTGTGTGTGTGTGTGTGTGTGTGTGTGTGTGTGTGTGTGTGTGTGTGTGTGTGTGTGTGTGTGTGTGTGTGCAAAGAAAAAGAGAACGAGAGAAAAGCAGGAAGCCAGAAATATTCCCTTCCTCACAACCCGACCTGGTTGGTTAACTTCCCCAAGATGCAAAGTAGCGCGACCTAACCCTCATCTAACCCCTTTCAAGTGGTCCAAGAGACAAAGGCTCGGCTCCACACTCCAGCACAAACAACTCGCACATCTCCCAGTGAGCTAACCATCTACGTAGCGTGCATAGCGGCGGCCGTCTTACCGATCCAAGGTAACGGCAACATTTTCCAAACTGAACAAATATTGCTCAAACCTCAAATCACAGAAACTTCACCTGTGGATGATGGCAGCATTAATGCTCCGTGTCCACGTCGTCGCAGACATCGTACAACTTCGGTTAACCACACACAGTGAAAATGGTTTGTTTTAGCACGCAACCTATGCATTGCAACAGGTGTTTTAAAGAAGAGTCGACACTCATGCTGTAGACCTTGCATAAAGGTCACACTGTACTGAAACTGAACTTGCTGCAACCTTGACCCAGTTGTGTCCAAAAAGCATCCATTCCAACACCAGCAATGTTCTATTCAGACCATAAGCACAGGTATTTTACCTGTTCGATTTCAGGGTCATGCAAGGTGCAAGAGTGTGCTGTTGTGGATGGTGTGTGATTCCATGCCCTCTTTCAGGGGAAGGTTCACGATCTATCACTAGCGCTATTTTACCCCAACAAATATCACTTTAACATGGTACTCCACAATATGATCATCCTTTGGGTCGCTTTTCGTTAAAATAATGGATAGGTTGGAAGATTTGCTAGTCAGGGTTGTCCTCGAGTCTAGACCGTCCCGTTTAATGTGGTTGCTTGGTAACCGAATGAGCCCTCTCTCTCACACGCAGGCCCCAGTTTGAGTACTTGCGGCTCCATTCCAATCGTTCGAGGCTCACAGAGTACTTCCTATCTGAAAGGCCTTTAACCCCAGATGTACAACCGGCAGCCGACCCCTTTCCAACCCGGGGCATCAATCCTACTGGGTCCTCTTTCTCTCTTCTAATTTCCCCTGTCAGACAATTCTCTAGCATCCCCTTAAGCTCAATTCACATCGCAACAATCCAGCGACCACGGTTTCAAAAAACACTACTTTCTTTAGCCCAATTTTCGAGTATAGCCTCTGTCTGCACTCCATCCCAGACCGTACATTTAAGCTTCTTGCTTGAATGGTTGAATCAATCGTCATTCATTCGCAGCCAAGAACACAGATGTTCTGCCAGGCAGCTGTGCTGTCCTCATCGTTAGAGTTTGGAAGAGCTTACACGCAGACTAGATGTGTCTAATATGTGAGAAGCGGTGTTGGGTGTACGAGACAGAACCTAAAACCCGACATTATTTTGCAAGAAATTTAAAAAAAAAAAAGGTTTAAGAATTAGCTTTTCAGACGCAGCACGGTGGCGTCACTTCTTTCTATTTAGCCGTTGCACATTTTCTGGAACGGCATTAAACCAAGTGACATTTAACAATAAATCAAAGTGTTTGCCAAAAGTCAGCCGTAAAGATGAATAGCTCGCCAGACAGAGCAGGGGGAAAAAAACTGTCAGTGAGTGTGAAGCCATCCAAGTGGAGAATTAGCCAGGGAAAATACCAACCAGCTACTCAGGCTGTTCATCATGCTGCAGCCTGCCACCCACTCTGCCAGAAAGCCAGCCAGCCGGCCGGTTAAACACATCAGACAATCGTAAGAACAACGGCTTCAACTTTTGCGTTTTTCCATGGAACCTGTCGCTGCATTCCTCTCACTATGAGCTGGCCCCTGACTCACGTGGCTCTAAGGTTACAGGAAGTTAGTCATAACAACCCCGGCCCACCACAGCCTTTTAAAACCTCTCCGGTTAACATGTGGCTGGTCCAAGGCACCACACAACACAGCTGCAACTGGGTACCCTCGGTTTAAAGGGTTCATCCAAGGAGTTGACAATAGCAGCTAAATAAAGGTCATTTAAAAGGGGAGTGAGGGGGCGCGCTTGTGGTAGGGGTAGAGTGAGTACCATTAAGGCCCGGTCCTTACCGCAGCGACCGGGGTAACATTCCTGCTATTGGTCTTTTGCTGCATGTCTTCCCCTTTCTCTCCCATACCTTCCTGTCTATCTCCCTTTACAATAAAAAGGATAAAACCTTCGAAAGGTGCGTGAAACAACAGTCTTGGTGTTTGTGATGTGGTGCATTTAGTTGGTTTGGCATTGGAAAGGATATCATTGCAGGGTGTGAGTACTTGAGACGACGCCCCATGGTTTATGGCAATCATTTCTGCGGTTACAATATTGAGCACGCCATCACGAGACAATCTGTGTCATCGTCCAAAAAGGGGAAAGTAAAGTAAATGGTCCATTACCATTACTGAATGTTATTTATAAATTATGAAGGTGCAATCTAGGTGCCTAGACGCCTGCCAATGAGCAGCTATCACGTCCAACGCTGCTGACAATCTTGGCCACCAAGTAACATTTCCAACGGGCCGGATCCAAAATCGATTCCTTCCTTCTGTTTGCCGTCCATGATGCTGCATGGTGCATCTGAACGGCGTGCAATGCATTTATATACGTTTGGACTTCAGAGATGTCCATTGCCATTAGGGGTCTATGCTCTGTCCCGACACAACTGAGCGTTGAATGTTGAACTTGTTATATGACAAAACATGTTTTGTGGAGAAAACAGAACAGGCCTCCAGCCAATGTTGCTGCAATAGCTGGCAGAGCGAAGAGCTGCTGATGTCCAAATATGAACGTAAAAATACATGAAATCATCGGTGGTGGTTTTTTAATCGAGAGGGAAACAGTGAGCCATACACTTGGTGGGAGGGAAATTAAAAACCATAACATAATATCAGAGAAACACGAAAAAAGAACAGAGGAGAATTTAAAGCATTTTTCATTCAACCAGGACTTTGAGGCTATGAATAAAAAAGGTAGAAGTAGTAGCTACGGAGAACTCGAGGGGATAGAGGGGTGTGGGTTGGAGGAATATAAAAAGTGGTGGTGGTATTGGTGGAGGTGGAAGGCGGTGGGGGGGATGTTTGGGTGCAGGAGGTAAATTAAATCAATAATGAATGGCCCCAGAACAGGGACTTAATCAGAGCAGCAGGTCTCCGTATATTGCTCCTGACTAGCGCACGCATCGTCGCCGTCGATTCAATTTACTCTCCAAACGCTCGCAAAAATAAATAAAACACAGAAAATGAATTGAGACGCTCATTCAAATTCATTACAAAGCGTCCCCGGCCTGCCCCACGGTGCATGATATTCCCTTGAGGAGCCCGAGAAAGAGTTGATGGTATACTATAGTATATATATGAATATATGGTGTGTGCCCTGACGCCTTCGATTCCAAAGAGGACGAGAGAGAGAGCGAGAGAGAGAGAGAGAGAGAGAGAGAGAGAGAGAGAGAGAGAGAGAGAGAGAGAGAGAGAGAGAGAGGGGGAGAGAGAGAGAGAGAGAGAGGGGGAGAGATGGATGGATAGAGAGAGAGACAGAGAGAGAGAGAGAGAGAGAGAGAGAGAGAGAGAGAGAGAGAGAGAGAGAGAGAGAGAGAGAGAGAGAGAGAGAGAGAGAGAGAGAGGTGGATGGATGGATAGAGAGAGAGAGAGAGAGAGAGAGAGAGAGAGAGAGAGAGAGAGAGAGAGAGAGAGAGAGAGAGAGAGAGAGAGAGGGGGAGTGACATAAAGGAAAGGAAAATCTCATTCATTAATCAGATTCAAAGGCGACGGTTTCCACAATAAAAGCGTGAAATAATAATAATGAAAATCTCATCAAGCGAGGGGCAGTGTTGCATCACAGTGTGGCTCTGACGTGGTGCAGGTGGGCGAAGCCGGCACCACGTCTCTGTTCTGGCTGACTGGGCCCGGTGGTGTCAAGTGGTGTTTTAATAGTGGGAGCTGACGCCTCCATCCAGCACAGCCGCATGGCCGCACGCCTCCACGCGTAAAAGCAATCTCACTACGGCTGTCTCTCTGTCTCTTTGTCTTTCTGCGGATTGATTTGTCACTTGCCACTCCTGCCTGCCTCACACACACACATGCAAACGCACGCACGCACACACACACAAACGTGCATACAGACACGCAGGCACGTAGGTACGCACAGACAGAGAAACGCACGGACGCACACAAGAGACGCACACACACAAACACACACACACACATACGTGCATGCACGCACACGCACACACAAACACACACACAGACTTGCACACACACAGAAAAACAGACAGGGTTTCACTCGCGCCCCTGCGTGAGTGCATGCTCAGATGCACAAATCCATCCATTTCTCCCCCCCCTCCTGCTCTAGTCCCTCCCCCATTTTTTTTTTCACAACAGCTTCATAATGCCTGGCAACTCCTCAACACTGGGCCTAATTGAAAGATGAACAACTTTATTGAGGCTTAATCCATCACCATGGCACCTCAGGTGGGGAGAAGGGGGAGGGCATGGAGAAAGGAGAACGAGAAGAGTCCATGAAGCACAGGGAGGAGTGAGAGAAAGCCAGAAGATAAAAACACAAAGGGAGAGAGAATTAGCAGGGCCTTTAAAAAACAGAGAGACAGACAGAGATGGAGACAGTAGCAGGGCATGGAGAACATAGAGAGAGAGAGACAGAGAAAGAGAGATGGATAGAGAGAGAGAGAGAGAGAGAGAGAGAGAGAGAGAGAGAGAGAGAGAGAGAGAGAGAGAGAGAGAGAGAGAGAGAGAGAGAGAGAGAGAGAGAGAGAGAGAGAGAGAGAGAGTAACAGGACAAAAGAAGAGAGAAAGAGAAGCAGGCCATAAAAAAGAAGGGATGAGTGGTAGAGAGAGAGAGAGAGGAGGGAGAGGGGAGCGAGTGAGAGAGAGCAAGAGAGAGAGGAGGGGAGTGGGAAAGTGAGAGATCGAGAGAGGAGGAGAGGGAGAGAGAGAGAGAGAGAGGGATGGGGGGGAAGGGAGGAAGGGAGCGAGAGAGACAGGAAGAGATGCAGATGAGCCGCCCCTGCGAGCCTGGCCTCAGATGCATGCCGCTCAGCGGTGCTGGCAGACAGACAGGCGGGCTCCGCCCATGGACGGGAGCGCAGGCCATGCGGATGCACGCCAGCTTGACAATAAGAAACTCATTAACTGCCCATTATGTCGATTTAAACAACGGCAGGAACATCATCAGCATGATTAAAGCGTCCTTGGTGGGAATAGCATTGATTTAACGCAGAGTAACGCTGTCTGAACATCATGTGAGAACGATAGTATTCACCGCCGAAGCTATACCCTCGCCAGCCGAGCCGAACAACGGACCTGAGTATTACTTTGTTAAATCGGGACAGAAATTATTGATGCTATGATCATTTGTCTTTTAGGTTTTTATCAACAGGCAAACACAGTGATGATGGATTAAGGTATGTACGATATTACATTGCTATTGTAATTAATAATGCTAATGCTACAAACACACAAACACCATAAAGTAGGATTTGTTTTTGTTTTTTTAACATCATTGTTTGTTGATTATGTATACAGGATTTTGTAACGTTTTTATTATTATAAGACAGATGTTAACTGTGTCGACTGAATTAAATATTGCCAACATAGGGAGTTGACCCTGAAGCAGGAATGAACCAAGAATAATCTATATATTTATTTTTTATAGCTCTGCGCGTGAGTGAAAACTCAGAGGGATGTGGGTGAACTTTACTGAACCGATTGCGTAGCAGGAGCACAGCAGAAGGGAAATCTCCTGTGTGTTGCTTAAATGCTTTATCTCATCCTTTGCCTAGCAACCAGTTATATAACAGACACAGAAAGTACACACAAATCCACACAGTCCCACATTGTCATGCAAACCCACATAACCAAATCTGCAGCATGCACCTGCAGCAGCACACAAACACACACACAACCACACACACAAAGACACACACACACACACAACCACACACACACACACACACAGACACACACACACACACACACACACACACACACACACACACACACACACACATACACACACACACACACACACCATCCAAAGTCAACGGGAGAACTGTGACTTCATTCTCGTAACACAACTGGAAAACATTTCTTTCGTCGCTTGGTTAGGATCCGAACCAGCAGTTCATCTCTGTTTTTTTAATTGTAAGCGTTAGACTGTTCGATTTAATTAAAAAGTAATTACGGATGGAATATTAAGAACTGTTGGCCATGGACCACTCACCCTCAACGGCCAAATATGAATCAGTTATGGACTAGTTGCGAGACACCTCAAGCCAATAACGTGAGCTCTACGGCTTCATAATGGTTGTGTTTAAACCAATGGGTGACAGCTATATAGCCATATTTATTTGAGACTTGATGGGTAGAACGAGCATTACTAGCCACACAGAGACATTGTCATTCACACCCACACCAACCAATCCTGCTGTATTAACAACTTGATGGCTCGTGGGCATACAAACTTTGGAGGGGTATTAACCACAGACACACACACACATACACAACACACACACACACACCCGCACACACACACAAACACACACACACTCAGTTGAAGTGCAAGGCGTTTGAGAAAAAACGCCTTCCTAAAATAGTTCGGTGCAAAACAGCGGGAAAAGAATCCATAACAATTCTATCAAAACTAAATCACAGAATATCTCGAAATTGAAAAGTTGTGTATCGCTACCGTTCCGAGATTACCTCTCAGAGATCAATCAGGGTTACAGTCGCGGCATCCTATTCACCGCAGCACCCGTCAGTGAGGAAGCAAACATGAGGACAGATGAACAAAGAACGCCTCAAAGTCATTCGAAAAATATTGAGGCCAAGAGTGTGACGGCCAGTCCGAACGAGAGATACATTATGTCACTCTTCAGAACTGAATGGCTTTCTGTTCTCGCCACGTTTAGTCTAGCTTGTCTAGACCTTGCCTTGTCACACACTAATAATCTCTGACATGTTTTGAGCCATCTGAGCGCAAATGGGTCCAAAATCACGCCATGATCACCTCACACTTTCCAGAAAATCAACTTAATGTCTTCCCCACACATCATCCTATAAATATATTAAATTACAATGTCTGTCATTTGTTGGACTTTATTCCATTATGCTTGTTCAGCAAATGCTTTCCATGGAATTAGTGGCATGCATAAACGCTCCCATTTATGCATATCGTATTCATGTTTAGGCCTATTCACACAAGTATACCTTACATACGTGACATTGAGCTTCCAGGCACAGGGTTTTGATTTGGGCTGTTATACGGTGTGTTATATGGCTTACCGTGCCAAAATCTTCCAGATGTATAAGTCGTGCATGAGTGTAAAATAGATTGGAGAGCGGTTTGCAGAGGAGTGAAGACAAACCCAGGTTACCTGGCAACCTGTGATGGATCCTGCTCTCTCATGGAGTAAATGTGTGGAGTGATAGCTACGGGTCCAATTCTGTCAGAAAATCAACAATTAGGGAAAACTCTCGCCTGTAACCTCTCCCTAAGAGCGATCTGGGCTCTCCATTGCATGGCTAGCCTTGTGTCACCATGATACAAATCTTCCAAAGTGGGGCCACCGATGAGGCTATTTGTTCCAGCGGTGTTTATGTGACTTAGCTTTCAGCAGTCTGATTTGTTTCAATGAGAAAAATGTGGGAGTCGCCAGAGGGCCGGTCATCCAGGGAGTCTTTAAGCTAACAGCCGTGCGATATACACTCCTCTCCCACACCCATTATTCAACGCTACTGCACCTGCAATGCAGTTTACGCCTTTATGGCTGCGTGTCCGTTGTTTTTTGTGCGAGCAACGGAAACGCACGTGCATGGGCGTGAGGATGGTGTGGGCGGTTGTGTGTCCACCGCACTTTTCTGCACACGCTTTCAATTAAAAACTGGATGACAAGATAAACCTATTTGAGTCCAGGGCCACAGCACATCGTCTTTGCCAGCCAATATAACTGATCAGATGGAGGGGAGTATGGCACGCCAGACAAATTGGTTAACATGAGGCCGTTAATATTCTTTTAACACGTCATAAATCTACGGGTGCATGTGTTGTGCCCCCCTGCATCAAGGGACTTTCTTTTTATGTAACCGATGGTAACAGCCGTGTAGGAATTTCCACAGTTTTTTTATGTTGAAACAGCCCTTACGCGAGGATGAAACTCATAAACAGGACACTGCTGCTGTCATTATTTCAGGTCGCCCAGCAGACGGCTCGCGTTGCAGTGTGCAGAATCCATTACCTAGGGTTCGACGGGGAACAAAAAAAGCGGTGGCATTGTGTGGTTTCCGAGCGATATTTTTGTGCATAGTCCGCTAAAATAAGCCAACTATGTGTGAATCTGGAACACACTGTGGGCGATACAGTGGAGTTGCGAAACAAACTGATGTTTGGAGCTTATTGCAAAATAAAGCTGAGGAGGAAACCCAAGATCATGATTAAACCTTTTCTACAAAAGAAGGAATGGACAATTGATCCGCAAATCCATGAGGTACACACATATCGAGAAATGGATGTGACTTTAATTATCAATGACACTTTAGTATATTCAATATTCAATGGCCATTTTAGAAAGAATGGTGGAGAAATGTTCTATAAAGAATGGAAATGCTCCATATTGGAGTTTGTCTATTCCGAGCCACCGTTTCTAAATCAGTAAATAAAACACCTTTATTCTTCCCAACTACTGTATGGACAACAGGTTTTCTTCTCATGTGCAGTACCATATACCTGGGCCCTCTAAGCAAAGAGCAAGCTAATGCCTGGAGCCGACACAGTAGGATCACTGTTTACTGCTAGTTTTGATAATCATTGACTGAGCAGTCGTGGTTTATTACTGCCGCTACTACGAGTGGTGGCTACAAGTTGATGCTCATTATTTCCCTTAGGTGTAGTGTTGCTATTTAGTTCTTATGGTTTTTATTAGCGATAGCTTGCTATCCATTTTCCTAGCAGTGCATGGAGACGATGAGATAACGATGTGTGAGTTGTTAGTTTGTTTATTGATACCAAGATTTATCTTTCAAGGGTCTACTCCGCAGTCAATTATTTTAAGTTAGTCCCACGTTGTGGCGTTTAAAAAATTAACAAGTCCCCAGTGTTTTTTTGTGGAAATTAATTTTAAAGAACAACCAACTGCTCCATGATTTAATTTGGTGTACTGGACACTCTAGTGCATCTTCTATGTTTGGAGCAATTCAATATGTTTCTCAGGGTATGTAGTCTTAATAGGTAATATTGTTATCATTATGAGAGAACAACATGAACTTGAGGGACTGGTTGTAAAAACTAGAAAAAGAATAATAAGAAGAAATCTTTTTTTTTCTCTTTTTTTTCTTTCAAACTGTTTTCAGTATTGGTTCATTTCCTTCCGATCACGTTGTTTAGTTGAAGCTTGACAGCCTCGTGCTCACTTGTTTGGTGATGACACACAGCAGCAAGTACTACCACCGCACAATGCACAACACACAATACACACGACTAGACGTTTAAAGATTTGTAATACGCAGAAACATCTTCCAGAAACACTTTTTTTTGTGTGTTTGCCACTTGCTTCGGCTGACATTTATACAGACGCCTAACTGCGCCAAGATCATGGATTATACTTTTGCAGGAGTAAAAAGAATGGTGGGGCAGAGGGTGGAGGCTGTCACAGTGGTTGTTTGATGGCTCTTCTGGTTCCAGGAGTAGTACTTCATAAAACGTTAAGTCCACATTGATCTGGTGTTGGGGTCCACAAATGCCTTACACTACTGTGGCTGTCCCTTTCTTTCAATGGGACTCCCCCATAACTGTTTTCACGCCCTGTTTGTCAACCTCTTAAATTACTTCCGAACACTCAACAAGAAATATGAAATTGAAAAAGTCAAAGAAATCATACGTTTAAATTTTTATGAATGCATTTATTTCCATGTGCCTACAATGACGGAACGCTTTCTGGAACTAGACTACTAAAGCCAGGGTCAACTGACCTCTACGCTCATGCAAAAAGCTTTCCATCTTGCAGGTGGCCGTCTCTGCCGTACATACAAGCTCTGTGTGCATCCATTTGAAACAGCTACCTCTCTGTACCGATTTACCCATCTACGTATTCTTTCTCCCAACTCTTTTTAATTGCTTCTTACTGTTCCTGAATTGCTAGATTCATAGCAAAATAAGAGGCTAAAGAGCCTCCTCTTTTGAAATCACCAGAAAGGCAGGATTGTCAGAAAGGCCTGAACTTCAGACTGTGAAAAACTAATCATAAAAATCTCAAAAGAACAAGTAACATCAAGGGATTTTCTTTAGTCTGCTAGCCCTCTTTAGGATTAAACCGTCTTAATGTAGCGTCTTCAGTTATTCAGTATTTTTACTAAGAGGTCTGTAATAGCGTGCAATTAATGACGAAATAAGCATGAAATGACGAAGCAGCCATTTAACTCTTTGTCCCTGGCTCTAATTATCCTTTCTCTGTCACACTCTCTCCGATAGAGATACAAAACAACATATTTAGCAATTGATATTCTTTGCTGTCTTGGAATATTATTAAGAGCTTTGTTCACTGTTTGAGCCAGTTTGTGTGTTTGTGTGCGTGTGCGTGTGCGTGTGTGTGTGTGTGTGTGTGTGTGTGTGTGTGTGTGTGTGTGTGTGTGTGTGTGTCTCTGAGTGTGTGCGTGCGTGCGCGGCCTGCGTGGTATAAGACGAGCCCTGCCACCTCTATAACTGCTGGGTCTGTGTTTTCATTAGCCGTTTGGCGCTTACAGAATGTAATAATGACTCAAACAAACAAACACCAAATTATCGTCGTAATTAAGTTTTTGAAAAGCCAGGGGAGAGAGGGAGAGGAGGGGAGAGTCGAAGAGAATCACTTGGCAAGCATGCAGTGTCTGCCACGCTGGTAATGAAGTGCTCATGCCTGTGTATGTCTGTGTGTGTGTATGTGTACATGGTTATATGTGTGTGCATGTGTGTGTCTGTGTCTTTGTGCGTGTCTTTGTGCGTGTGTGTGTGTGTGTGTGCGTGTGTGTGTGTGTTTGTGTGTGTGCGTGTGCTTCTTTCAAGCGTTCGGCGGCGAAAAAAATAACAAATAAAGTAAAACCGGAGGAGGCGAGGAGGAGGAAAAGAGGCAAAGAGAGAGTGTTTGTTCCAAGTTCTGAGGAGAAAGTCTTCTGTGAGGTCTGGAGGCTTCTCGTTCTCCCACCTTCTCCACTTATGCTTCAGTCATAACTCTCTCCTCTTTAACCTCTCACCATCTGTGCCCCCCTGCCACTCAGCCGGGCCCACCGCCTGCTTCCAAATTAGATCAATCTCTTCCCTTCCCTGCCAGTTTTCTCTTTCCTTCCTCTCTCTTTCGGTCCCTTAATGTCCTCTTTTTTCTTCTTTTCTGCATGATGCCCACTCCCGTCAACCACCCTCTTCATTAACAGTTTCCGTCAAGTGGTGCATTGTATAAACCAACAGCATTTTACCAGGAGACACACACACACACACACACACACACAAATGTGTGTTGCCCACCCGATGCAAGCACAGAACACAGGCGAGTTTTGGCAAGGCCACAAAACGCTCGCTCACATCCAGATGCCAAGTTTATTGGTTACGCGGCCGAAACTAGGACATCCATAAACTGGGAAATTGCTCTTACGGCTGCAATGTCGGGAGGAACACTGCCACTGTGGGTGGAGCACTCGGCTCTCGGAGATCCTATTTGTTTTGACCGATGTGCGCCGCCATAGCAGCAAGTTCAGCAGACTCAGCTTGGTCAAGTGTGTGTCTCCATAAGAAAACACTCAAGTGGAGGGAAGGGTGGTGCAGTAGGAGTAGACAAGCAGGATTTACAGAGGCACACTGAGGACCGTGAGGGCAGGAATGAAATAAAAGGTTGCAAAGAGAAAGAACAACATTATGACTGCACTGCGCCAGGGGAACACAAGAAGCGCACGTGTTGCACACTCTGACGGCCCTCTGTGTTCAAGTCCAGCCCTCCGACTCTGCGGGGCTTGTATCTAACACCTCGCCGTGGAGAGCGGCTTCCCATCGAGGGGTTGGCGAGGGCGACTTTCTTTCCATGGTTTCATCGTTATGAAATCAGGGTGACACATTAGACAGTTATTGTGTAATGGACTTCACCCACAGTTCGCTCGGGTCTCTCCGAGAGCACTATAGCTGTGTGATTGGATCCCCCATCAGCCACCGGGAATCAGAGCCGAGGGCTCACTGACACCGCGAGTGTCCAGAGCCCCCGACAAAACAAAATGGGCCCCCGCTCTGTTTCGCCAGCTGCGTTGATCCGAGGACACAGAAATGCGACTAACAGCCAAAGTGGCTCTCAAGAGATGACGACGATGAGGAGGAGAAGGAGGAGGAAGGGGAGGAGGTGGAGGGGGGAGGAGGGGGGGACGACTTCAGATGTGGTGGACGCCACTGCCACCGTTGCAGCTGCTACAGTTATCCGCATGAGAAGGGTGCCAATCTGCCATCCTTTCAGGGGAGAGTCTCTCTCGCTCAAGCGGACGTGAAAGGGAAAATAGCGTGCTTCTTCTTGGGATGGCTGGAGAGAGAGAGAGAGAGAGAGAGAGAGAGAGAGAGACTCGAGCCCTCAATACATGGGGAAGACGGGAAAACGGGATTAAGATAAATAGAGAGAGAGAGGGATAAAACGGAGTGGAGAGGTGTTGACGACGGCCAAGTGCCCTCTGATGATGGCCCCATGCTGTTCTCTGTGAACCACACTGATTTTCTAACCAATCAGCTGATTGTCTCTCGTGGTAGTCACCTGATGTAGTCACCTAATTGAGGCCTGTTTAGCACAGGGATTTATCTTAGCTTGGGTAGGTAAATTCTTTGAGGCACAAATAACCAGCCTATTATTTTTGTGTGGAATGGTTGATGGTGTGTACTGCTAATCAATGTGAATTGCCATCTAAACTAGACCTGGTTTTGTGGGTTTAATAGCATCATCGGATTACTGCTGTGTTAGTTAGAACATGAACAACATATATATTTGTATATACATATGAACAAATGGCAAAATAAACACAAAGCAATGCAAGAAGTAAAGCGCAAAAAGGTCTTACGAACAAACCTCAATAAATGGCAGGCATCACATATTTATGAATAACGTTTCATCTCTCTAAACTCTGGAGCTATACTGCATATTATTGTGAAATGTCAGCTGGCTTTTCAATAGCTCATCAAATTCAATAGGAGAAGTGTGCCACCATGTAGCCTATCTCAAGAATGCCTTTTTATTCCCCAGTAGCCTCTCTCTCTTTCTCTCCCTCTCCCTATCTCTCACTCTCACTCTCACTCTCATTCTCTCTCTCTCTCTCTCTCTCTCTCTCTCTCTCTCTCTCTCTCTCTCTCTCTCTCTCTCTCTCTCTCTCTCTCTCTCTCTCTCTCTCTCTCTCTCTCTCTTTCTCTCTCTACTTCTCACTCTCTGGCTCTCTCTCTCTCTCTCCCTCCCTCCCCCCTCTGCTCTCTCTCTCTCTCTTTTTCTCCCTCTCGCTCAGGCCAGCTGACATTTAAAAACCAGGGAGAAGGGAGAATGACGAGAGGACAGAAAGGTTTCTCAGGCGTGCGTGGCCTTGACGTGGCCCCAGCCAGCCTCCCGGGGCGTGACCCCATCCCGGGCGTTCTGGAATACTATAGAGGGAAGGAGCGCTGTCATTCATATCGGGGAATGATTGAAATCCCAAAGAGGGAGAGAGATGTTCCTCCATGCATGTGTGTGTGTGAATTTAGCGCAATGGAGAGGGAAGGATGGGATGCAGACTGTTTTTGTGATAGGGTATAGCTGGGATCAGAGAAGTCGGTACATTTTCTATATGATTTCAACATAAAGAGATAGAGTTTAGAGGTGTACATAATCGTCAGTATCTGTATTTGCGTCTAGATGAGTATATACGACCTGAAATGTACATGGTTTGTAACGGGAGTCACGTTACATCGGGCAAATGTTGTATTTTCTCACCTAATCTCTTAAAAAATCGGAGAATGCGAAACAAAATGGTCTTAAACCATAAATGATTATTGTATTATTGTACAAAAAAAATACACTCCGTGACTCCCTATAGTCCAGTTAGACGGGTTTCGGTTGTTGCCAACCTCTGCCCCAACCAGGAAGTGTTTTTCAGCCCATAAAACGCTGGCTATAATATTCCCGCAACAGATACTCCATATCGGTTGACAACGGACTTCTAACTACAAGTTTTTTGCATCTAACGGATGTTAAACCCCAGCTGTCGCGAGTGACGTGCGACGCCGTTCAGCGTTAAGCTAAGGTAACACTCATAGCGGATGTGTTTGGTGGCCACTGATTCATGGGAAAAATGAGTGAGTGCGTATGTTTTACTGTGTGTAACAGGGGACAGCTTGAGTCGTCACATTACACACGCCATGATCCATTCCGTGTCTCCTAAACATTAACACACAGTGCTTAGAACTCGGGTTCTAAGCTTCATTTTGATGGATTCCCGGGTCATTCCAGCTGCTACAGCAGGCTTTTGTCTTGCTAGCTCCCTTAACTGACCCGGTGGGGGGGACTACAGAATCAAGTTAAGTTATCAATAAGGTGTAGTACATGAAACGACGATAGTTATCGACGACTGGAATCAAAGTCCTATGTTTGAAACAGAATAGGCATTTTAATCTTGTGGCCGTCAACAATAATATTGAAGAATCTTGACGGTTCATTCATGGCTCATTTTAACGAGCAACTTCTGGTAGAATAAATATCTGTTTTCTTCGCTTCCCTGAATAACGTATCTTGATTTTGGTACATCCCTAACAGATGACCCAAATCTCCAGTCTGGGGCTCTCTTATCTTAAAAAATAAGAGATCATATTACTGGGGACCGACCGGGACATTATGGGGTCTCAAGCCACTACTGGGGCTCCCCCACAAAAAACGAATAAATTAATACAATTTGTTCAACTTCGAGCAGAGGTGTCCCATTATTCAAAAAACAGCAATGCACGCACAACAAATGCCAACCCTATCAGAACAAAACATTCAGCAGGACTGTGGCATTAGTCGATATAGAGTATGACTGACCGCACACCTTTCACCAGACAGATGTTAACAGACCACTGTAGTGGAGACGGCTGGATTTGATCAAGCGGCTTAATGGATTGAAGACAGAGGGTCCGGCCATGAGCCAAGGGGAACGTCAACACCACTCCACTGTGATCCAATGATTACTCACGCTAGCTTCGGGACTGCAGCAATACTGGCAAAACCTTGATGTTGAAAATGAAAAATGCACACTGCAGACAAAATAAATTGAGGTACGCGTTTCAAAATGACACATCGCCCAATTAAAGATCTCAGATCTCGTCTCTAAGCAGGGGGCGACGTCACATATACATCTGCATGCGTGTGCATTTACTTTGGAACACCATAACTTAGGAGGGCTCTTAGACTGTAGTGAAACAAATGGTTCTGCGCTGAAGGCACCGTGCCTCCTGGCACACACTACAAGCCCTCCATGAATACGTAGCCTGTCTCAATCCGTCCCACCACCCATGCTATGTTCTCCTTTGCTCTCCCTCCTGCTCATCACTCCTGCTCTGTTTACAAAGCTTCCTCTACCTCTACTTGGCATTCCCTTGCCTTGCCCCACCCAATGTCGAACCCTGCACCCTGTCTCCCCTCATCTCCCTCCCTCTCCCACTCCCACACGCCCTCCCTCTTCCTCTCTCTCTCTCTCTCTCTCTCTCTCTCTCTCTCTCTCTCTCTCTCTCTCTCTCTCTCTCTCTCTCTCTCTCTCTCTCCCTCTCTCTCTCTCTCCCTCTCTCTCTCTCTCTCTCTCTCTCTCTCTCTCCCCCTCTCTCCAGCCAAGAGGCTCCCAGCCTCTCATAACTCTTCATTAGAGTTCTCCCCGGGCCCTGGGGCTGCACCGTGTAGCAAAGCTGCTGCATCCAACTGCAACCGGAGAGCAAGAGGGGGAGAGAGAGGCGAGAGAGAGAGAGAAAGAGAGAGAGAGAGAGAGAGAGAGAGAGAGAGAGAGAGAGAGAGAGAGAGAGAGAGAGAGAGAGAGAGAGAGAGAGAGAGAGAGAGAGAGAGAGAGAGACCGCCCGGAGGCAATTAGCCCACCCCGTAGAATAACATCATGCTGGACACAACGCTCCGCTGACTCCTAGGGCTGGCCTATAGACAACACGCAGCTTATTAGCCTTCTGATGGCAGAACACAAGGGCGCACACCACTTGGAACGTCACAGTAAATGAACAGAGGCGAGGGCACCGCATTGTACGGTACTAAATACAACAGAGAGGACAGCAGATACTGTATGTGGGAGGTGAGACCTTAAGCCAGTGTTGACTGGATCCTTACTTTCCTCTTTACCTTGTTATGTCCTTGCGGGGAGGACAAATCAGGCCCCCACTTGTTGAAACTGAAGCTGTTATTATGATAACGATTGTCCCCTTGACTTAAGTTTCTCCTGCCGGGTTTTCAGGTACCTATCAACTCCTGTAATTCAGAATTTCTCTGACTAAATCAATTAATGATGACGAGATTCATTTTAACGATCCCAACGGGGAAATGCAGCGGGAGCCTCAGAAATCAGCAAAAGGCTTGAAAAATCAAGTGCTTTTTGTGTTTGGGATATAACACACAAGACTGAGTGGGGGTTCCCTGCAGTGGATTTAGAAGCAGGCCGGCATGGGTAAGGTCCTGATTGAAGTGGAGAGGGCTAGAGATCCAACACTTGATGAGAATCCAGGCTGGCAAAACACATGGTCTCAGTAACAACAGATTTGACAAAGTAGTGAGGCTTCAACATCAAACCGATGTTTTTGAAGGAGAGAATCCCAGGAAGGGTAGAAATACCAGGGAGCACAAAACAGGCCCAGTCGACAGTCTGGATATCAGCGAACCCTGGATTTCAACAGCCGTTGATGTCACCATCACAAGTTCCCTCAGTGAATTCCAGTAACCTCGGCATCAACTCCCATCCATGCAATTCTTCACACTGCGAGACTCACAAGCAGACAGCTGCAGAAACGAAGGAGGCAGATGGAAGGTGTGCTACAAGGTTCCCCCAGCAGTGGAAGGATTTAACCATCAACTCAATAACAGCCACCGGAGAGATGAGGAGGATCGGGGCAAACCATGTACTAGAGACTGTTGCCTGTTATAAACAGTCCGAGTTAGTTTCCATGATTCTGGCTCTTCAACCCAGATGGTCTGACGCCTTGTCATGATTGCGTGCCTTGTGAGTGATATCGTTATTTTTATGTCTTGTCCTCCACAATGAGGTGCTACGTAGAGATGCTACGCATTGCCCTGCAGTGCACGATATCTCTCTTTATTCACTTACTAATTATATCGTATTGCCTCACTGATAATAATCACATGAAAACAGAGTACATGCAGTAGTATCGAACGGAGACGAATCTCAATCTCATCAATGTCATAATTCAAGTCCAAAATCATATAAACGGAGTGAAGTACTGCCTCATCTCTGAAAACATTGCTGATGCAAGCATGGCCAATAGCTAGACGTTGCACGTGCGTAGTATGGAGGGTGCTGGATGGATCGGGTATCCTTGTATTCTATTAATACGACAGCGCTGACAATGGCTGCTTTCTCACTGCATCTCCGGGCATTGTTAATACCAAGCTCAAATTGCCCTCTTGAAAAACAACTCTGTGCGACTAAATGTTGATTATTAAACGTATCATTTGTATACTCTTCGAACGGTAAAAGATTAAATAGACCAACGCCAGATGTCTCCACTGTACAGGAGCAATTGTAATTGTTTGCCAGGCAAAAAGACCTCCACATAGCTACAGCCTCTAACAACCCATCAACCCTAGATTTACAGCGACATAGATCTAAGTTACGTTTAAGAATTACTGTAACAACGTACAAGCCTGCACAATTAATTGATGACTCCCCCATAACAATGGTTTGACACCCTTGGGTGCCTCCTAAAGACACATCAGCACCGAACCCTTACACAGAATCCTGTTACAGATTGAAGATTTGTAAACTATGAGGTTGTTTTGACGGGCACAAATGGGGTCCAGCCCAATGTGAATCTGTATTTTGAGACGGGTCAATTCAATCAGTTATTTTCATGGACAGACGTGGACAGGACAAGGACAAGGCCTGCCTGTGTGACAACTGTCGTGTGTGTGTGTGTGTGTGTGTGTGTGTGTGTGTGTGTGTGTGTGTGTGCGTTACATCTAGTGCGGAGCATCAGGTATCAGGGGGTATTTCCACTGATCAAGTGACGGGTGTGCGGGGAAATTCCTATGTGTCAAAACCCCCTTCATACACACACACACACAAACAACCACACACACACACAGACACACATACACGCCACATTATCTAATTGGTTCATCACTTTCAAGGACTCATCCACGACCTATGTCCGGTTTTCCCTCCGAGCGGGCAGTCATAATGGCCATTTTTGTCATCAAAGATAACATATGACCGACACCTTCATTAATGCCTTGCCAAGGTCATGGTCACGTCCCAACCCCCCCCTCCTTTATGTGGCTCCACACATGCTCATCCGGTGATAGAGGTGCCCTGGCACGTTCCCCCCTACCCTCTACGCTGTATAGCATATATAGTATTCTATATGGCATCATTGAAATCCTTAGCAATCCAATTATCCAGAGTCTAAACGTTACCTGATATCTAATAGGTGACAAAGAGGTGAAGTATAGCCTTGTACAGACAGCTGTTTGTAATAAATCATTCACTACCGTTGGTTTATTCATGTCTTATTCTACAGTATGTATGCATGTTGTAATTAAATGTGTGCCTATTGTATGGTCGATCGTGTTAAGACGTACGCAGGACAGACTATGCAGTAGACTGTTTGCTAAGGCGGTCACGCAACTAAGTGGTAATGCACCCTGCGTTTAACCACCCTCTGCTCTGCATCGGCACTGCAGCAGTCACTGCAGTCCACTGCGTTGGCAAACCTAAAGTGACAGAGTGCAGGGAGACCACATTGCCCGCCCACTCGCAGGCGCCCCCGCAGTCGAGAGTGCGACGGTGTGTTCACTGCTGGTGGCGGTTGCGTGGCAGGCTGGGCTGTGCAGGGGAGTGTTGTTGGGGGAGTGTGCGTTGGCGTGTCGGTGCTTACGTGCGCCGAAAAAAGCAAACGCCACAAGATACCACTACAGAAATCTCACTCCCGCTGACATCTGACGCCCCACTCTGTCGATTTCCCGTCCGGGCGCTGGGAAGACGGGGAGTCCCCTGTCATCCTGACAGACTGTCACGCCAGGGCCCGGGAGAAAACTGACAAGGAGCCAGTCCCCCCCCACCCTCCACCCCCCCGCTCCCCCGTTCCCTGAGCTCCCCCGTCAGTCCCGTCCCCCCCCACCACCCACGGAGGATCGCAGTATGAACACAAGAACACTCAAAGGCTACTATACTGTAAAAACACACGATAAAAAGCACTATAAAAACGACATGACGACGGGGGCTAGGGGAGAGGGGGCGGGGGTGGATCCACAGTCAAGTAGAGCCTTAAAATAAAATGGTAGGAATGGAAAAATAAGAGCACTTCTTAAGTGTGATTTAGTACAGTGAGTGCACTGTACTAACAAGCCCGGTTAAGGTATTCTGGAGCATAGAGATATATTTTGAGTAAAGACTGATGTACGCTAGAGGCTTTGCTGTAAGGGTTGCTGATACCGGGTTAGTAAGACTCTTACTTTGCATTGAGTAGCACTGCATTAGATTGACATTGAGGAAACGAAGGCGAGGATTAAACTTTCCTGATTGATCGATTAATCACTTGTGTCGTTTATAAAAGGTCATAAAGAATCCCACATACTCGTCACAGCAGAACGCACGGTAGGGCTCGCGAATGAGCTGGCTTTGTCTGAGAACCGCTCAAGAAACATAATTATAACCTAAGTATTCATGTCACTGCTCTGAAACAGAAGCACTTCTAAAGCAAATTGCCTGTAGGCCTACTGTATTCCTTTATATACATAAACTGCAAATTACCAAATTAATAACAATAAGACGCAATTCATTTTTAGTGAAATAACCTTCATCATTTCAGCTACGGCTGAGAAGGTGCACTTGTTTATCCTATACACCGCCTTAATGAATACCTTTAGGACTCTGTGGGAAACATACGCAGAGATCGACAGGCAGAGATGAGTTAGCAGAGGAGCCGGGTGCTCTGTCTTTCTGATGAGGGATACAGGACCCCCGCAGTTCTTCTGCACTCCAGCAAGGGCAGGTTTAATGAATAGTGAGATACATGATAAATGTGGCCATATGGCGGAGCCGGCTGGCCAAGTCAGAGGTGCAAGCTAGCTCTGCCTCTCGCACACAAACACACACACACACACACACACACACATATGCACACACACAGACACACTATTGCACATATCCGTACAGGTTTATGAGGAAGCAAATACACACATTACGCGCATTGGTATAAGCACACGTACACATAATCAGGCGCACGCACGCACGCACAGATGCAGATGTACGACGCTTTACTCTTTTGCCAGAAAAGGAGAGGCATCAAACTCTGTTCAATTTGAGACAACAGCAGGTAGGAGGATATGACCTCCAGGTCTAGTGGAGAGAGGCGAGATGGAGTGCTGTGCCACTGCGACCAACTGTGCAGCTCACTGCACTTTGAGCAGTCACAAAGTTCCACAAGTCTTGCCACTCAACACAAGTGACTTCCTTTCTTTCCACGGCCGCGCGCCTCTGTGAATGAATGCAGTGACTCTTCTTCTAATTCGACGCCCGCCTCTCCACTCGTTCGCCGCCCGGCCGTCTGTCGCTATCGGCTGAACCGGGGCGGCTTCATATCCCGTCATCAGGAATGTACTGTCATCGGCGCTGCCCCTGTTTCTCCAGTTGCAGCGCAGTTGGCGTCTGTTGCACCTCTCTCTCTCTCTCTCTCTCTCTCTCTCTCTCTCTCTCTCTCTCTCTCTCTCTCTCTGTGTGCAACTCTTTTTTTAATAATTCCATACGCATTCAGAACTGTACAAAACACGGACACGCTGTCTCCCTCCGGCGCTGAAAACATGCGAGCGCGCACACACACACACAGACACACACACACACACTCAAGGTCAGACCGTGGATGGAGCCTGTGCACTAACATATACTATCGCACTGTCTCTCTCTCTTTCGTGCGCTCCCACGCGCGCACCCATGCTCAACAAGGCAATCGTCCTCCTTTCACAGCAGATGCTATCTCTCTCTCTAATTGGCTCAGTCGGAAAAACAAAAGGAAAGGCCTTGGATGCCCTGCCTCTGCTCTGCCTATCCAGTCCGGAGAGGCCCGGGGCAGTCTTTGTTCCGACACAGGAACACAAACAGACACACACACACAAACACACATACAGACACACACACACAGACACACACATGGCGGCACGGGACCGCGTGGCCCTCTTAGGCTCCGGCCCTAATCACATGCAACCATCGCAGCAACACTATGGAGAGGTGGTGGTGGTGGGGCAGAGGGGAAGTTCTCTGCAGCAGTAATCCAGTCCCTTGTTGGGGAACATGGGCTGCGCTGTAAATACAGTAATAAATGAACAGAGGGAGGCAGACGGCCATGTTGCCTCGCTGTGGAGAGATGGCGCGCTGTCGGGGACCACGAGAGGGTAATGCTAGAACTGTGCGTGACACACTGTGCAACGCACCCCGAGGGGAAGGCAGATTAGTGAATCTGGGGCCCATGATGGCATCCTTCAATGGAGGCCCTGGAGTTTCTCCAAATTTTGGAGAAGCTCTGCCCGCCAATTGAGGAAAGTTTGGAGTACACCGCTCAAAAATGTTTGAAATGGTGAGACAAATCTTGCTGGTGATTTGTTTATGAATGTGTCCATGTGTGATTGTGGAAATATGATGTATTGGAGATATAATAGCAAGTTCAGAGTGGATCAGAGATATGTATGCATATGTATATGTAGATGATATGGATATCATGGTTTATCTACTGTGTGACCACAGTGTTAGTGTTGACCCTAGAATAAATCTAAATATTGACTATATCTCTATGATTTATATCTATATCTACCACATACCGCAATGCATTTGTCACTAGGGTCATAAATCCCACCATCAGCGTCATGGAAACCTACAATTCAACTCCCCTCATTCAACAGTGGGCGGGTTAACATGGATACGATTCACCCCCTTTGGGTTTATCCATGGCCATTTTGTGAATGGAGAGTGGGCGGTGTTTAACAAAAACACTCAGTTTGCTTTGTTTACTCTTTGGTGCAACACATGGAAAGGGCTTCATTATGCACTGCATACCAAAGAGATGTTGAATCCTTCTTATGTCATCGCTGTGAAGATTCAGGTCACTTAGTGACAGGCTGACAGGATGTGTTAGCATATACGCTATAGGAATCACTTCTATACCATTCTTTGGGAAAAAAACAAGAAAAATAACAACTCTTTATAATAAGAAATTTCATTTAAGCCCTGGAGGCGAGCAGCGCTCTAGACGCCAGTGAATGTCAGGGTTTTCTGAGGTCATCAATCTCAGCTTTGGTTGATGCTCCGTTGATGGCAGTTGACTTTCAGTTGGCAAGTGTTCGCTCGGCCCTCCAGAGTTTTGAGATTGAGTGAGAGGGAGGCCGGTCCCGAGTCTTAGTTTGATTTGCTTGTTTTCGCTGAGGTTCGCTGACCTGGCAGACAAACGGATGATAAATAGTCCTTTCAGTTAAAAAATTGATTTTGTTATGGGGCAGTAGGGCGGTGCAGTAGGTTAACGCTGATGTTGCCTCACACAACAAAACTCTTGTTGAGGGTTACCCAAACGGTGCTCTAAACACGTGAGTTATAACAGCAGGGTGCTGTTAGAAAAGAAGCAAACAAACTAAGTAAAAAGTGAAACTCAGGATGACTAAAGGTTAATTACACATGTAAAACGGATTGTAATCCGAACATCAGTTCAGAAGAAGCATGTTTCTCTAAAGAGGTATATTGAGGCGGGTGTATGTTTAACAAAAGGAATGACAACTGGATTGGGTTGCACCTGGAGATGGAGCTGCTTTACTGTAGCTTAAATACACAAACAAAGACATAAAAAAACACGCACCACCACTTCCGCTCAGCCACATCATCGCCTGGAGACAGCCTTAAAGTCAACATATTCCCGGAACCTGACGATTGTGGATTCCGACACAAAGATTCACAATGATTCACCCTATTCACAATATACAATAGAGAATAAAAGATAACCTTGTTAGAAATCAACATCAGGACTAAAAAACAGGCTAAAAAACAAAGATGACCACAACATGCTCTCAGTCCATCGATGATAATTCGAAGCCTCTGCGTCTAAATAAATTGTTTGCACAATAAAAGATGCCTTTTTGTCAAAAAGTTCAGGGTTTTACTAAAGCTTGAATCTGCGTTATTGCAGTTGACCATCGGCTCTAAGGAACATCTGACTATTTTAACAAGTTGGTTAAGGTTTCACGGCAGCGTTAGGTCGTACATGTAAGTATTTGGGTTGTGGGCAAAGATGCGTAATAAGATGCAGCTTATACAATGAATCGGCTTACTTGTGGCTTCATTTTACCGCTCCTCCGGATAATGGAAAATGCAGCTTTATTTTTAAAAAAAATACGGTATGCTTGAGTGCTAAACATGCTTGGAGTATATATTCATACTGTACAAATGGATGTATTACTTTATTAATAATTCATAAGATCGCTGTAAACTACTTCTGGAATCCAATTTGGCTTCAGTCTATGTAAATCGGTCTTTGAATATTATTCATTAAGTGGGAAATTCCCTTGTACACAGTCCAGGGAGTAAACCTGGCAAATAACCACTGCCCCTCTCTGGTGGAATTATGTAAAACCATGCACAATGTACAACATATTTCCTTACCCAAAACGTAAATGTTTTCGCATTCCTTGCTATAATGATGACCATTGAGGCTAATACTAATACCGATCAGAAAAGTTCCCTTGACATGGGAAAATGGCAAGTGGAAAGTTGGGTTAAGAAATTAACTAGCAGTTAAAAAACCGATGCGCAACTAGAAAAACTGGATAAGATACTATTCAATGAAATTTCGATTTTAAGATTAAACTAAATTATTTAATTTATGCATAATATTGCTCTGGAATAAAATTCAATAAAAATGTAACGTTTTGATGTTTATTCAGAATAGAAGATCAAATGGGGTGAAACAATGTTTCTGACAATATTACAATGGGACAGGAAAACAATAACATTTAAAAAAGGTAAATTACCCAGCCCAGCCCTAAAATCCAGACAGACAGGGTATGATGGCTCAGACTGGAATATAACAAGCACAAATCATTAATACACCACCAAAAAAGCCTCTCCAGAAATGTATGCCAGGAAACTGCTTGTACTTTGAGATCATGTGAAGGAGTACTTGAGTTATTTCAGTTTGGATAGGTTCAAAGTTGCCAAACTGTCAGAAGTGATTGTAGAACAGGCAACTGATTAATTGCCACCAAAGAAACAGCCAGCCCTCCAGTTTTCTGGGTCCAGTCTTTTGTCATCAACATCCAATTACGTGGGCTGCAATGCATTAATAATTCATGCAGCGCTTTTGCAGACAAAAACATGACAATCAGCAGAGTCAATGAATAACTTGTGTCATCACCAGTATAGTGTATCACAAACTAGCAGCACTCCCGAAATCTCTGTAATCTCTCTGATTACCAGACTCAAGTATAAAGGTGCAGACACGTATGACTCAAGATTGTCAAAATGTGTGCGAAAATGTTATAAAAAAAACAAAGTCTCTCCACAGAATTTGCACCTTGAGATTAACATTCTAAATAGATAATAAACACGATAATTGAAACCGACTTTTCATAATGTAAAGACTACATTGTGCCGCCAAATTGATACCCATGTAAAACTAATTAGATTTTCAAGTGACCATTATTTCTCTAATATGTTGTCATAGCACTCACGCTTGCTAACCCATCCCCGGGTACGGCAAGCAAGCACTTCATTTGTGCACTCAACTGGCACATGCATAATAATGACCTCATTTGCATATATTATGCATGTTCATTTAGTATGTTGATGCTCAGTAAACCTCTGGCTTGGATCATTCAGCCAACACTATAATTGGCAGTATTGATGCTCTGACATTTGTTAATATATCAGTAGGTCTTGCTTGTTCACTTAACGACCAAACAACCGCTTTGATTCCTTCTGCTTTGGCAGGCCCACAGCGTCTGTCTGTCTCCCAATTTCCCCCACATTTAAAATTCCATTAAAAACCGGGACGTCCACAGAGAGGATGTGCTGGTCGGGTCGCTGCGGAGAATGACTTTAAGGGACCTCCGGGTCCAAGCCATGTCAAGCATGGATCTAGCGCTTCCCAGTCAGCGTTCAACCATCAGGAGGTATGTGTGTCCCAGTTTAGCCTGGCCTGGGAGTAGCACCATCACCCTTGAGGCTAAAACTTATCCCGAGCAGAAAAGTTCCCCTGAGATGGGAAAATGGCAAGTGGGAAGTTGGGTTAAGAAATTAGGCGTATTAATTGGGGTTCGCTGGGTGGGTGGGCGCGTGCTGCGCAGGTACATGTTGTTTTTATTTCGAGCCCGACGTGGTAAATACAGAGAGCACGGAAAAGAGGAGGCAGGACAAGCTGTGAAAGCTTATTTTTTTTGCAATCAAGAGTTTTTGGAGAAGATTACGGAGAACAGAGGCGAGACTAACAAGAAACAAGCGGGAGGCCGCGTCACCACGCCAACCACTCCTGGTAATCAAACAGAGAGCTGGAGAGGTGTCTTTGGTCCCGTCGCCATGCCTTGCATGAGCACAGACAGTATGATGGTGGTTCCCTGACCCCTTGACAATCCAATAGATTCCATTGTGTGAGGGATGACACAGAACAGAACGGAACAAACTGTACCATATTATGCAGAAGGATATTGTACCAAGTATGATCTGTTAACATTCCCTCGGTTGTAAAACATGATGACAAAATACCCTCTATATGATTCCTCTTAGGATTCTGGCAGCCTCTTGTTCATAGTGGGTTTTTTTTACTTAAATACTTAAATCCTAGCGTACCAAATCTGCAGTCTCACTGCAACGTTTGGTGGACAAAAGAGCTTGATCAAAAGGGAGATTTAGCGAGAATGGGTTATATTTAAAGTTTAAGTGCATGTTCCAGCGTTACTCATTGTCGGTCGATTTTTGCACAGTTCGCACAAAACCCATAAAGATGTGGTACATCTTGAACAGCATGGAAAATTTGGGCACCTGTGTAAACGCATAACTACTTTTATTAACAGTGAGATTTATAAACAGATTTATAAACAAATTACATTTACAGCCTGAAGTCTATCAAGACATTTTCAGGTATTTAAATACCAATGCAAATATACACAACACTAGAAAAGGAACAAAAATAAAAAAATATTCAAATACCGTATTCATCAAATTAACAAAGTGGATCATGTCTCTGGTTAGCCTTTGGCGAACAAACAGTAATAAACAACAAAGAATAAAACAAAAAAAAGTTATTAAACGCAAATATAGCTTACCATAGAGCCAACTGACATTGCTCAACACAGCTGCCCTTTGGTTTGAGCCTCCCAATCATAACCTATGTTCACTTAACTTCACTTTGTTCATATCCTCATTCGATCTGCCCCGGAGTCATCTGTCACGCTACAAGTTGCTTGGGCCAGGCTGTGAACCGAGGCTCCTCAGCTCCTCCGTGCTGGCTGCACTCTCAAACCTGAAGCCCTCGACGATCAAGGCATCGCCATCCTCCTCAATCCCGCCCTGACACAACCAGGAGCTCTGGTCCTGTTCAAAGAACACACAAGCCATTGGACCTGGCTGTGGGCTCACACGCCTGAGTGTGATTTGTACAGGATCGCTCATGCCTCATCGCAATGTACTGTTTTTATTGGACCACTGTTAACCAACAAATCAGCCAATCATCGAATCCAGATAATATAAACAACATGCGCCATGGTGAAACAACATCGCCAGCTTTAATGCAAGATGTACCGAAGCATGCCCTTCAAACGTATGCAAGTAAGTGGAGCTGTGACAGCATCACGCTCACAGAAGAGAATAGGAGTTTTCTGATGTAACTGATCACATTTCTGAAAGTCAATTGCAATCAAATGGAAACCTTTTTCCCTTTCTATCACACCCGTTTGGAGCAGAACCTAAATGAGTAGGATTGGAATATCAGCACCTCAAGTAGATCTATTTTCCCTGATAATTAAAAACGTACTGCTGATGGAATGTACATAGACAGGAGGACTCAATGTCCGTGCAGGCGTTGTCATTGTTTTTCTCACATTGATCTGATAAATTTAGAAAACTTAAATCTCATTTGGAGAACTTAATTTAGAGCTCCACCTAGTGTATGTTTGAAGTTCAACACATTTGAGTATTTCAGTCATTTCTGTACCCAATGTCAATGATGCATATATAATTTATTAAACCCTAGGCTTAAGATATGCAAGATACTGAAAAGGGCGACACTATTATACTGCTATAACCGGCACAATATATTACGTGAATTGATGTGCATATAAACTGCCTACGGAAAGGTCTCCATAAAAATCACCTCCACCTGACTTTGATCCCCCGCTAGTTCAGACACTGATTTACACACAGTGCGCGCTCACACAAACACTCTCCCACATAGACACACACATAGACACACAGACACACACAAACACACACACATACATCCCGGCACCATCATTCGCAGTTTACTACTTTCAACAGGCTGTTTTAATTCAGATTGCAGCCGTCCAATGTAATGAACAAGGTGCCCATTGCAGCTAATTGAACACATTTGAACATGGAGGAGAGAAACACAGATCTATCTGCCCGGTTCATACCTTGCTGTGTTTTTGTTTCTGTCTGGAGCCGCCGTTTGAGTCAAATTGTTTTATCAGGTCCTCAATGTCCCACATCAGCTTCTCGGCTTTAATCAATACTGCAGCAAAACAAAAACAAAAATTGATATTTGCCAGTGGATTATGAATATCCTGGCCTAGATGCTGAGACGCCATTGTGACCACAAAAAATTCCAAGCAAGACAAGCACAACATGAACAGATTGTATGCTGAATGGCGATTTTTTTCTTCTAAAGAATTGTACAGAACTTTAGAGGCAAGTTTTGCAGCACTTACAGTAATTTGGTTGGAAGTGACATAAGAGGAGTCTTTCCTCACATGACATGTTTTTGATTTGTCCAGCCTCCTGTATGGCAATATTACATGACTTCCTGTCAGTTTTCGTAAGCGCTCTCAAATCCTATCAATTGACCAGGAAAAAATTAGAAAACAACAACCGGTAAGTCACACTTTAAAGGGTGGAGAAATTAGCAAATGTTTGCAAACGGTTGAGGTATAGGAAGTGCAAAGTGTTCATATGAATGCTGCCAGAGCTTGTTGAAAATGAGGCCACTGGTAAATTAAATTAACAGAAGAGAATCACTCTATGAAGCACCTTCTCAGCAATGGATCGGTAGCTGCCTACACACTTGGCCATGGCCCAACATCTGCTGTGGGGGTTGCCCAGGAACTCAACATGGTAGCTGTGCACATCTCCATCTCCATCCTGTTTCAAGTGCATCCCGTTGCCTGGGTCCGGGCTCAAGACAGCTGGCCACCTAAAGGCAGATGACAAGACATTCTTGGTAAAAGGTCTAACTAACTACAAATTCAACAAAATGACACATGGAAAAGTAAGTTCAAGTAAAAAATGTTTGCTTTGATAAATGAAGTAAATCAACCAATGGATTGAAAAACTGTGACATTGTTCTTTGGAGAATTTTAACCTTGTGTAGCCTTTGCATCTATACAGTAGTTTGCAGGCCGGTCTGACCTCGTTATAAATACCCTTGTGTTTCAGTTTCACCTTGAAACAACAAACCATGAAACGTCCTTCTCTTGTTGGGTGTTTGAAGCCAAGTGAACAGCATATCGAGCTGCACTTAGGTGAGGAGATCTGTTTTTAAAAAAGAACTCGGCAGCCTCACAGTAAGCTATGTTGAGAGAGCCATGCACATTTCTCAGTATTATATCTCATATGACCTCGCCCCATCCCCATTTGAATTTGACACGCATTGTGTTTTATCACTGTGTGCTCCGCTATAGTGCTAGATGCCTTTTTTTATATTTCATGATTCATGCAAAACAGAATCTATGAACCGTGAATACAAAGCTCTTTTATACACCTACCACGGCCATCCCCTGATCTTTGCAGACACAAGACTGCCTACGGGGATCTGTGAGTAAACATAATCCAAGCCATGCTTTTTGAGCAGGGAGACACTTGGTAAGAGCTGCTGGGGCGCCGCACATGAGCTGTACACCGGATCGGGGTTCATGCTGCAGAACCAGGACTGCTCTGTGCTCAGCCTCACACCAACATCGCTCACCTAAGGTGCAATGATAAACAAGGAGATGAGATAAGGAGCGTGAACATGGACACAAGTTTAAGATAAAGTTATTTTTGGGTCAACATTAGAAAAATTGTGTTTTGGATTTCCTATTTGAAATGATGAAGCTAAAATAAGAATAAAACTGCTCATAGAATTTTTAAGAGCTGTTATCAGATATTCAGAACGTAGGCTATATCAGAAAAAATAACTGGTCAGCATATATACATTTTATACATAGAACATTTTTTAATCACCTGAGAAATTAGCCTCCATTTCAAACAGCGTGGTGTTTCACACTGGACCCATATTTGATTCTCTTCCACATGTGAAGATTTGTTGTGGCTCTTAACGTTCTTGGTGGTGCTGGGTGATTTACGCCGTCGAGTCCCCGGCACAACAGAGCTGGGGGGATGTGCCATCGTCAGTGCTCCTTGACTGCCCCCTATGTGACGATATGAAACACTGCAAATGAAAATATGTAAAATAAGGAATGTCAAAAATGTAACAACAATAATATAAACTGTCTATAATATTTAAAAAAAATCTACAATACAAGCAACAAATCGTGTAAACTAAATTGGAATGGTCAAAATAATGAAGCTAACTTGGTTTAGCTTAACTAAATTTAAGCTGACTATCGAAACTACGGTCATTGCAAAATTAGATAACACCTAATTAGCAATGAGGGAAAAAATTACACTAATTAAAATAAACACAAACCAGTTAACGTTGGTGGGCTCTTTGTGTGGTTGTGCTCCAAAATTCATCGTCAAACGACCATTAATATTTTTCCTAGACTAAAAATGTTCAGACCGTCACGTGAAGAAGCACCACGCGACCACCAGTAGGCCTAAAGGTGCCACGCGACCACCAGCACCTCGAACTTGTAGCAACCTTGCCATCTGTGCCAACTGTGGGGTATTACACGAACGGAGCTTTAACAAACACAGAGTTAACGCTGAACTCTAGGTTGATTGCTGTCGGTTCCACAGCGGATCAAGTAAAAATGAAGTATAAAAACATACAAACTGGTAAGCATATTGGTATAAATTTAAATAAGCCCTTTTTTTAAGCCAATCGTGAAAAGGCCGACAGTCGGCGGACTGGATCTGGCCCTCAAATTGTCTTGACCCCGGTGGAGCAGCTGTTGATAGACATAAATTCAGGGCACCGTGGCATGGAGGGGGTACCTGGAGGTACCACCTCAGTGAGTCAGGGGCCATGTGAGGGTAGGGTACCCCACTGGCTGAATGTAGATTTTTGTGTTTTTCTTGTACTTTAGATTTTGTTTGTCTTCGAAGTAACACATGCAAACCGTGTGCGTGCCACAGCGCAAATGTTCCAAATGTTTTTTTTTGGTAACTGGGTAGAAAACCTAAAAGTGACAATTAATCAACTTCACAGATCAAGATGGACTAGTGCTTGTAATGAAGCCGTCGGCTACGATCGACCATTCTCCAGTGGATGTAAGTCCGTTAGGACTATTTTATACTTTATGTTGTAAGCGCCTCTCGGCATAGATAGGCCTACTCAGCCAATATTGCTCTTTGTATGATACGAGGCCGATGAAAATCTTGGTCCGGACATGGATGGGTCATCTGAAAGAACTGAGACGTGCTCAGCATCTCCAACATTATAGATAAAACTCATTTGCAGAAATGGCCTACGCAAATAGTCTGGAGTGAACTGAGGCCAGGTCCTCGATTGTTAGTGTTGGCTGTAAGGCTGGAGAAAGCTATTTAAATATATTAAAGATTTGCGTGAGAATCTATATCTCTCAAGCAAAAAGTCATCCGATATGCCAAGATGTCGAGCAGTGGTCTTATTAATCGCTCCCGGTGGATTGCACGAATAATTTGCGCTCCGGTATCAACAGGACTCTCATCAAAAGGGCATGCCATGAAATCTGCGGTGAACGCGGGTTGAAATACCCAAAACCGGGTTATGTTCCAAATTTAACCTGCGCAAAACCTGCTCCGACCAGGTTTGATTCAGACAATATGTTTCTATAGTAACTAACATACCGTGTTCATGTTGGAACAGAAAACCTAGGGTTACCGCAAACCCTGGATTAATTTACCCGGTTATGTGATAAAACCGGCTTTGTGGAATATCCCTCAACTATGATCTCTTGACATCAAGTCGGGCCATGTTGTAAAATCGTTTTTCTTTTATATAGGATTTATACTTTTCCATAAATTACCTCAAATGTTTTATTCTTTGGGTTTTTTTAAATATCATTCAACCGTTTTTTAAAGAGCGCCACACAAACATATACTACACATCTCATCTTTTAAGGAACATCCAACCCGTGTGAAAGATCGCCCCGCACACACGACGCATCGCCTACTCCGTGCTTTTATTTTGAAGGCACTCAAACTCTGGCTCCCCCCGGAAGTTTATGTTTTCCCCTCACCTGTCAGCTCTGACACGGTGGTGGAAGTGTCGTCTGGCTTCCTTTGTTTTTCAACCCAGAGACGGATCGCCACTTCCCCCCCCCCCCGCCCCCCGACGGTGAAAATATCTATACCCATGCACGACAACACACACATCGACGACGACGCGACACACACTCGACCGTAATTTGAGACGGTGAGTAGTGGACGACGGCGTCCCGCGGCATCGGCGGTAGTAGCTTAGCCCTAGCCTCACCAGACGGCCACTAGCCAGTGTTGCCAGATTGGGCGGGAAATATGGCCCAATCTGGCAACACTGCCAGTGGCGAGCATTAGCCAACGGTCTAGGATAGATGTGATCACAACAGCTCGATCACGGTGATCGGCTGCCTAACATGATCGACATGTCTTGGGTGTATCGTGTGTTGTCTTTGCTGTGTTGGGATGAATGTTTGTTTTGTGTGTTGGTGTGAGGGCTGTCAACAGAGTTGTTAACTGTCCTGTGTTAGCTTCGTAAATAACAAGAGAAACCTTCGTTGTTTACAAGGTTTCCCTGCCCTGGACGTTGTCTGGTTTTCCTATTTTGATTATTCCCCAGCTTTCCCTTGATTGTAACCCTGGTGGGTTGTGTTATTAACTCCTTGTTAGAGGATGCAGTCATCCGAGCGCTGTGTGTTGTCGGGTATCGTTTCTATGTTAGTTTCGTTTTGCAGCCCCTTCGTGGTCGGCGACGTTCACAGATCAGCTGTAAGGGATCGGACTGTCATTGACGTGTCAGGTGTTTGAATCGGTCTAAACACTTCCCTTTGTGGTTCACTCCATCGGTAACAGGGTATTTTATTTATAAAGTACGTCCTTTAAAAGTTGCTCGTCGTTTGCTGCATCATCGCCTGCTGACATCACCAGTCAGGTGCACCCTGTGACCCGCACCGGCGAGCCAAAGTCACTCTGGAGCATCATGTATTATTAACGCTTCTTGTGGTTCCTCATGTGCAATTCGATGTCAACCGACTAACGGGAAACCATTGAATATAATGGTGCACATGTGATGTTTTTAGGAAGGCTCGTGCCTGCTTAGTGGACTTGCGTCCTTTTTAGAATCAGTAGATGTGACGTGACCGTGACGTAATACGATTGAGATATGAGGTGTCACGGTGTACCACATTGTTGAACAGATGCATGTTATACATGTGTTGTATATGCTATATTACCACATAGTTCAATGTCATTGGATTTATTTAACATGATTTAGAATACGGGATAATTATAGACAGGTAGACTGTTGAATTTTGTGTAATTACTAATTATGGTGCCATAATACATTCGTATTAATAACGCTGTGCTATAAATATCCCATTTGCCTATTTGATGACCTCTTGTCAAAAATAAAGCTGCCATCTTGCCTTGCGCTATAACCACAACATTTGATTATATACCTCAAGGCCTTATCTAATTAACAGTTGGTGCAGTATGTTGAGTTTAATTTATAGTTCAAAGATAAAACTAGGAACGGGTGGTGCGGTTACATTTATTACAATAATTATGGGGAAAACACCATTCTTAACAATATAACTGAGAGTCATTACATTCAGGAATATGCACGTTAAAAAAAATGATGGATCAGAGTCAGACTCAAACAAGTCTTCTTCGTCATTGACGTTTTAAACCTCACATGTGTCAACAGGATATGACGATAAGTCCTCATCTTCATTTCACGATGACGACGCAACACCATTCAAAGATGACAATCTGCAATACTGAATCATTGTCAAGCCCCCTAGCTAACTCTTCCCCTTCCCTCCTGTGCCTCGCAGCCCTGCCCTCTGCTGCCGCGCGGGCCTGTGCAGGCATGGAGCCCCTGACAGTAGACGATGACATCTGCATCCTCAAGCACGAGACGGCGTACGGCGTGGCCGGGGAGAGCCCCGTGTCGGTGTGCGCCGGCGACGAGTCGGTGGCGTCGCACTTCGCCCTGGTGACGGCCTACGAGGACATCAAGAAGCGCCTGAGGGACACGGAGAGGGAGAACACGCTGCTGAGGAAGAGGGTGAAGCAGCTGGAGGATAAGGTATGGGCGCCGAGGAGACGGTGGTGGTGGTGGTGGTGGTGGGAGCGAGGGTGTCGTTTACATTTAAGCCATGAAACCTCACAAAAAGGTCACTTTGATTTCCATGGAATCCATCCCTAGTAAATATATGCGTTGTGTTTGATGCAATGTTGTATTTACATTTACATTTACAGTTTGGGCATTATATGGCAACAATATATGGCTCTCGGTACAGTATGGATGTTCATAGAACCAAGTGCCCAGCACTAACAATTGTGAGGTTAATCCATTTCCCCTATACAACAAAGATAACTAGGATAAGAAGAAGCTACACAATGCTAAGTACTATTATTAAGTGCAAGGACGTACAACATGCAATGTGGGGTAAGGGGGAAGCTATGCAGAGTTGAGGAGAACTCTAAACAAGTGAGTCGAGAGTCTTTGCGGTTGAAATGGCCAAACTGGAAGAACACATTTCATTTTTAGATTTTGGTTCTGTAACCTGAAATGGCACAAATCTTCCCACCCAGCCGTAATCATAAATGTCATAAAAAATCCAGCAAACACAGAAAATGAGCAAGACTCAACGCCATTGGGTTGATTATTCACTGTCTCATCCGGTCTGCATGTCCTGATATGGCCTGCGTCTGCTATCATGCATTCAGCTCTTCAGGCCAGACGCCCCCCCAACCGAAGGCCCCCAGTACGTGAACAAGGCCTTCAGTGCTTACCGAGGCATCTACATCGAGAAGGAGGACCTGCAGCTGGAGCTCAACAAAGTGGTACAGACCGGTGCTTTGTGCTTTGACATCACACCCCACCCCTCAGTGTGACCATGATGTGCAAATCTATATCTAATCAATGTACCGACTTTCATTTCCTCCAACTTTCATTTCCTCCCTCTCTTGCTCTCTCTGTTTCGCTCTCTCTGTCACTCTCACTCTCTATCTCTCTCTCCCTCTCTATCTCACTCTTGCTCTCTCCCTCTCTTGCTCCATCCCTCTGGCTCTCTCTATCGTTCTCTCTCGCTCTGGCTCTCTCACTCTCTTTTTGTCTCTCTCGTTCTCTCTCGTTCTCTTGTTCTCTCTCTCTCTCCATCGCTCCCTCACTCTATCTCACTCTCTCTTACTCTCTCTCTCTCTCGCTCTCGATCTCTCTCTCTCCCCCATCAGAAAAAGGAGCGGAGTGAGAGCGAGCGGCAGCTGAACGAGCAGCTCCAGGCCAGAGAGATGGAGCTGCTCCAGCTGAGGACAGAGATGGAGACCAGCCAAGGTACAGGTACAGCGCCTACGTCTACCGTGATCCACTGGAGCTTATTATCACTCTCAAAGGCATGCAATGGAATGGACAATATAACTAGCGTTGTGCAAAAACAAAAATATAAAAAGCAGGAGCTGTTGAGCACCACTTAAAACGAGAAAGGACAGGATGGATATATTGTATAGTGAGTTAGGCATAAAATAATGAACAAACGGACAGAAAACTAAAAGTTTATTCCACATTTGTTAATGTTCTCTTTCGTTAATGTATACGTTATCAATATTTAAACCATTGGGGTCATGTGCAACTCTCTGCAAGTCCTTGGTTTATACACTAGGGGGCACATGGAGTATTTCATACCCAGGTAGTGTTGGATAACCACAGGGGCTGTCACACTGTTATCTGATGTGGTCTGAAAAGGACAAAGAAACGTTTTGCATGATCTTGAGTGGTGAAAACATTACCTTATCAACGCTAGCTCACCATGTGCCCTTTGACCTTTAACATTGTACATTAAAAATATGTTATCACATCCTCTTTTCGTTCCTCCTTTGCGTAAAAAAACAACTTTCTGTATATTTAGAAGAAAAACAGTTCTGCATATTCAAAATACCCAAATGAGTAACTTCACTGCAAAGCTCTAACAAAACCATCAGATGGCTGTAATGATTTGTGTCGGGTATGTGTGCGCGCGCGTGTCTGTGTGCGCGCGTGCATGCGCTTGTGTTTGTCTGTGCGCGCTCTTGTGTGCCCGTGTGTGTATGTGTGTGCTAACCCCCTTTGGTGTCCAGTGATGAAGAGCCTGACCAGCCCCCAGGACTACTGGCAGGTGGAGGGGGCCAACAGCGAGCTGCAGATCCACAAGCTGCAGCTGGAGCTGGAGAGGGTGACGCTGGAGAACGGCAAGCTGCTGGAGCGCTACGGGGTGAGGCCCCCCCCACGCTAGGGCCCACTGGGAGCCAATCAGATCAGGGCATTGGAACGGTGGGGCGGTAGAGGCGGGAAAGTCGTGAAACCTTGGAATCAGCATTGCAAAAACAAAACGTCACCTTAATTTCCATGGAAAAGAACCCTAGTATGTTGTTGTGTTAACAGACACACTGTATGCGTTGTGTTTTATGCAATATTATATTTACATTTACAGTTAGGGCATTGTGTAGACGCTTTTAGACTTACAATAAGTACATTTGTCAGAAGAAAGAGAAATACTATATCACTGTCGGTGCAGTACGGATGTTCATAGAACCAAGTGCCAAGCACTAACAATTGTTAGGTTAACCCATTCCCCCTATACAACAAAGATAGCTAGGATAAGACGCTACAAACAAACTAATTTTAAGTGCAATGAAGTACGACATGCAATAAGTGTGTACATTAAGTACCAGGACATACAACATGCAGTACGTGCGTAAGAGGGGTGTCGGGCTCGCTCTGAACAACTCCGAACAAATCCTGCCCTTTGTCTAGACTCCCAGCCCATCTTATGATTGCTCAGAGATTGTCCCTCTCCCATATCCCATAACCCGTGTGTCCTGGAACTGTGCCGTTGAATTCACTCTAACGTTTTTTGGCTTTCGATTTTCCTCTGTGTTGAATGATGTCATTGTTCCCCTGACTCAGGAACCCCATGGCCTCAACGGACCGGACTCTGATCAGGACTCCGACGTGGCGTACAACATAAGGTTCTTGGAGCTAATGTTAATGATGACCCACCCTGGCGTCACAGTATGGCTTTAGGGAAACGTGTGCGTGAATGACAACTTAATGACAACGATAGGGAAAACATTAGACTGTGGCTCCCCTTACCATCAGGCCTTGAGGTGGACTCTTTCTCTTTAGCCACCAGGGGGTGATGCAGATTTGTTTTCACTTTGGCCAACCTTAATTGTAACTAAGATGTATTATAAGCATATGACTATAGGCACCAATAACAGTAACAATATGGGCTGTAAGGAGGTGATCAAGATGATCCAGTTAACAATTTCATTACATTACATATTCATTTTTCTATCATAACTTGACACGCAATATAAATATCTGGCAGTTTACCTTTTTTAGGTATGTCTGCCTGTGCTCCTTTTTTGTTGAGCAGCACACAACACATTTTTTAACACATACGTTTCTGTCATCTCAATGTATGAAGTTAAGACACGATGTGAGTGAGATTCAGCATCATTACCAAAGATAGGTTTAAGGTGTTGTTTAAATGTCAATGTGAGCAAACCAAAACTTTTGATATTGTAACGTATTGTAATATTTGCAGTTTCTGTGTTTTTAGTTGCTTTTTATTTAATTTATTTTTATCTTTTCTTTTTATCAAACTGTCCTGAAATGTTGCGCTATTAATTGGAAAGAATAGGATATTCTTTACCATTATGTTGTGGACTGATCTTCGTTGCCTTAACAAATTCATAAGTCAATGATACACAGAACATCATCTGTGTTTTAAACCGAGCAATTAAAACACTTAACATTTCGGTGCAAATATTTACCCACCAATAAAGTTAGAACTAGTAAAGGAAGATGCTTTTACTGTCACAAACAGTCCAAAGTATCATCCACTATAGACAAATGACAAATAATGGGAAACGTGACAAATTTACTTATTATAAGTCACTTTGGATAAAAGAGTCTGTAAAAATGCCCTAAATCTAAATCTAAATAGACAGGTTTACAGCGTTCCTGTCCAACACATACACAGAGCAGCACTTACTGCCCTAAACACAACCCACTACCCTGTTGTTTCTCCAGGGAGAGGGGCATGCAGCAGATGTACCAGGTGCTGTGCGGTGAGATCTCCCGCCTCCACGCAGAACTCAAGCACCAATCACGGCTGGTCAGGCATCTCCGACCGCTGCTCAACGACAACCGAGAAGGTGAGTCCCGTGTCCCAGCATGCACCGCTCCAGTGAACACGCACAGATGCACAAAGACTCACACACACAGACAGAGAGACAGACAGAATCACACACACACACACACACACACACACACACACACACACACACACACTGCTACGTTTACTTCGGCATGTTGTAAAAAAAAAAAAATGACGTTATTGTACATAAAAAACCTTATGAACCTGGTACCACCTTCTGTCTGCTGCCTTATTCCCTACTCCCTCCAACCTCAGAGATGGATGGGTGGTAGATGGTGTCATCTCCTGTGACATTGCGGTCGATGCCGATATGTTTCTGCGATAGAAATGACTCGTTTACAAACCGGTACTTGCAATTCATTATGAAACTCTGACATCACACCTCCTAAGTCATGCAAAGGCCACAGGAAACCCTTTGGCTGACTGCGCGATTATAATGTTGGACCCCAAACGTTTAAGGTTCAGCATATACATATGCTGTTCTCCTATACAGCCTTGTAGCATAATGGTCCCCCCCCCCCCCAACCCCACCACAGGTGTCCACACTTTCAGAATCATCGCTGCTTCTCTTAAAGGGAAGGAGCGCTAATTGCTTGTATGTGAGGGCTTATCTTTGAATACTACTCTTTCGGGATATGATTGAAAGATTTGAATGTACAATACTTTCTTATAATCTGCGTTTCGAGAAGCGTTGCATTGGGAGAAAATTAAGGAAGTGCAAACCCCCATCAATTGACTGAGATAGTCCCTTCAAAGTAGGGATAAGCCTTTTCACGAAAGGAGATAAAAAAATAACATTCTTATTCTTTATTCTATTCAATAATTGGGTAATCCTGTAATGTAGATGAGAGACAGACCTAGGAAAATAGGCGCACGTGTGTGTGTGTGTGTGTGTGTGTGTGTGTGTGTGTGTGTGTGTGTGTGTGTGTGTGTGTGTGTGTGTGTGTGTGTGTGTGTGTGTGTTTTGAGAGAGAGAGGGCACAGCGGATTGAGGGGGAACAGAAGAAGAATATATATATATATATATATATATATATATATATATATATATATATATATATACACTAATTTATTAATACCATGATAGTCTGCATCTTTATTCTTCCTATGTTCTTCCTTTTGAAATCACTTTGTATTCAAATCCTTGCCCCTAGGGACCCTCTCGTGTGTGTGTGTGTGTGTGTGTGTGTGTGTGTGTGTGTGTGTGTGTGTGTGTGTGTGTGTGTGTGTGTGTGTCGGGGGGAGAATGTGTAAGGAAGAAACTCTCATTTAAACTTCATTATCCCCTCAAGATGATTTGGTAGCGAGGCAGCGGAGTGTGTGTGATTAGGCTATTTGTATGTGATTTGTATATGCACGTGTAAGGATACGCTTGATATGGGAACAGGGACCGGGGACGTCGCCTTTGCATTCTGATTGCTTTTGATCAGGGGTTTGTGTCATTTTGGGGAGGCTGACGTGGGGGCATTTTGTGAAGTCGGGTTTCTGTGGCTGAGGCTTCTGCAAATATGTCCTATAGGCTAGGAGGATTGTGTGTGTGTGTGTGTGGGGGGGGGGGGGGGAGGTGCTTCTCTGAGCGATTAGCATACACTGTTAAAATAATTTAATGTTAAACTTTGTTAAACACGGTTTAATGTTTAAAATGAAAGAATTGTAGAAAGGGAAGGATTTTAAAGTTCATCTTAAAGGTGAACGTTGTTTTACGTGGAACACTTTTGTTTGCGGCAATATTTCTCCCCAATTCAATGCAATTATTCCAAATCATGGAGCTGAAAAGCCGGCAAATAAATCAGTTTAGCCAATCACAATAACGCAACTTGGTCCTAGCCATGGATACTGTACGTGTTGTAGGACATGGCCAAGGTAACAGCCTATTTGTGTTTCTCGCACAAAGTCCTCTCTTATCCATGATAGTAAACTACACTCCAGGACCTTTAATTATTTAGTTTATATGCTTATACGTAATCATGTTATATGTCGTATGTATGGAGATTAGAGTATGTCGCTTTCATCAAGGCGGCTTTTGCGTTATGGTTGCTTCACTGGTACATTAATACTATAGCAATACTATATTATTTTCTCTTGACATTTTGTTCGTTCATTTGATGATATCTTATCTAATTCCCAAATCCCATCAATTCCCATATGGATTTACATGTTTTTCATAATCAACATTTTGTATTTCAATTTGAGTGTCATGGGTGACGTCTCTAGTTATACTGCATGTAGGTCTGTGAAAACACTGTTCTGAAAGAACTAGTCTCACCCTCTCTCATCCCGTTTACGCAAGTCATAGAAAGCTAACATTGAGCCAAACTTCGAGTTCCCTTTTAATTTCTTCATCCAAAACACATATTAGAGTGCTAAAGTTGTCGTTACTGTTGTTGTTGTAATATTGCTAAATAGCCTCAAAATCCCCCAATTCAACCCCCATTAAAACCGTATCCTCCCTCATATTCTCTTTCGTTTCAGGGTCATTCCCAGCACACTATCCATAAAGGTACATGCCAGTGGGCTGATGTGTCAAGCCACGATGGTGATAGGGCCGTTCCGCTCCTCAGCTCTGGTCAAAACAAATACGGGTGGCATGTTGTTCTCCGGTTGGCTTGGTTTCCTTTGGTTTCCCTTTCCTTTCCTCCTCCTGTGAACTCTGCCCTCGGTGTTCCTCAGGGAAGGGTGGTTCAGGGTTCTTCTTAAAACCGTCACACTGCAACTGCATGTCCTTTGGGTGCCTGCCTACCCACACTACCTCCACCTTCCTGTGGGACCTGTCCTACCTAGATTGTTAAAGGTGACATATTATACCCCCGGGTGTGAGTGTGAATAGCCGTTACAAGCCGTTTGGAAAATCGGCCTCTTGTGAAATCAAAAGTGGCCGTGTCCACCTTGATGTGTGCTGGATAGAACAGTCTACCAGCCTACCCGCTGGACTGTCGCAAACGTCCGTCTATCCGTCATGCATCTAGGTGGACACGCCCACCTGGGATGTCAGAAGAGGCCGACTTTCCAAACGGTTGTGACGGCTGGTCCCACTCACACCTGGGGGTGTAATATGTCCCCTTTAAAGCATTCTGCGGTCCACCTGACTCCCTCTAACCGGGCTGCTGGGTCCACAGGTGCCTCCGCGCTCCCCATCCAGTGCCTGGACGACGTGGAGAAGAACAACAACCACCACCGCCGCCGCCAGCACCCCCCCCCCCTGCTGCGGGTGTCCGTGCCTCACCCCCCCACCACCGCCTCCTCCGGCTCCAGCACCACCCCGGCCCTCGGGGCCCCGTCGGGCCCCCCGTTGCTGGACGGACTGCGCGAGGACTGCTGGTACAACGGGCCGTGGCCCGGACGTCCCAGCGCGGCCCCGCCCACCGCAGCCGCCGCCGGCACCAACACTGCCGGGGGCGCCGGCCCCGGCTGCGAGGCCCCCCCGGAGAGCGGGGACCCCAGCTCCGTGCTGCTGCCCCCCCCGCCCCTCAACCAGGCCTCCCTGGACGACAGCTCCCGCTCCTTCCCCAGCCCCCCCAAGCCCAGCGACGCCCTGTTCTGGGAGGGGCACTCTGCCGCCTCCGCCGCCGCCTCCAGCTCCTCCTCCTCCTCCATAGGGAGCTGCACCCCGCGGAGCCCCCCCAACGCCGAGTGGGCCAAGCCCTACTGAGCCCCCCCCCCCCCCTCCCCGAGGGACAGATGGGTGGGGCGAAGGAGAGGACGAGCGAACCATGGGATCCTTCGGCCCTGCCGCATAGCTACCACCTCACCTGCCTTACGATAAGAACAGTCCTCTTGACCAAACTGGATTGAACTGGATCCACGTTGCCGGATAGGGGCAGGGGGGGGGGGGGGGGCTGTCATGAGTCACTGCCCTTTGAACATGGCTCCCCTTTGTGGTCGGTCTTTTCCCACCACGTCGGTTGGTGGGGAACACGTCTGACTTCTGACTGATAAAAAGAACGAAGAAACTGGGTGTTAGGTCTGCGCGTGCATTTTATGTTGCGTGTGTGTATGGGAGCCTCTAGGGTACGTGTGTGTGTGTGTGTGTGTGTGTGTGTGTGTGTGTGTGTGTGTGTGTGTGTGTGTGTGTGTGTGTGTGTGTGTGTGTGTGTGTGTGTGTGTGTGTGTGTGTGTGAGTCTAGAATTAAGGGTGCTTCTAGTGTGTGTGTGCGTGCGTATATGGGTGCCTCTAGTGTGTGTGTGTGTGCGTGCGTATATGGGTGCCTCTAGTGTGCATGTGCAGCTGTGTTTGTGTGTGTTTGTGTCTGTCTGCATCTGTGTCTGTGTGTGGGTGCCTCTTGTGTGCGTGTGCAGCTCTGTGTGTGTGTATAGGTGCCTCTTGTGTGCGTGTATGGGTGCCTCTTGTGTGCACGTGCAGCTCTGCGCGGGGGCACCTCCTCGCCTGGCAGCGTCCACTCACCTAATAAATCTCGACAGGGCTCTACACGCCTCTCCATCCAACGAAGGATCTTATAATAGAGCTAGAACTTGTTGTTTTTTTTAACTATAAACTCTGTACTCTCTCTCTCCAATGTAAGTCTGTTTATATTGGACCGTTGTAAAGTAGAAAAGGGGGCTTGGCCTCCCGTGGTTGTTGGATGCCCATGTGAAGGATGTTTTGTTTGCGTACCGTGGTGGCTAATATACAGTAAACCTTTTTAAGGGAAGAGCTTCATTCCAAAGTGTAAGGAAGAATTTATTTATTTATTTTAATCTTTTTTTAATAGTTCCACACACTTTTTTCACTAGCTGGATCAAGTAAAAAAAACGACCAAGGCATGTTCAGGCCAAAAAAAAACATGTTTGTTTTTTTGGGAACTATAATCTGATTGACATGTTTGTTCTAACAGAAGCCTTTTTTTGTAATTTATTTGTAATTATTAGATAATAATCACCAAGGTGGTCAATTTCATCAAAAAACTGGATGAATTTCAACTTCAACCTCACTGGTACCAAAAAAAAACGACAAAAATGTAAAAGAATTCCAACAATGGCTCAACTGTTTACACTTTCACAAAATTCTACATCTCAAGCCTCCTGAATCTCATGCCACACATTTTACATAAATCTCTCAGCGCTGATGTGGAACACCATCATGTGCGCTGTGGTTTTATTTCTCTCTTCTTCTTTCGAGTGAAATTGTAACGGGGACGTTGAGACGCAAGGCCTGGGTATTTTAAAAGTTGTTTCGTGGTAGAAAAACTTACATATTTTGTGATCGTAACCGAAAAGTAAAAACGGTTGAACTTAAACTTGAGTGTATTGAAGGGTTGTCATGCTGCACTGGATTGTTATCGCATTTATTTTATTTTGCTTTCTCAGTGCTCCCACAAACCTTTTCGCTGTTGTGTAATTACGAAAGTTCATCAAGTAAAACTGTGTTTTGAAAGAAATAAGAAAGAATCTGGAAAGCGCTTGTAATAAGCAAAACAATCCTCGGACACAATTGTATGTACACTGCAACACTGGAACGAACAAAAAAGAGCCCATCAAGTGTGAATACCATGTGAAGCCTTCATGGGTAGTATAGAAGGACAAGGTTTCAGTCAGTATATAGGGGAACACACCACAAAAACGTATCGCAGTAAACTATATCAATGTATATGACAGGCTTTTTAAAGTATTTTTTATGGTTTTGTTTCATCCGCAAGGCCAGATTTATGTACTCCTCCAGACAAATTGATTTAGCCTAGCTGAACCACCAGCCCAACCACCCTCCAGATTTTCAGTGTGTTCAAGAGTCGTCTGCCTTTTTGGGGGTGGGGGAAGTGGTGGGTGTGGGGATGCCTGGTGAATATTCAACCTGTATAGTAATGTGAGCCATGGCTTTGACACGTAGTGGGAGCGCGGAGCACACAAGTCTGTGGTTGTGAAAAGAGATTATCGTCTGCTTCTCCTTAGGTCCTCGACTCTGGTTTGTCACACGATCAATGATTCCTTGATTTTTAAAACGAAAAATGTTCTTTTACAGCTGCGGCAGTTTCATACTTCTGTGAACGATTTGCAAACCAAAATGCAATGTACAGTAGACATGGATTATATTTTAGAATTATTGCACTCAGACTGTTTGTAAATATGGCAAACTAAAAGAAGGAATTAATGAGTGTGACTGTGTCCCTTTTTTTTAGTTCTGAAATTAATTCCTGGGATGGTTTAATCATATCTGATTCAACGGCTTTCTGTTACATTAAACATATATTAGAAAACAATCGTCACAAATACGCTCTTTCTGAGCCACCTGCATGCTCTTTCATTATTTGGTTTCAGTCTATTGATTGACTGTCGACCCGTCAGAAATCAGGAAAACTCACACGCACATCTAAAAATAAGCTCTTATCGACGGGAGATGAAATGAGCCCAGCGCCTATATGATTACAGAGGCATCGGTATCGGCACATGAATATGCTATTATTCTGGGGTTTTGTATGAATAATATGAATACGAATCAAAACATGTCATAGCCATTATCAGAATGGCCCTGCACATAGGGTATTTTAAGGAGGAAAAATAAATCACCTTGTGCATAATGACAAAATATCCATATGTTTGCATTCATATTTGAGAATTAGCACTCGGGTAAAATAACAGGCTATTTTGATTTTTCTTAAGATGGTACATGTGATGGAAGGTTAATTCAACTTTGACCGTTCATCCTGATGAACTGAGGTGGTAATGTGAATTTAAGATAGTTTTATGAGTTAACTAACCTAGCACGGTTCAATCATTACCAAGCAAACCGCAATCCACGTTACCAGTCGGTTTAATTTAAAGGTGAACTGATTTTGTATGAAAAAAAGGATGGTAAACAATGTATAAACAAACACAATTTAATGAAGAGTGGGTGAACATTTCTGTAATATTAACTTGACTGCAGGTATCAATATGCTGTCATTTTATTTAACAATTGTGCAGCAATGCACAAAAATGTTGCGACATTTTTGCACTTGAAAGCAAAAGCTGAGTCAATATAATAGATGTACACATAGATGGGTTACCCTACACATGTGAACTCATCAACTTAATGCCTTAAACCCTTAAACCCTTAACAGGCATAAAGGTCTTCAACCAACATGGGACATACTGATGTATCCAGCTATGTGTGGGTGGTGCAAGATCTTTACCAAAGATGGAGGCGCAAGGGCGCAGCACAGCTGAACCCCTTCATAGGAATCAAAGATATTATCAACATTGTTTTTAATCTTCACACTCCAAATGCCAGCGAAGCACATCATTTACGAGGCAAATGGCCCTCACTGAGCTCCGGATCAGAAGGGTCTCAGCGCCCTCCACGATGGCGCCGTGAGGCCCCGTCCGGTCTTCAGCCAACCCGCCCTGTTCCGTCCCCGTTCCTTCCCGTCCCCGGAGCGCGTCGGGCCTACATGCTCGCCGGGAGCTTCTGCGTCCTGTTCTTGGTGGCGATTCCCGTCCTCTGGAACTCCAGCTTCTCCTTGATGTACTCCTGCTTACACTCCTCATAGAAGACTGGATCTCTGTAGCTGTCGGGAGTACATACAAACTCAAAATAATGTATTATTCTTTCTATAACGGTAACAAAAACAGCAAGATGGTGGCTTGGAGTGGCGTTGCACAATGTACACATATTATCTAAAACAAGCTTGCAAAACACTCACTAGACTGTCAGGCATTCCTTCAGGGCTGCGTTCTGCTCCCTGCATTTGAGCACCATCAGGAAGCCAGAGTCCTTGCAGCAGACGTTAAAGGCTGTAGGGGAGGAGGAGGGGGGGGTTTAGACAGCCATACCAAGACTGCAAACGGTTTGACTATGTTCATCATCGGCTCTGCAAAAATGCAAAGGCTAACAAATCATGAACAATTCCTCTCCGATGCTGTATATAGCACCTGCTTGTACATCTGGTCCACACTACAGAACGACACAAACCAAACTAAAATATGGGTTATGAATGATGATGTGTATATTTACCCCCAGACATATAGAAAAAGTTTTTCTTTTATATTTATGAGATACTGCCGACATACCAAAAGAAACTGCTAATGCCGCACTCTTCATTTTTGTAGTCCAATGTTGATCGTATCCCTTGATTGTTCCAAGCTGAAGAACCTGCTAAATAACATTCTCACCCTTGCCAAGAACCAACTGCATTACTTTCCTACACCACATCACATACCTCAGGGAGGTAAGAGTGGTCGCCTCTAACATGACGTTTATTAATTCCCAAAGCGCGGTCGTGGTGTCCCTGACCCAAGCAGGTGGCAGGGGACAGTAGACACAAGCATGGTGTTGAATGCTTTCAGTCGTTACCCTCTTAGCCAGCGTTCTCTGAAAGACTTTGAATTAACCATGACCCACTACCCGCCCCCCCCCGCCCCCCAATCTCCGTCAACAAACCCCCACCGAACCCCTCAAAGGAGCGTGTGCAAACCGCCACCCAACCGCCGTAATAATTACCTTTATTATCACCGTGGTTAATGCACACACACAGGAACGTGTGCACACGCGCACACACAAATCGTCAGGATGCGGACATTAACAAAAACCCATTTGGAGAGGCAGAGCAGTGAGACTAATCTAATCAACAAACACTTCAAGTCTCAGGGCACCGCTAGTAGCTGCACAGGGCAGGACTCTCGTCTCTGGACACACACACACACACACAGACACACACACACACACTTAATTTAATCAGTTCACTCTTATCGCCCATAAAGGACACTATGACGTTATATTTCAGGATGAAAGGACGGCTTCGGTACGGTGTCATCTGAGCCTTCAGGTATTGCCATGTGCACATAAAGGTGCAGCCTGACAGTTTGGGAAGCAGTGGGGGGGGGGCCCACCTGACAGTGTTCTGCTCTGCACGCTACGAGGGACAGCCTGTCACAGGTCAGGTTTTATCCAGGCTACCTATTCTAGCCTACATTCAGGGACATGCAAGGAGAGGTAACAGGCCAGGTTTGTGTTTTTTTGTTCTGGGTTTAAATTTACGTTTTAAATACTAAGGGTTGATCATACATCTGAAATATTTTTACAATTTTGATGACATGTATATATTTATTTATTTTTGATTGGGAAAATCAACTGATTTTGTCTGACAGAATCTAACAAACAAAGAGGAGCGATATGGGCTGTAGAGGTGAATCATCTAAGATTTCGCCTATAGCATTGTCAAACTTCTGGGTCCAAGATCACTGCCAATGTGGCCAACTCAGAAAAGAGCCCTACCACTACCATAAGGTTTCTGTTAAATCTATAAAAAGAGCCACAGATAAATAAACTGTGCACCAAGACTATCATGATTCTAAAGCACTCCAATCAATCAAATATATGTAACAAGCATGACTTGGCTTCCCTTCAATGGTTTAACACATTCACAGACCTAGTGGTGCGGTACGATAACATGCCTAGTGGGACTTTTATTTTGAAAAGCCAATTAAAATGGCCGATTTTGCAGGGTAAACAAATTCATATTTTTGCCATACACAATGAAATACACACCAAAACGTTAACTCCTCAAAACAATATGTAAATACACACCTTGGACTTTCTCATGGCAGAGCTCCTTGGCCTTCTCTCTCATCATCTTGGGGATCAGAACATCTGTCTCCACGTGCCTCAGTTTAGGCTCTGAAAACACAAAGTAGAGGACAACTCAGCCTCCTCCACATTATGGCAAAATGCGTCACTATGTGAATCCACGGAGCAGGTGAGATGTTACTAATTCATTAATCCATTCATTTAGTTGTAGGGCATCCAGCATTTGACTAATAAACACACCTACGGCGGTGTCAACCATGCACGTCGAAAGCCCGGCTCCTCAGGGGCAGTTAGGGTGAGGTGTCTTGCTGAAGGACACCTCAACACTCAGCTAGGAGGAGCGGGGGATCGAACTAGCAACCTTCCGATTACAAGTCAACCCGCTCTGCCTTAAAAATATAAACCAGCTATTGAGAATCTCATCTCAGGAGGACGAAGCCCAGTCTAACTCCATTGGAGATGGTTACATCACTAATATTACTTGTCTTCTATTCACACACACCTCATGGGGAATATATCATAAAGTTAAGGGACAGATAGGACGCTGTATATATTCCTAATCGGCTATCATCGTCAGGATATCTCTGTCAACATTGAACAGGTCGGGTCCATGGTGCATGCCATGTCGGATATGTAACGTCAGGCATCGGTTATTCAATGTTTATGTTCTCCTGCCTCCGTGGAGGATCATCCAACCCACCAGTGTTAAACCCGCTGTCTATGCGAAAACATAGCAGGCGTTACTTAACACACACGATTACATTACCTGCTTGAACGGCTTCCATTGAGTATCGTTTTCTGTTTGCAGGTGTAGTCTGAAAGCAGGAGATGACAGAAAGCAATGTGACGACCGAAAATGACCTCCAAGACACGCGAAACACTTCCGCTACCGGAAGAAGAACGGTAATAAAACTACAACTCCCAGGTTCACCGCTGAGAGAGGCAGACTGTCACTCAAAAGCCTTTTGTAACCTGGTTGTTGTTTTCTTGATTGCTCATCCTCTGTGCAATTAATTTTTTGTTGATAAATCCTGCCTACAATCTTTTATACATATATATACATATATAAAATCTATAAAAAATTGGCATATATATATAATGTATATATTTATAATGCATATATATATATAAAATATGTATTTATACATTTCGTTGAAGAAATACATATATGAAGACAGAACATATTTGAACCACACGGTTGTATGTCGAAAGACCATTGCACAGACAGGCTCACTACACTTGGTTGCAAGACAAGCTTCTTCCACATATCAAGATAAGCTACATCCATGCTACGATATTGATGTAGAATGTTACAGGCCCATAGGTTGTTCATATATTTCTTTAGATATAATTGTATTCATTTGTTTTTTTATCTTTCCAAAAAATAAGTTTGCTATATACTGCTGTTTTCCTTTAAATATAATCATATTATTATATATATGCTTGTTTTTTATTGCTTTTCAACATAAAATGTAAAGCTGTAGTAGTGAATCCCCCCCCCCCCCCCCCCCCCCCCCCCCCAAAACACACACACACACACACACACACACACACGCACACGCACACAAACTCACAATGTAAAGCTCCGAGTGCCTTTAAAAATGGTCTACAAACGCAACATAAACAATACTACTAATGATACCATAACATCAATTCAAGAACCTGCTTCTATTCTACAGCCGTCCCATAGAGACGGCGTGAATACGATCCAAACACAGGCCGTGTTCCCCGGCGCGGACCACCAGGGCCTCTCCACACCGCTGGCACGGGGACACGTTAATAAGGGGAAGCAGGTCGGCAGGTTGGCACGCTGGCCTCTGTATCAGGAGAAGTGGGCCGTCACCCACCGATCCAATATCAGCGGAGCAGCGGGCACCCCTCAACCTGGCAGAAGGGAGGTCAGCGAAGTTAAACCCTCTTACAACACGCCTCAGTGCCCGGCCCACCACCAGCCACCCAACTGTCCACCGGTGTGGGCGTGTGTGTGTGCGCGCGCATGTGTGTGCGAACACACAGGTTTACATATGAATATGCATACCCACCTTTAGTTCTACACATACATACACTAACAAACGCCGGCATGCACACACATGCACGCGTACCCACCTACACTTCTATACATACATGCGCACACAAACGTGTACACACATGGCACACACGCTCTCAGACACGTTCACACGCAAATATACTCACACACACACTAACACACCTTTTATGTACACATACATCCATGTATACACACAGATACACACACACACACACACACACACACACACAAAAGACACCTTCACGTCTACACATACATACACGTACACACTCATACATGTAGATAAACGCACACACGCACCTATAGTCGGACACACACACATTAAAAATGTACGCATACAAACACACACATACCCCTTTTGAGATATATAAACGGTCACAAATATTCTCAACTCTCAATATTGATTTTGTATATATGAATCCTATTTTAATATTACTATAGATTGAGCTAACTCTAGATTTTCATTTGCATATTTTGCATATCAGAAAATGGAAAATGACCAAAAAAACGAATAGAAAAATTGGAACTGAATCCAACTCATTGTTTGCTTAGGTACATGTTCAAATCCATTTGCTATTATTAGTTACTTCGTCAGATACCTCATTCCAAAAACAACTCATCAGTGTACACAGAAACACGTCATAATGGATATGGATTATGCGTCCTGCTCAAGGATGCATCCAGGTAGCCTGAAGACACCATGTCGATCCTCCCATCCAGCCACGAGCCAATCCCGTCCTCCCCCCGCCCCCCTCTCCTTCTCCCATTCGTTCCTCTCACCTGTCCATCTGCCTCCATCGCCGCGACCCCCCCACCGTGTTTCCAGCGTCCGATCTCTAAGAGGTGGCACTGTGTGGTGGCTGACAGGTGGGGTGTTTGGAGGGGCAGGTTTCATCGCGGTTAAGCCCCCTGGCCGCGGGGAGCCCCTTCGGGGTCGTCGGAGATCTGATAATCCCAACAGCTTGGGGGGAGAGATTACAAACCTACCGGCTGACCTCTGCTGGTGGCCCCCGCTGCTCAGGGCCCTAGCGCAGGTCATGCCTGGGGAAATCTTGGCCAAGGAATGTTTTTAGTATGCGTCTGTCTGCCTCCCCCCCCCCCCCCCCCCACACACACACACACACACACCACCACCACCACCACCACCACCAATAAGGCCTCGTCTCTGGGCCTGTTTACATCGAGCTTGTTGTGTTGGGGGGGTCAGTTAAGCCAAGGAGGTAGAACTTGGAACCCGATGGTTAATGGTTCGATCCCCGGCTCCTCCTGGCCGAGTATCGAGGTGTCCCTTCGGAAAGACACCGAATCCTGACTGCTCCAGACGAGCTGGCTGTCGCCCTGTGTGGTTGACTCCGCCGTCGGCGTGTGAACTCGTGTCTGAACCAAAGTCGATTCGGATAAAATGTAATGGAAATGTTGTCATAGTTGGATCGTTCTCAATGGAACATGGAATAGAGTAGACCCTAGCTAGGTATCTGTACATAAATAATACAAACACTGTGTGTGGATAACTGAGTTTTGCTAAAGGAAGCCTGGAGGAGGAGTATAGGACGTGTGGTGTGGCACAGCATGCGCAGCATACATGCGTGTAGGATGTATTTGTTAATTAACAGGCTGCTTTTATAAATAACAACCGCAGACAGCTTGTCTGTAGCGTTCAGTGGGACTGCGTTCACAAGCACGTGCTACTCTGGGGGAATCAGGGCACCGCTTGACGTCCACTGACAGCCTATGGAGTGAGAAAAAGCTTCCTCGGTCTTTGTGTCTAACAATTTATCTTCCCTATGTTTTGGATCTTATTGAAACTCAATACACCATCTTGTTAATAATGCAAAACATTACATCGTTCAAAATGTGTACATATCGAAGGGGATATTAAGCAAATGGTCAAATATAAATTAAAATATGCTTCATGAGGAAATCTTCTAATTAATGTTAGGTATGATGATGAATAACACAATTGTAATATTTTAATCCCTCTCTAATACATAAAAAAATATATACCATTTGTTTAGAACTATACATTTTACTAAATTGATATTCAAGCGATGCAATACCGCTCCAATACAAAATTAAACGACCATCCTGCCTTATAGTGGCAGCCTCACCAAACCGATACGGGTGGGGGGGTGGGGGGCTAAAGATGGGCCGGAGGCTCTTGTTGGCGGCGTGTGGCGTGGGCACCACCCTCGCCTCGTGTCAGGATGCATTTCCTCTCAACCAAGTGAGGGGATCTGCCACTGGGATGCAATCTGCACCCGCTTCTCAGGCAGGCCGAGCCCTTTGACACCACCATTTTTAATTAAAATTACATTAGGACAAATCAGCCGGAAGAGTGGGGTGGGAGGGGTGGAGGGTCTGGGGTGAAGAGGGGGGGGGGGGGGGGCAGGGGGGCGGGGGTTGGCTCGAGGGGGAGTTTGGAGGCTGGGGGTGGATGTGGGAGCGGGGGCATTGGGGTTGGGGTTAGCGTGTGGTGCAAGATTTCTCATTGCAGTTTTCATGATCATGGATCGATGCTGGTGGTGTTGACTGACTGGTACTGCAGGCAATGCAGTCAGCTTGTGGACCTGGTTTTGATGAAATGAAGGCATTGGCATGAACAAAGATGCATTATAAAGTTACATCCCTCAGCGGCAGCAAATTGATGAATAGTAACAATAGGTGACATGAAAGTAGTGAAAACAATGAATCGTACAAATAATTGTGGTTGCAGTAGAGATGGCTCTTGTACTGCTGCAGCCCATTATATTTTCTCGTATATATTGTCTATATATATTTTAAAAAAAAAAGCTCTGTTGAAGATAATTGTCTAGGCCCATCTACACGATGGCCATGCAGAAGAACAAGGCAGGCTTCAATGGCACATTGGTGCAGGAAGAGACCAGATGTTAATGTAACTCCCCGCTCCTCGCCAGAGAGACTGATGGAGCATCGCACAAAGGCCCCATTGGCTCTTACCTGAGGGGCCCTTGTCAAAATAATAATGAGCTTTATGAAAGTACACAGGGGGGGAAGTGTAAGAAATCCCCACCCAAAGAATGGTTGGACTGGAAAAGAAATTACTTTTCCCCTTCCTCTTGTGCCTTTTATTAACCCTGTCCCTCCTTCTTTTTCAAGAGATGAGACTGCAAAAACCAGGGATGAGGCTCTGCCTTCTTCATGAGGCATCCCGGGGTTTTGACTCCAGACGGGGAATAAGGGAAACAGAAAAACCCAATGAGCAGGACCATTCATCCATCTGTGTGTTCTCTCCATTCATTAATGGCAGAGGCCATTCTTCCCAAGTCTCCAGAGTCTTCACTCATCACTCGCCGGAGTGGGATAAAGAGATGAAGAAGAGGCAGAGAGAGAGAGAGAGAGGACGAGAGAGAGAGAGAGAGAGAGAGAGAGAGAGAGAGAGAGAGAGAGAGAGAGAGAGAGAGAGAGAGAGAGAGAGAGAGAGAGAGAGAGAGAGAGAGAGAGAGAGAGGAACGAGGATGGAATTAAAAACAGAAATCCGAACAGAAGTTCAGGCATAACATCGACGAGCACTTACAGAACATCCTGTCTTACTAAAATCTTCTAAAATTGTTTTCCTCCCACTCCCTCCCTTTCTAACTCCTTTCTTCGGGTGAGCCGTATAACCTACTCCCACCCCACTCCTTTCATGACGCCGTTGTCCACGACTCGACGGACTGCCTGAATGCAGGCAATTATAAAAAGAAAAGTTTGTACCTGTTGGAAGAAGGACAAAAAAACAAGAAACATCTTTTTGGCTTGGCTTGTTAATGCCAACAAAAGCAGCAGCGGCAGCAGCAGCAGCCGTAGTGGACGGCCAAGGGACACTCTAGGCTGTATGGGTAAGGCTTTGAACAGTGTCCCGTAATCAGGATGCAGTGGTGAGAGGCCCACTGAATGCACAGGGAGGCAGAGAGAGGCAGATAGGCATAGAGAATGGGGAGTGGGTGAGGGGGGGGGTGGTGGTGGTGGTGGAGGGGAATACATCTTTCATCTCTTCATCTATAATTACCCCCAAATGAAGAATAGGCTGTAGAAATGGGCCAAGGAGACTTCCCTTCATGACATTTATCAAAAAAAACACACCATCAAGTAAAAAGGCACAAGATCGATCTGGCTTTTAATGGATAAAAAGAGTTTCAAACCTTTTCTAAGAAGGAAGAGTGTGCTTCAGTGTTATGTATGTGTGTGTGATGGGAGACGGGGGGGGGGTGAGTATTTTTATGTGTCTGTGTCTGTGTCTACATGTCTATGTGTATGAATGCGATGTACAGACACTGGTAGTATGGTCTGCGTAGTGTGCACCTTCAAAACATAAGCAGCCTTAAATTCACAGCTTGGAGACTCTATGTATAGGTAGATTAACTCTCACTCAGGTGAGCGGTTTATCATTCCCATTAAGTTACAACTTGAGTCGTTTCCCCGGCTTCATGAGCCACTGAGGTGTTATGCTTAATGTCTGGTTTAATGTCAAGAGGCAGAGTTCGAGTCGTCCTTTAACACACTGCCCCTTAGGGGTAGAGAGCATGCCAGCCATCACTACTTGGCTGCTGGTTGCACACTGCCCCAAGCATCTACCAAGGCCGCTAAGGTGTATTTGTTCTTGCGGTGCTCGTAGCAGCATGGCTGTGTCATGCCATGCTGCAAATGGCCTGTAAATGTTTTGACGGTCTCCCTGTCTCAGGGCGTGTATTTGTGTCGTGTGTGTGTGTGTGTGCATGTGTGCGTGTGTGTGGCTGTGTATGGGTGTACGCGCACGAAGCGTTTAGCAAGGTGCTGTGAGAGGTCAGGATTAGCCTGTTCTTTTCTCTTATCAACGGCCTCTTCTCACCCTGCACTGTGTTACATTAACACACACGCACACACACACGCAGGCAGAGGCACACACTCATGCACACCCGCAACCACACACACACACAAACACATGCGGGCATAGATTATGTGTGTGATTACGTGTTTATCTCCAGCCCTTTTAATTTGCCTCGGCGACACAAACAGATTATGAATTGGATAATTTTGTCCGCGTCTCATTTTGTGAGAAGATTCTCGCAGACGAGGTACGAAGGTGCGTGTGACCAATTGACAGTTCTTTTAAGGGATCAGAAGGTGTGGGCGCGCCGATGATTAATAACACACACAAAAGAGGTGAGGAACACACGTAAGGAAGGATGATGCAAATCGACACACAACAACACACAACAACAACCTGTCTGATGGCAGCATGTTTATTCAAAGGGATTTTTTGAATGCATTGCTCCTTGAGCCCATATGTTTCTGTCTTCACGTGGTGTGTGTGTGTGTGTGTGTGTGTGTGTGTGTGTGTGTGTGTGTGTGTGTGTGTGTGTGTGTGTCTGTGTGCGCTACTGCGTCTGTATGTGTTTTTGTGTGTGTGTGTGTCTGTGTGTGTATGTGTGTGTGCGCACGCATGTCTGTGTGTGCGTGTGTGGGGTCTGTGTGTTCATGTGCATGTTTGTGTTTGTCTGTGTGTGTGTGTGTGTGTGTGTGTGTGCGTATGTGTGGGTGTGAGTGTGTCTGTGTGTACATGTCTGTGTGCTTATGTTTGTGCTCGTGTTCTGCGTGTGTGTGTGTGTGTGTGTGTTTGTGCGGGTATGTGTGTGTGTGTGTGTGTGTGTTTATTAGCGTGTGTGTGTGTGTGTGTGTGTGTGTGTGTGTGTTTGTGCGGGTGTGTGTGTGTGAGTGTGAAAGATGGGTATTGAGGGAGGAGGGGGGGCGGAAGAACACAAGACTCACGCGGGGGAAAGGTGCTAAAATATACAGTGAGAAAAACAGTGAGAATTTGACAGCAGTGCAGCGAAGAGGCGAGAGGCGCGTTGGAAACGATCAGGGCTGCACACAATACCAATAGGACTCTGTTTCTATATCTAAAGATATGAAATCCAACCATTACCAATCTCTTTGTTGTAGAAAATGTCAAGATCAATATAATTAAATTATACTTAATATGGTTAGTAATGTAGATTATAGTGCGACAATAACTCGTCTATTTTTTTCTAACATGAATTCCGATGCTGATTTAATTTTTCAAATCAACGGCGGATCTATCGACATTTTGAAGATCGCAACAGTTTTGCATATT
>NC_044058.1:21112437-21247437 GCF_902167405.1 Gadus morhua
TAAATCCGAGGGCAAAGAAACTTTTCTCGTTAATCTTTTCTCGTTTAACCGAGAAAAGATTAAAATCAGAAACAGGATCTTGTTAGGCTTGGTTAAGCATTAATATGTTCTCCTTGGTAAGTGGGTTGTGTGCCTGTTCCCCTCCCAGCCAAAACGACGTGGGTTCGATCCCTCTCATGTCTGCTACCTGGCATCCTTGAGCAAGATAGACAACCAGTAACCTCCTCTTAGTGGCACGCATGCATCAGAATTCCCTGTGGCTGCTTTGAATGTAAAATAGGTGGTGACACAAACTGGGCAAGTCTTTGAAAGGGGGGTTTAAGTCAATTCTGTGTACCCGGAAAATACAATCAATCAATAAAACAAATAAATAAAGAACAATCTACAATTAAAACTGTTTTCATGGTGAAGTGGGACTGCTGTCTCTGGCAGTCAGGAACCCATGACGTTTCAGATTGGGTGTTGATTGGGTGATAATGAGGGGGTGGTCCTAACCACCTAGGCTTTCACCCCCACCTCGACTCTGGTGTCAGTTATGTGGGGTTCACTCCCATTAGTCTAGCCTGTAGAGCTACACAGATAATTAGGTTGCAGTGTTTGCTGTGGGTTTTGTTTTACAATGATGGCTTGCTTGCTGCCAGCAAACTTGAGGCTGCCTTAAGAGGACAAAACCCTTTGCTGTTGTGTTGTGACTTTTAAGGACAAGATAAGGTTGTACTTTATCTGCATGGATCGCATGAAACATTAGGGTGTCAGGGCAGACAGTACAGCACATAGTAGAGCAAAAGATATTTCAAAAAGAGGAGATTTCGGGGGGGAATGAGAAACAAATGTTGTATGTGCTGCCCTGGCACCTAATGCTCTCATAGTGTGGGCGGTATCTTCAAATTCATTTTGAATGTTTTCCTGCAAAGGGCTTTGACACGTGATAAAGGCAAGGGCTACATAACCTGATTAACCAAACTAACTCATTAAACAAACATCAGAATGAGCCGTCTGGTTAATAAATATGTTTGCTTAAATGCAGTGCTTTGTGAGGTCCAGACCTCTCTCTCCTTACACACCTCTCTCCCTGATATCTCCCTGATACCTGCCTGATATCTCCCCTTATCTCCCAACTCTCCCAACTCTCCGGCCATCTCATCTCCACTGATCTGAGCGGAAGGGGAGACATCCCAGGAAGATAAGTGTCTTTCAGGATATCTCATTAGCGAATGCAAATGAGGAAAACACCAACTCTTGGCAGCGAGGCGGCGGTGGATCTCCGTGGGATAGCTGGGACACGACAGCAGCTCACCAAGCGACCCCATGCTGGGCACCAAATGTGACGGCCCGCTCCTGCTGCTGCACTTTACAGGACAGAGGACCCGACCAATGGGTGCCCCCGGAGCTGGAGGAGGCCGCTACCCTACCCTACCCGCCCCCTCCCCAACTTCTGTCCCTCGGAAACCCCCAGAAGACAAGGGCCGCCACCACGACTAGTTCACTGGAACAATAATACTGATAATGGTCCAACAGGGACGTTTCCCTGTTGTTGGTGCGTTGTCGGTTGAGTGCCAAGAATTGGGTCGAAATTGGCATCGCTGCTTCTCTCCATTCCTTCAAAAATGCATATTTTTCATCAAATTGCATTCATACAGTTTTTTCATGCATCTTTTTTTTGTGTTCAACAGTGAGGCAACTTAAGATGATTATTAATCCATAAACATGAAGCTAGCTTTTGGTTTTCCAATGTATTTATGCAATTTTGATAAACATACATCAATTGTTTTTATTTATTTGGTTATCCCACGGACAAGAGAAGCTAATACAGTACGATATCTGCGCACTTAACTACACCATGGCTACCGACCATGCTATCCACCTTACAGCCACCATCTTGGTTCTAAACGGTAGCTGGACGGGGGGAACTGAATCCTCTCCCCCACCTACCATTTAGAACCAAGATGGCTGCTGTATCATCCCTATATATCCACCGTGGCCATGGCGAGGTACAGCAGGCCTGCGCTCCACACGGGTGTGTGTGTGTGTTGGGGGGGGGGGGGGGGGGGGTTCACTGGCACGGCTGCGTGGCCAACCGACCTTCTGCTCCACCCAGGGTGGGGAACTGGGTGGGGGTGGCCAGGTCACCGGCCCCTCTCCTCCTCCCTGACATGGGCTCCGCGGGCGGGTCGCAGGGCGGGATGGCAGGATGTCAGGAGCAGCCCTTTAGACGTGTCAAAAAGCAGGCACAGCTAGAGGAAGCTGTTCATTGAGCATGATATAAAGAGAAGAGAGGGAAGCTCACACAGACACAGACACAGACACAGACACACACGCACACACACACACACACACACACACACACACACACACACACACACACACACACACACACACACACACACACACACACACAGACACACACACACACACACACACACACACACACACACACACACACACACACACACACACAAAGACACATAGACACACACACACACACACACACACAGACTGTCTGCCCCCCATAAAACGTGGATATTTATAATAATTACTCGTGATAACAGGAGCATTAATAAGTGATGATAAAGAGCAGGGAAGCTGCTTGTTAGGTTTTCTTGTGTTGGATAAAGATGAAAATGTCAACACGCCCTATTCTAGTCTTTTTGACCGTTTTTTTGCCATATCACAGCATGAGCCTAATTGAGAATAGTGACAAATCATTTGCCGTGCCATTCGCGGTGACAGAGGGACTTCTGTCGGGGGAAAGTAACAGCCAAGATGTTCTGCTGAAGGACACCAAGCCGTTTTGGAGCACAGCTACTGAATACTGTGGTTATTGTGACTCGAAGAATTGTGTGTGCCATCTTTCATGAACCAAAAATTAAATAAATAAAATTGTGCGTCATTGCTGACAAGATAAGACAAACTGCTCCACCACGATGTGGCACTGTGAGTAATCAATCCAGGAACAAAATGGCGGGTTTTCAACATTGAGGTCAGAATTAAAATGTATCCAAAAAGGGTTGAAGAGGGTTGAAATCGGACCCCCATACTTGCCCCATCAGTCGAGACTGGATCCAAACCCCCTGGTCCCCCTGACTGGCCATGCCCCCTTTAGTGCCCAAAGTGCACAAAGAGAGGAGATGTTGGCAGGGTAATCCTCCAGATCCAGAATCACCTCAGGTAGGAGGCTCTGTTACAGCCCCACAACGTTACTGTGTTAAGTGTTCTCTTGTTGGTTGTTTTATCAAGAGGTCCAACCCAAAGAACAAGAGAGTCTGAGGGTTTTAGATACAGTCTATTATCTACACAATGACCTGAACAAAAACCTCTCCTCCAAATGTTATTGTTGTAATTTCTGTGATGTTTGTTGCCTTGTTTATACCTGTTATAGGACCAAACACATTCACACTCACACACACGCACACAGACACACAAACACACACACACACACACACACACACACACACACACACACACACACACACACACACGCAAACACACTTTGAAATCAGTATTATATCTTAATTATCAAGGTCCTTGAGGGTAAACTTGAGTATAAATCAGGACACATGATTAGGGCCCATAAAAACAAGGGAAGACCTGTGCATGGTTTTCCAAACTCAAAAGTTTTTTAAGTTTACTTGACAAGCATGACAAGCTGTGGATTCCTCGTCAAACTGACAACATCCTTTACTACTGCGGCTTTTGCCAAACACAAAGCTTCCAATAACATCCACTGTTTGTTTTCCCTTCCAGGGCCCAGTCGTCTGAGGCACACAGTGTTTATCTGAACGGTGTCAACCTACTACACAACTCTTCCCACTCTAGACTTTCTCTTTTACATGTAAACCTGCTGCCAATAAGCAGCAGCTGTCTGTCACCGTCTGGCTTTAAAAACACTCGGGCGGCGGAAGTGACCAGGACAGTTCAGTGGGTATTTAAGCTAGTACACGCCAATGAAGCACGCAACATTAGCATGCTAATGGGGGGCAGTTTGATACCAATATGCTGGTGTTTGAACTAAGATGGGGGTCGTCTGGGGCTGAATGCATGGCCCGGGACCCTGAAACAGATGGGCGGACATCTTGGTTTCTTCTTTGGTTTTGGTGGGATTTTGTTGATTATTCAGACGAATCCCACAAGCATAAGAAATATGATTGATCAAAATGGTATGCAAACTACCTTATAGCTTTTGTTGCACAGCAAGCCCCCCTGCAATATATATTGTGCAGTGTAGTAAGTAGTCATATATCTGGGGAGAAATTTAGATGTTAAGGGAAATTTCTCATTCTGCCGCTCTGGGTTGTGTTTGAGCTGTTTGTAGCAGAAACCAAACACAAACGTCTAGGACCACATGTATTACACACCCCTTGAATTAGGAATTCAATTAAAAACAAAGTGTACCTTTCCTTTGTGCTATCTTTTTGTGTTTTTCATCATTCCACTGAGTAGGCCCACATGGGGATGTTGTGAGGTTCGAAGTACTGTTTGTGTTGTTTTTATCTGATGTGGTTCAGAGAAATTACTAAACGTCAATAATCAATAATCTTTCTGACATCCACTGAAGTATTTGAAGAAACACTTTAAGTAATGTAAAATTCTATTCATTTAGTAAAATTACCTCATTTCAATTTCTTATTGCATGATACTCGATGCAGTTGCATACACAGATCCATATTCATAATATTTTCCTATACGTCTGATAATACCACTGTACTCGACTACTACCTGTGAGCGCAACACACGAGCACGCGCCCACGCTCGTCCCCGGGGAGAAGGATGAAGTTTGATAATAGGCTGCTATCTCTGCGTCATCGCCGCGGGAGAACACTTGTGAACTCGAGTCTCGAGACGCTCCTCACTGCAGCTCGCCGCTCGCGCTCCGCGGTTCTCTCATTGATCTACCCGCGGCAACATGAGGAGACTCCACCGCCTTCCGTTTGATTCTGGGGCGCATTTTCAATGAAGACGACACGGGTTTATATGTATTAGAATAATATTAATAATTACAGACGCAGAGGAGGAGGATTGTTGGGTGAGTTTGCACATTTTGATATTCTTTAATTGTTGTTAATTGAAACAGTGAAATTAGGCGAGGATGCCTGGGCTGAAATTAGACATTTCCATTTTTTCATATTTTATCATAATTATACGTGGATGGATTTGGGGGAGATCATTATTTGGCGGTGTGTGTTTGTGTCGTTCGGGTTGCCTCCCGTGTGGAAGACGCTCCATGTGTTTGGTTTCTCCCGTCTGTCTCCCATGAGGAACATCTCATCACATCTCAGGCTTCTTCACACGGAAAATTAATCGTCAGATCTTGATCTTTGCATTTGTCATCCCTGAGGGACGCGGAATCACACGCTTAATTCATTCACTCTGCATACATCTATAGAATGGATTCATGTAGGCCGGATTCAATCTTTCAAAATGGCTAAATAGACCTTAATGGCTAAAATAGGACGTAAGCTATGGTAATGTATAAAAAATTGTAATATTAAGCTATAATAAGTAATACAGTAATATATATAAGTAAAAAGGTAGGCTTTATCTGTCCAGTAAACATGCACCTTTATGTCCATATTCAGGCAGAACTTGATTATTATAGGCTATAGGCCTATTATTATGGATTATTATTAATCCTTATAATTGCATTAGGTAGGCTTAATTAGCCAGTCTTCTTATATTTCCGTAAACCTTAAATAATTATTTAATGTAGCCATTAGAACGAAAATGAATGCCTATAAAAAAAAGTAAGTTTTTTCCGACTTATTTTAATTAATTTATTAACTTTTATTATTATTTTATTTCAGATAAATCCACTATAAACGATTCAAGAAGTTAAAAATGTAAAGGTTCTGTCCACAAAGCAGGAAATTAATGATAGGCCTAAGGCCTATAAGTCTATATTTCTATTAGGCCTATTCGTTACAATTGCCTGTTGTGAATTTTTTTGGGCTAAATATTTATCTTTGCAATATCTTGCAATGCAACAAGGACACTGGATGTTACAAAGTCTGAAGGGACAGCCGCCCATCCAAAATATATCAGAAAATGGAGCTGAAAAATACATTATGGCAATTTCTGTTAAAAAAAATATATTTACGAATAAACTATGTGACCTATTGCTTCCTAGAGGCGCCCTTAAAACACAATGTGATTTTTTTTAATATTTCCTCAGAGGCTCTCAAGTGAAGCCTTTGCCCCCCGGGATCCAGACCCTCTTGCCCGCCAGTGAGGCCGGGTGCTGCAGGCAGGATGCTCGGCAGCGAGGCCGAGAGCAGCAGCTTCCACCCCCCCAAAGACGTGGCGGAGGACAGGGACAAATCCCCCGCCTCCGACGACCCCTCCACCGCTCGGTACGCGGAGCACGGACTCCACACAGACAGATATTTCCTAACACCCCCGTCCTCCACAACGGCTAAACTATGCGCAGAGGAGGCCGCGAACCCCTGCTCCTTCCTCCCCTACACCGGCCAGGCGGGCCCGGTGCCCCCCTATCCCCCGGGCTCCGGGGCTTCCAGGTACTCCTCATCGCTCCACTTCGGCTCCGTCCTGCAGTCCCCTGCGGGGTTCCCCCCGGCCGTGTGCTCCCCGGGGGCGCGCTCCCAGTTCAGCCCTTCGTACCAGTTCGGACAGAGTCCCAACTGTATCTATCCCCCGTATGGCGGACCGGGAGCGCGCCTCAGCCCGATGCCGCTCCACCCCGGGGGGCATGGGGCCCGGGCCCAGGTCTACCTCTGCAACCGGCCCCTGTGGCTCAAGTTCCACCGGCACCAGACCGAGATGATCATCACGAAGCAGGGCAGGTGCGACCTTAGGGGTTTATGACATTTGTTAGTGGGATTTCGTGACTTATTTTCCCACCCTAATTGCTTGACAATAATAATAGTATAACATATATAACGGATTTGATTTCCCACATTGATTGTTTGTTCCTGCGCGTCTCTGCAGAAGGATGTTCCCGTTCCTGAGCTTCAACATGGCGGGTCTGAACCTGACAAGGCACTACAACGTGTTCGTGGAGGTCGTGCTGGCGGACCCCAACCACTGGCGCTTCCAGGGCGGGAAGTGGGTCACCTGCGGGAAGGCGGACAACAACATGCAGGGTAGGGCCTATATGTCACCCGAATAGGCTTCTCAAAGGCCTGGGTCATATTTCAACCTCGTTATTCGGACTCTCTTTTATTTTCAATGTCTTCATTGATTTGATTAATGAATGTGTTATTATTAATTCTTATGTTTAATTAATTCATAGTGTACACGTACAGATTACTAAATTAATTAATAAACCGTGTGGTTCATTTGAAAGGTAATAAGGTGTACATCCACCCGGAGTCTCCGAACACAGGGGCCCACTGGATGAGGCAGGAGATCTCGTTTGGGAAACTTAAGGTCACCAACAACAAAGGAATCAATACCAGCACCTCACAGGTAATGTAACGATACCAAAATACAACAATAATAATAGTAATATAATAATAATAACATTATTATTCTAGTAGGCCTAGTAATCATGATAATAGCAATAATAACAAAAATATAATAACCAGTAGAAGAGTAGAAGTGGGCCTACTTCACAATATACTCACAATATCTTGTGAAGTTAACAATATATCAAAATGTATTCGGGAGGATGCAGTCCCATATCAAAAGGGTCACAATATGCTCAACATATTTTGGCCCTTTGACTGCGTGTTCGTTCTTTGGTTCGCAGTCGATGTTGTTTAGTTAAACGCATTAAATGCATTAAATGCCATCCGTTAGAGCTGTGGTAATGGTCGCGTTTGTTTGTCCAGGCCTCAGTTGGGGGCTTTTAGAATATTCAATTAGTGATTCAAGTGGTTAGTGTGGGCATTAATTAGCGTGCACGCGCTTTGTTCCTTAACATAAACTGAGGAACAGCATTGTTCTTTGAAATGATCAAGGCTAGGCTTATGATGCCGCTTATCTTCATCGAAACCTGTTAATATTCAAATACGATAGGCCCTATATGCCATCGTCTATACCGGTGCTATTAATAAATAAATAAACGTTTTTAAAAATCATAATAAATAAATAAATAAATATAGACTCCCGGATTTATTTATTTGTCACTCTGGATCTTTTATTATGACCTATTATTTATTCATTTTCACTCGACTCCCTCTGTGAACCATGTGACTCCGTGCAGATGATCGTGCTGCAGTCTCTGCACAAGTACCAGCCCCGGCTACACATCGTGGAGGTGTCTGAGGACGGAGCGGAGGACCCCAACAGCAGCCAGAAGACCCAGACCTTCACCTTCCCGGAGAACCAGTTCATAGCCGTCACTGCCTACCAAAACACAGACGTAAGCACTGCGGGAATGGACCTAAACTTTATTATAACAAGGCGGCCATTATCCATCATCTGCATCATAGACGACTTGATACAGGCCTCGTCAGGCCGCTATCAGTTAAAGATTTCATTTAGTATCTAACTTATATACCGGTCTACAGGCCTACCCATTATTCATTTTAACGGCAATTATTTTTCTAATATTTCAGTAGCGTTGGGGAAATCTAAAAAACCGTCTATTGTTTATGTGTTTTTTCTTTTTAGATTACGCAGCTAAAAATCGACCACAACCCCTTTGCCAAAGGATTCAGGGATAACTACGATTCGTGAGTACCATGATTTATTTGCAATGAATTACATATTTTACATTAGATATCATATATTTGAAAGAATAATGAAACACTGTTCCACACTACCCAACACGACCCCCAACCAATAAACTATGTAAATATATGTATATATATATATATATATATATATATATATATATATATATATATATATATATATATATATATATATATATATATATATATATATATATATATATATAGCTGATCTACTCCTAGGCTTAATCCATAGAAGACCAATTGGCCAAACCAGAGAACAACCATTTGGACTTCCTGCGCATCCAGGAAGTTTGGTGAAATAGCCACACCCAATTATATCTATATGAAGAAAACTACAAAAATGATCAACAAATCCCCTAAAATAACCTGGTTCCTGAGTGGAAATCAGAGCATGTTTTTAGCCTTCCCATATCAGCACTAGCCTGGTCCTACCGGACTCTCGTACTTCATTTCATTTGCAGAGTCTGGCCTCTCTCTCATTGACAAACGTTAACTCACTTTAAGGCAGGTGTCGGTTGGAGTTTAAAACTATTGGATCTGCCCGGTGCCACTCTGGATCTGCCATTACCAAGCGTCAACGTTTGACTAGAACTCAAACCAGCGCACGACCTCAACGTCGTTGTTCTCAGCCACTCCCTGCTGATGAATTAAAATTAAAATTGAAATTAAAATTGAGCGGAAGTACGTGGGCAGGTGGAGCCAGGCTACATCAGCACCACAACCCAACAGAAACACAAACACAACCCAAATGAACCACAACATCCATGTCGTCCTCCCCCCTCCTCACAGGATGTACACGGCCCCCGACGGCGATCGCCTGACTCCCTCCCCCAGCGACTCCCCGTGCTCGCACCAGATCGTTCCGGGGGCCCGCTACGCCATGCAGCCCTTCTTCCAGGACCAGTTCGTCAACAACCTGCCCCCCAACCGTTTCTACGGCGCCGCCGGCGGCGGCGGTTGCCACGGCGGCGGCGAGCGCGCCGTCCCCCAGACCAACGGCTTCCTGTCGGCCTCCCCGCCCGACGACCCCGCCTCCCAGCGCTGGTTCGTGGCCTCCATGCAGCAGGGGGCCCCCAACGGAGGGGCGGCCCCCAACAAGCTGGAGCTGACCCCCTACGAGGGTGAGTACCCGGGGCCCCTGCTACCCTACGGCCTCAAGTCCCTCTCCATGCAGACCTCGGCCCACGCCCTGGGCTACTACCCGGACTCCCCCTTCAGCAGCGTGGGGGCCGGGGGCTGGGGCGCCGGCCGGGCGCCCTACCACCAGAGGAAAGGGCCGACCCCCGGCCTGCCCTGGTCTCCCAGGCCCAGCCCCACGGCCGCCGCGGGCTTCCCGGAGGACCTGGAGGGGAAGGACAAGCCCCTGGCCAGGGAGGGCGCCGACGAGAGCGGGAGCGGGAGCGGGGGCAGCGGGGGGCTGATCTCAGCATGGACAGACACGCCCACCCCGGGGCTGGCCCCGGACAAGCCCGACGGGGGGTCGTACGCGGCGGGCTGCAAGCGCCGGCGTCTGTCCCTGGAGGGGTCGAGCGCCGAGGGACACTCGCCCACAGAGGTCAAGTGTGAGGACTTGGGCCCCGCCACGACCGTCCACAGTGGGCCCTACAGCAAGGACGGGCCCCCAAGAGCCCTGCCGGCGTACTATTCCTTTTACACAAGCCCCTGATGGTCCGCACAAAAAAAAGAAGTTGTTTTAAAAAAAAAAAATCATGATTTTTTCATTAATTTTTATGATTTTTTTGAATTTTCATGAATTGTACGATTTTTTGTGATGATATGGAAGGATAATTAGAATGTGATTTGAAAGAAAACAGAGTTACGATGTGTGGTGTCGCAAGGTATCTCAGAGAACTACAGACAACAATACTTTACATGTAAAGATCAAAATGACTCTATCACTATATATTTTTGGTCTGTATTTGCATATTTAAACATTGAAAGACAAATTGCTTATTTCCTCTGCTGCTGTGCTATATATTTTTTCCTCTTATGTACAGTAAAATATTTGTGATACGGTATTTATCTTGAAGCTTCTTTGTATTACATTTGGCATCCTGTGATGTTTGTAAATAGCTGCATTTAAATGTTCAGAGATTTGTTAATAAAGTGCCAATGTGTTATAAGCAGAACCAGAGTCGGCCCATCTGTGGTGGACGATGCTTCATAAATAGCCTTCCACGACGAACATTATTATGAAACAATAGGGCTGGATAAGACCAGCTAAAAGGGCAGAGGGGGGACCCAAACCACTCAGGCCCCGTTCACACGAAGCCGAAACGGGCGAAACCGTTACGGTTTCGATCTATCCGGTTTCGAAGTATCTCCGTAAAGACTAAGCCAAGCAAAACCGGGTAGATCTGTAGAAACGCTGTAGTACACATTCCAGGCCCATAAGGGGCGCTGCTTCTGGTACAGAAATCCAGAAGAAATGAAATAAGAAGAAGAGGCGAGCATGCGCATAAAGGCTGCCCTTATGCGCAGGCTCGCATGTGATTTCTGAGACTCCGCGGGCTTAAGAGCCATTGGCTAGGAGGTCGAGGGGTGGGGCGATGACGTCATGGTTTGCGGTTTCAGTCGGTTTTAGGCGTACACACGAATCCAAAACGAAACCGGGTAGATTTGAAACCACCCCCGAGGGTGGTTTCAGAAGTTTGCGGTTTCGGTCAGCGGATTCGCCGGCTTCGTGTGTACGGAAGGCCGAACCGTACAATACCTTTGCGGTTTCGCCATGAAATCGGCTTCGTGTGAACGGGGCCTTACGGTCATCCAGGCCGAAGGAATCGACCCTTAACCTCCATCGAGGTTGGCGACGACATCCCAGATTGTCTCCAACCCTGGTGCTCCATTGGTTGACCGGCGTATCCATGATCCACCTATAGGATAAAGGCTAGAGTGGAGGTCTCGCCTTTCAATGGATTCATTGGTTGATTCCCCTGTGGGTGGGTTATTGTGATAAACATTTAGAGATAATACATGAACCATTGTCTTCTTGTCATTATTATTATCTTCAGTTTCAACTTCATTTTGATGTTGTAAACATTTGCCTGTGAGATAATAATTACACTGTTATCCACAATGAAGCATTTTTGAGTTCTTATTATGATTTGCATTGGATAAAAGCATCTTCATGACTTCATGAACCAGCATAACTCGACTGCTCCTCAATAGGTTTTGCATACAAAAGTCGAGTATGTTCTGAGTTGTTGTTAAACTGTTGTATTTTTGTAATATGGGCTCATTTCTTTAATTTCCCTGCATCATGGACATATGTTGCAAGACATTTAGGAACCCAATGTAGTTGCGATCCTTGTAAGCCTTTACCCTAAATGGATTAAATTTAAATATCACGTAGGCCTGCACTATATCCTCACCTCCAAATAGTGTCACAACACTCTCTGAGAACAAGGACGAGTCTCGGGACGAAGTGAGAAAACGATGCATCTAGTCTTTGGCACGTTCTAATTTCAACTAATTCGAACATTATTATTTATTTGTCGATGCAGACCTCTAGCACCCGCTGGTGTTCGTATGGAGAACTTTACTTCACGAACCAAAGCAGATTATAAATCTGATCAGCGTCTGACTGCAAACTTCATGCGCAATAAACCAATGCAACCACCCCAAAGATGCTAATTTGTTCAACATTGAAGGCGTACTAAACATTGTTAAAGAGAAATTCACCCCTCTACATGTTCAGCAAGCAGTATTAAACTGATTTAAATGATTTATTCACTGTTATGCGCTTAACCAATTTAGTTGTTTTCTCAAACCTTGCAATTATGTTGCAACTGTGTGTGTGTGTGTGTGTGTGTGTGTGTGTGTGTGTGTGTGTGTGTGTGTGTGTGTGTGTGTGTGTGTGTGTGTGTGTGTGTGTGTGTGTGTGTGTGTGTGTGTGTGTGTGTGTCTGAGCGACAGTATCGGTGAAACGGAGAGGGGACTTATCACAACCATCCACCTGACGACAAATAATCGTTGTTTCAGCTTTGACACATTCAGACTCAGACTGTAATGGAAAATCCATGTCGTTTCCCCATTTCTTATTCTCCGTAGGTCACCCATAAACCCTGTCTTGAACAAAAGAGGGAGGCTGGCTCAGTAATCATCACACTTGACTAAAACCAAAAAGAGGAATGTGAGCTCAGGCGCAAAGACACTCAAAAACCAAAGCTTTGAATAACGAGATGATATCCAGGCTTCAGACATCAGGCAAACCGGTACATGGTGTGTAGACTCTGTAGCCAACAAAGCAAACCTGAGTACTTAAATACACACACTGTGACACAATTGAGTCAATAAACACAGGTGCATTAACTTGGAGCTTCCGAAAATAACCGACCGAACAGCGCTCCCTACCGAAAAACTTAAACTGTGACAGTCAGTTGTAAAGAAGCAGAAACGAGAACGTAGCGACCTGTTTTTACGTCTTCTGACCAGTTGGAAGAGAACCTCGGTTCTTTAGTCTGCTGACCAGTTGGAAGAGTAGGCTACCTACCTCTGTTATTTAGTCTGGTGACCAGTTGGATGAGAACCTCTGCTTTTTAGTCTGCTGACCAGATAGAGGACATGGATAACCTCTGTTCTCTGGTCTGATGATCAGTTTGAGGAGAACCTCTGTTCTTGAGTCTTCTGACCAGATGGAGAACACGGAGAACCTCTGTTCTTTAGACTTCTGCCATGGAGAACCTCTAGAGGACACAGAGCATGAGGCCGGGAAGCTGTATTATTTACCTCTATTGTGTCCCCTGACCTAGAAGCAGTACCTGATCAAGAAATTGCCATAACAAGACCGAGCAGTGCCCTCGGGAGGAAAATCTCCTATCCAGCAAGTGCCTTTTTCATCAGGAAGAGAATATCCAATCTCAACGTATAACTGCGATTCTGGTTGCTGATGTGGTTTATACGGGCTCTGTCGCCATCTTGTGGTCAAATGTTGCCAGGTCACAATTTAGAAACGAGCTCACGTTGCGTGATTTATCCCACATTTAACTCAATGCTGACTATTTTACTCAATGGACCAGTCATTCTGGCTGTCATTGGATTTATGAAATGAGAGCACGCACGCACGCACGCACGCACGCACGCACTCTCACACGCGCGCACACACACACACACACACACACACACACACACACACACACACACACACACACACACACACACACACACACACACACACAGGTTTTAAGTTTTCAAGCAAGGAACACTTTACTCGAATTGTTTACTTGAATCGTTTGAAATGAGAAACAGCCTACATGTTATTCCATTTTTTATTAAGGTTAAGTTATTTGTAGTATTTTTGGACATTTTATGCGATTTAGTTTAGTCCAAATCACAGAGACGCTTAACCCGTTTCCCAGGCATTCTCATCTCACGAAGGAATGTCTGGAACGAGATGCTCCAATTGAACGTTATTGGCGAGAGAGGGCGGGACTTTCACTTTGATGGGTTTAGAGGAGGGACTTTAGGCAGAGTTATATCCGTTTCCTTTACATGTTTCGGATATTTCTTTGCCAAATCACTCATCAAAAAAATATTTTTTTATTCTTCTTGTCATCGTTGTTGTCTTTAATCTTTCAAAGTGGTATTGTTCTTGCTGCGGGGACTGTTTACCGGCGTACACATCTCATAGGAAGCAGCGAACTAGACGTTGGGCGGTGGTAGACTCGGATAACGCCACAACTCATGACCCTCCCCCAGCCTACAGAGTTGACAGGAAGGGGCATCATCATCACAGCGCCCAGCACGTAATTTATGGGAAAGCATTGCCTCCCGTAACAAGAAAGGAAACACACATTGTTGTGGTAACCAACGGCCAAAAACAACCCAAATAACGCTAGCCGGACACACAACCCTCGTAAGTAAACTTTTGATAGTTCAATCTGCTAAGTCGCCTAGCCTTTGTAGCTTCGCCACTGATCTTGATCATCACACGCATCGGGCGCTAGCCGACGCAGATGTCGTGGTGTTTGTTTTTCGAAATGTGCTTAAAAAAAATAACACTCAACCATGAACTTGTTGGCAGCATCAAAACTGCCTGTTTTAAAGCGATCCGCGTTCGGTTCGTTGTTTGACAGGTCTCCCAGGGGCTAGTTAAGGCTAGCCCGGAGCGCTAGCATGCTGGTCTGACTCAACACGTTGGGATCTGAGATCAGGACAACACTCTGGACGACAGGACTTTATACTACTTTATCCCAGCGGATCATGAGTCGCACCGTTATGGGTTCACACCCAAATTGTTTGTGGGTTCATATACTGATGGTTCCCTCTCCCCCCTTCGTCAGTGTGCGCCACCGCCAGACTTTGGCTTGTTTCGTTTGTAGTGTGTTGTTTGTTTACTAAGTAACCTACTTTGAAATATGCAAGTGATGCACTTTATTATGAAACATACGTTACCTCCTAAATTGTAGCTTGGTACTTGTATCGTTTTCATATCAGTTTGAGGAGGAGTTCTGAAACTAACTTTGGCCACAATCGACCATGCAGAGATTCACTTTCTGTTGTACTGTGTAAACAAGTCCAGACATTTACAGGACTGGTTTCTGGAATTAATTTATTCAGGTTCATTGTACTTTGTAACCTGATCCATCCTTGGTGTAACTTTCAGTTAATGAATGTACACACATACTGACATTGATTCAACAATGGGGATGAAGTTCTTCTTTCAAAAACAACACTTGCATGCTTAATAGCCTGTAGTGTACTGTAGATCACAGAAAAAAAGCTCAGTCTGAGCCCTCTGTGGCTCATACAGTCTTGACATATGGTCCTACTGTAGGCCATGTGTTGACTCTCTGCATGTCGTTTCTGTGTAATTCCGGTAATGCCTCTCGTACCAGCGAGCAATGGGCCCTCGTCGGAGCGGGCGGCTCTGGCAGGGAGCTACGGAAAGCTCCCGGGTGCGCCGGAGGAAGCATTGTCCCTCTCGCTGCGTGGCTTCTGTTCGTTACAACATTGAGTCACTTGACGAACGGCAGAAAAAACACAAGGAGAAGGTTGTTGCGCTGACACTGGGACTCATTAGTGTCGAGGGAATGACGAGACAAAGACGTTGTTTTTACTTTTAACCAAAGAGGCATTTCCTTGTTTTTAAGAGGACATTTTTAAGCTGTCACGGGGTTCGAGGATTTGTTTGTGGAAGGGTGTCGATGATTACCCAGGTGGTTTGACCTTGAAGGTCAGGATCTTTTCGGCGAGCCTCCCAGATAAGCTAGCCCTTTTTTAATGTTTACCTGAAGGATAACTGCTGGACTTCTTCTATTTTTTTTCTTTTTGATTCTACCAAACTGCCACTTAAAGTGTACAAATCCTCTCACTCTCTCTCCCCTCTTTTCCTCAGGAACACACACACTATGTCGATCCCTCGCCCACGGGGACCTTGAAGTCGACCCGTTGACGCTTTTATTTTTTAGAGTCCGGGGGACCTTTTTTAATTTTTTTCCCGTGGCGGGGGGACGATGGGGAACACGGCCACCAAGTTCCGCAAGGCGCTGGTCAACGGCGACGAGCTGCTGTCCTGCCAGCTGTACGAGGGCAACCCCCAGTTCAAGGAGGCGATGGACCCCAACACCAGCTACGGAGAACCCTACCAGCACAACACGGCGCTGCACTACGCAGCACGCCACGCCATGACGCGCCTGCTCAGGTGAGGGGGTACAGTTTGCACGTGTCCATTTAAATTATTATGAAATTCATTCAAAAGTCTGTGGTCATCGTTAAGTTTGATTTATTTTGGCCCCTCATTGCTTATCTCGGCCCCTCATTGATTAATTTGGCCCCTCATTGATCATTTGCATCATCCCATTTTCCCCAAGTGTTTTTTATTCCCATATTGATTTAGCTTGTTATGTTCATCCGTCATTCATCGAATAGCTTTACCATTTGACTAGCCCTCTGTCTCCTTACAGTAACACAAGGGCCTAGTAAAATAAATACAACAAAATCCCTTCACGATATACACTCGCATACGTCCGTGTACGTTCCATCTGGCGCTCCGGCACGTTGCCATCTGCTAGCATCGCTGAGGAATGCACGGCGCTGGGACGGAACAGGAAGGTGTTCCAAGAGCTTCCAGTTCCTACACACACACACACACACACACACACACACACACACACACACACACACACACACACACACACACACACACACACACACACACACACACACACACACACACACACACACACACACACACACACACACACACCCCCTCCTCGGTTGTACTCTTGTTTACCCCACTCCTTCCTCTGGTGGTCTGCTTGCGATCGTTCCAATTCCTGCACTAAATGTTGGTTAAGGCAGAATTCACTTTGGGAGGTAGAGTGGCATGGAAACCGACTAGACCACCGAGGAGGTTGATCGATGGCCTACTGGAAGTTGGTGTTCTGGGTTTCCAATAAGCTGCGGGCCCTCACGGGTCAGGCAGCTTGTCAATAGGCCCTCGAGCCGACCGGTATATTAGAATCCACCAATACAATCAGGACTCTTAAGTTCAACATTTGAGTAAACAAAAGGATGGAAGAGCGGTACCTGATGACTTGAGTACTTGATACAACATTGGGAATATGGCGTTGCTGTCGTCTATACAGTTTTATGCTGAACAGTTGCCAGGCATGCCTCTATCATGAGGACTAAACGGCCTGTAAAGCCAATAGTGCCGACTGTCAATTCCACTCTGAAGGTCCTTTATGTTAAACAAGATTGCTTTGTTGCCATTTCTTTCCCACGTCAATAAAATTATGACAAATGACAAATCATGGATCGAAAAAGCTGCTTTATTTTTTATTCATTTCAAGTTCCATTATTTTGTTTAGGGCTTTAGCCTGCGAATTAATAAGTTTAACCTATCACAATCGGGTATCTTTGTCAGTCACCATGGTAACTGTCCATGTTGTACGACATAACGGAGGTAACCACCTGATCATGTTTCTCAACACACATCCCTCCTACTGCGTCCATAGGTGTAAACTAAATGCATAGCCTAGCTGTTATATATATTGATTACGCACCTCCATAGCTGTCCAAACAGACAAACAATTCCTTGTTTTTTTCCACTTATCACATCGTTTACTTGCATCTGAGGCATGTGATCCAAAAGGACCTTGAGACATTAGGGCGGGGATGGGCAACTTTTATGATAAAAAGGGCCACAATTCTTCATCATCACCATCAGAGGGCCATGTGACTGCACTTCAACTAGACGTAAACTGAGAGAAGCTACACATTTTTGAATTTGTTGGATATGATTTCCTGTATTCTGGTGCATTTTGGGGATGGCCACTACCTAATCTTCCAGATTCATAACCTATTTATGGTATGTTGATTGAAACAACATGCATTCATTTTTTCATGTTTTCCATGCTCAAACAGCCACATGATTCGTTAGTATTTTGCAAAGGGCTCACATACATCATCGTTCGATGATGTCACAAAACTGAAACACAGTGGCCCAACATTAAGTTCAACAACTCAATGAACTCAAACCCAACAAGAATGATATTCACTTCAGAGCAGTTGTAGTAGTTGTAGTGGCTACTTAGTGGAAATCTTTCATGACTGATATCGCTTCTAAGCAAACTAGACACATGGGTTTGCCTTTGATTTCTATGAACCGATACTCTGCTCTTCTTCTTCTTAACCAAGTTTTCTGTAACTCGATTTATTTTTTATTAAATAAAAATTATGTGCGGGCCTGACTGAGTGCGGATACAGGCCGTCTGCGGCCCGCGAGCCGCCAGTTGCCCATCCCTGCCTTAGGTAGTGTTCACTCAAAAACCATAAGCAAAGCCAGGCCTGTACTCTCCCCATTGACCCGCCCCCTACCCTCCACCTCACCCCCCCCCCCCCCCCCCCCCCCTCCACAGGTCCTTCATCTTCAGCAAGGACGGCAACCCCAACAAGCGCAACGTCCACAACGAGACGGCCCTGCACCTGCTGTGCATGGGGCCCCACATCCTGGGCGGCGAGGGGCCCCTGCATCCCCGCATCACGCGGCCGTACGAGGACGAGCGCCGGCGCGCCGACTGCCTGCAGGTCATCCTGGCGTGGACCGGCGCCAAGCTGGACCAGGGCGAGTACGAGAGCGCCGACATCAACGCCACGGACAACCGCAAGAACACCTGCCTGCACTACGCCGCCGCCTCGGGCCTGAAGACCTGCGTGGAGGTGAGGCCCGTGTGGGGGGGGGGGGGGGTTAAACACGCTGGCCCAACCGTTGGCCGTCTGGAACGTTTTTGCGGGAACAAAGCTTTTTTTCGTGGGAAGCTGGAACGGTGTGGACGGCGTCTGGTCCGATTTCATCATGCAATCAGCGTTGGTGTCTGAGGCTCCAGGCCTCTGATTGGTTGCGTGCCTGCTCGCACACAACCAGCGAATCAGCGCGGTGTGTCGGAGGGTCCGGACTACCCCAATGCAGCCTCTCTGCCGAACGGGTAAGACGAGAGGCAAGGGAGCTGTTGGATAAAGGCAGTTGGTCATTGGCAAGGCAAGGCAACTTTATTTATATAGCACTTTTCATACACAAGGCAGACTCAAAGTGCTTCACATATAAACATTGTTATACAATAAAATAAAATAATAGATAAGTAAAAGAAAACATATGCAAAGAAATTAGTAAAATAGAAAGTTAAAAAGGCTTTTTGTAAGTAAAATTGAAAGTGCAATGTATTTAAGAAAGTGAGAAAATTAAATTGAAAGTTATTTAAGATCAGATCAACGGACTCTGTGGAACCCAAGTCGGGACCACAACCCGACCTTAAGGACAATCTATTACAATATTCTAGGACTCTAGCCCAGAAACAAAGGCAAACAACAAACAACAAACAAATATTCAGTGATTATTCTAGGACTCTAGCCCAGAACCAAAGGCAAACAACAAACAACAAACAAATTCAAAAGAGTTTCATATGGCGTATATTCAGTGATTAAGCGCTTAATCACTAATACAGGTTTTCACTTCGTCAAGCTCTTAATGACACAACTTCATTACTCAGCAAATGTCATGTATTTTTCTGGTAAAAATAGAAAATAAAGGGAAAGTTAAAAAGGCATTTTAGTAAAATAAAGGTAAAGTATTTAAGATTTAGCAGAAAGCTAAAGCAAACATAAAAGTCTTCAATCTTGTTTTGAAGGTGCTCAGAGTTGGGGCAAGTCTTAAATCCTCAGAGTTTATTCCAGCTATTTGTTGCATAGTAACTAAATCCTGCTTTCCCATGTTTCGTGTTTACTCTGGGGATAATTAACAGATTGGTCTCAGAAGATCTTAGTGTTCTAGAAGGCTTATGTAGTGGAAGCATATCAGTTAAATATTTTGGGCCTAAACCATGTAGGGATTTATAGGTTAGCAACATGAATTTAAAATCAATTCTCTGACCTACAGGAAGCCAATGTAACGATTTGAGAATTGGTGTAATATGTTCAAATTTTTTGGTCTTTGTTAAAACTCTAGCAGCAGCATTCTGAACAAGCTGAAGCTTCCTTAGAGTTTGTTTTGGGAGACCTGTAAGGAGACCATTGCAGTAATCAAGCTTACTAGTGATAAAGGCATGTACAAGTTTTTGTAAGTCTTCGGTGGACATGAGCCCTCTAAGTCTTGCTACATTTTTATGGTGATAATATGCAGATTTTGTAACTGATTTGATGTGACTTTCGAAATGTAAATCAGAATCCATGATAACCCCTAGGTTTCTGGCTTTGATTGAGGTTTTCAGGGACAGAGAGTGAAGGTGTTGGGTTACTTTAAGCCTTTCCGTTTTAGCACCAAATACAATTATCTCTGTTTTATCCTCATTTAGCTGAAGGAAATTTCGGCACATCCAGTCTTTCACTTGCTCAATGCACTGGCACAGCAGATCTATGGGCCGATAGTCATTTGGTGATAGCGATACATAGATTTGCGTGTCATCAGCATAGCAATGATGGTCAATATTGTTATTATGCATGATTTGCCCTAGTGGGAGCATGTAGATGTTGAATAAAGAGGGTCCTAAGATCGAGCCTTGTGGGACTCCACACATCACGTTGGTTGATTCTGATACAAAGTCGCCGATGGAAACAAAGTAGTTCCTATTTTGTAGGTAGGATCTGAACCAATTTAAGACTGTGCCTGAAAGCCCCACCCAGTTTTCTAACCTGTCCAAAAGTATTGTATGGTCTACAGTGTCGAATGCAGCACTGAGGTCTAGTAGCATTAGTATTGAGGTTTTGCCAGAGTCTGTGTTAAGACGGATGTCGTTTACAACTTTAATGAGGGCGGTCTCAGTGCTGTGCAGGGGTCGAAATCCTGATTGGAAGGTGTCATAACAACCAGTTGATGCCAGGAAGTGATTAAGTTGCTGGAGGACAACTTTCTCAATGATTTTACTTATGAAGGGCAGATTTGATATTGGTCTGTAGTTGTTAATAATAGAGGTATCTAGGCTCCGCTTTTTTAAAAGGGGTTTAATAACTGCAGTTTTCAGGGCTTTTGGGAAGTTTCCTGACTGGAGAGAGTTGTTAACTATCTGCAATATGTCTATTGCTAGGCAGTCAAAAACATTCTTAAAGAGGTTGGTAGGTAAAGAATCAACCGTACGGACCATTGGTTCGAGTCTGCCCGGTGTGTCCGGAGGTGAGGCCTGTGTGGAGCTGGAGGTAAGGCCTGTCAGGAGGTAGTAAGGCCTGTGTGTGTGGAGTTGAAGCCTCCTGTGTGGAGGTAAGGCCTGTGTGAGGGTGAGGCCTCAGTCATGAAGGCCTGCATGGAGGTAAGCCTGTGCGGCCGGGGGGGGGGGGGGCAGCGGGCCAGGAAGTTCTCCGGAGAAGGACAAAAAAGAGGCTGCTTGTGTTTGCTCGCCGAGGCTGTTTTGAATGGGACTTGGCCTCCGGTCAGGTGTGTCCCGGTTTGTTTAATGTCAAGGCAGAACAATGTGTAACTCTCCCCCAGGGTGACGGTGAAGCCAAGCTCTCCCGGTGGAGCACCTTTGTTTGAGATCCAACGGAGTCGATGCGTTTTTATGGGTCGCTGGGAGACCGGGACGCTGCAAACGGCGTCATAAATGTGTTTGAATGTACGCCACGGTTATTTTATTGGCGATAGACTGAATTTGTCTGAAACCATAATTCCAGATTGATGGCGATATCGGGTTTCATGAATGCCAACGGAAGTGGTGGGCGTCTAAAAGTTCTTCATGTGATGTCAAGTTTGACAACTGTGAACCGGAGATAAACCAGAGCATTTAGCATCAACCTTTGAAATATTATATTTATAAAAAATAAGTAAAAAAAAACCAATACATATATATTATTTTAATTATTTATTCGTTATTTATTATTATTCTATAGATAGATTTTTCTAAATGAATATAATTATATATCTTTTACCCTGTCATTCCTCCTTCCTCCCACCCCCTTGCCCTGGGCAGTACCTGGTGCAGCGGGAGGCTGACCTGTTTGCGGAGAACGAGAGGCGGGAGACCCCGTGCGACTGTGCGGAGCAGCACCGCCACACAGAGCTGGCCCTGAGCCTGGAGTCCCAGATGGTCTTCTCCCAGGCCCCCGAGGCCGAGGGCATCGACGCCGAGTACGCCGCGCTGGACCACCGAGAGGTACGGACCAGCCCCTCTCTGATGCTTTCAAAGAAAGAGTTTGTGAGGCTTAAAGCCATGCAAAATGAATATTTGTTGGGGTTAATGAATGGCCTTCCTCTTCCACTTTGAGTAAAGCGTTTCCCAATGGAAATCTGAATACTGTTTGGAGCTCTTAAAGCAAGGGAATGTAATTTGGAGAAATCAGCAAGAGTTAGCAGTCTCAGCCCCCCCCCCCCCCCCGTAGCCACTCTCTCCAACACATGACTGAGCCTGATGGCATTCGCAATGTGCCTGCCTAGCCTTAAAGAAGATTCGGTTGATGCGCAATGAGTACACGGGCAGAGGGAATGCAGGTAAATGGACTGCATTTATCATAACACTTTTCTAACCAGTGGCCACCCAAAGCACTATACAACATTCAACCATTCACACATCAACGGCGGAGTCAACCATGCAGGGCGACAGCCAGCTCGTCGGAAGCAGTCAGGGTGAGGTGTCTTTCCCCGAGGCACCTCGAGGCTCGGCTAGGAGGAGCCAGGGATCGAACTAGCAACCTTCAGGTTACAAGTTGACCCGCTCTACCTCCGGAGCCACTGCCACCCCAATAGGAAGGTGGACAGGTAGGTAGGTGGGTAGCTAGACAGACAGAAAGACATTTAGGTAGACAGTCAGACAGACACAGGAAGGTAGGTAGGCAGTTAATCTTATATGGAAAACAACAAAGACTGGGCAAATTAGGTTATTCAAGAGCTTGTTGAGGAGTAATGCAATATCTTGACGAAACCAAATCTCCCCCAGAGTGACCCGTGGCAAACTGAGTAACCGTGACAACTGGATCTACAATAAACAAAAACAAAACAGCAAAACCATGTGTGACTGCCCGGAGGTGATCAGTAAGGATTTCAATGACTTGAGTGGGATGCTGAGTAGAAGATTAGGCTATGTGTGACTCAGACGGGATGGTGAAATCCTGGAAAAGGGTGAAACAGATGCACACACGCATGCACACACTCGCGAAGAGATGCACACACTCGCAGATGGATACACAAACTCGCAGAGAGAGACACACACTCGCAGAGAGACACACACTTTCAGAGAGAGACAAACACGCACAGAGAGACACACAGACAAACAGAGTTAAAGTAACTTTGAACCCTAACATTGGCTTGAACCCTGCCCTTTTCTGACTAGCTGCATACCAATCAGGTCAGACTTAGACAAGGTCTTCCCAATATCGAAACCAAAAGAGGATCTTCATATTACCCTGTAAACACCTTCTAGTATGCCGAAGACACCTACCAACAAACCGTGTGGTATCGGGGTTAAACAGAATCAGAACGTTAAACACTAAAAATGTTTTGAAGAACTTAAGAGTCAATCAGGAACCTGAGTCTATGCAGCGCAGCAGCGCCCAACCCAAGTGTTCGACAACGGACGAAGACAATTTTACGTCTCGTACAGGAACAGGCCTCGACATAGAGATATGTCAGTCTGATATACAGAGTGAGGTTGCGTTTTATATTGGCCCTCATCTTGAGAGACCAGGGGAGATTTAACAAATGTATACAGACTGCAGTTTGTTTAACTACCACACAACCTTAGGTTTCCTTGCCATTGGGCTTGTGCAGGGTCTGTTTTTGTCGTCGTGTTACATCTACTCGATGGCTTACTGGGGTATAAGTCTTTATTTGTGTGAGAAAGTCCCCTTTGGCTGGAGGAAGTCATTGTTAAACATAATATTGTTTCTGGGAACCGAGCTGTCTGCTATGAAATGACTTCCTGCTAGGGTTTAAACTCTCTTGGGCTTTTACTCCTTCGCTAAAGTCAATTGTTTCTGAGTGTTATATAAATATGATTATATCAATATGGAAATCGATGGAGGGGAGATAAACACTTTATTTGGCCTGCGAGTGCATCTTCGTGTTTGATGTGGAGCCCATGTTAAATTCGGGAAAAGTTATTGACTGGGTGAAATGTTTCAGGAAGGGAGTAGTTAGGGAAGGAGGATGGCACAGCATCCATTTTATTTATGATGCAGTCGAGATGCATGAATATGTTTAAGATTAATATGGTGGTCGGTCTGTGCGGATGGCCTGACGTGACCTTCTCCTGCGAGCTTGGCTTTTTGAGATTGGAAATGTGAACACAGTGTTGAGCTCTGAGAATCTGAGTCGGAATGAGGTTTCACTTTACACGTCCAGCCCACATTCATTAAGTGTTATGGCTTCTCTACTAATTACATCTAATCTGTGAATGATTCCCTCCTGTGTTTAGCCAAAAGGTTTGGCCCTGCAAAGCAAACAACATACCAAATGTTTGCTAATAAGCTTATGCATAAGCTGGGATCTCATTACATTATTGTGCACTCATTGGGATATTTTTATAATGGTTCTATGTTGGAAGGTCAAGTCATTCTTGACATGTAATCTATTGGGCCAGAGAGGAGTAGTGGGACAGCTGACCCCTGCTGTACTGCAGCGGTGCTGGCCACACACAAAGCAACACACTTACAGATTAGCAGTGTTTACTCTGGCTCAGCTCCTGTTACTCCCATCATTATCACCAGCAGGCTGTTTTCTCACTTGGTCTCTACGCTGGCCCTGGTGTCAGTCAGGTGGGTCGGTGCCTCAGCAAGCAATCATCTCGCATCATACTCCCTAAGCAACACTTTTACTGTGTTCTCTTCCCTCTCCGTCACCCTCTCCTCTGTCCCTCTATCCCACTTCCCTCTCTCCCTTCCCCCTCCTCGCCCCCCTTTCCTCCCCCTCTCCCCTCTCTCCATCTCCCTCTCCCTCTTTCCCTCCTCTCCCCCCTCTCTATCTCCCTCCCCCCTCTCCCTCTCCCTCCCATCCTCCTCCCCCTCTCCCTACCGCCCCTCTTCATCCTCTCCCCCTCTCCATCCCCCCTCTCCCCCCTCCTCCTTTGTCTCCCTCTCCTCCCCTTTCCCTCCTCTCTCCCCCTCTCCGTCTCCTTCCCCCTCCTCTCTCCCCTTTCCCTTCCCATCCTCTTTCCCTCCTCTCCTCTCCCTCTCCCTCCTTCTCCCTGTCCCCTTTCCCTCCTCTCCTCTTTCTTCATCTCCCCCCTTTCCCTCCTCTCCCCCTCCCTCCTTCTCCTTCTCCCCTTTCCCTCCTCTCCTCTCCCTCTCCCTCCTTCTCCCTGTCCCCTTTCCCTCCTCTCCTCTTTCTTCATCTCCCCCCTTTCCCTCCTCTCCCCCCTCCCTCCTTCTCCTTCTCCCCTTTCCCTCCTCTCCTCTCCATCTCCCTCCTTTCCCTCCTCTCCTCTCCCTCTCCCTCCTTCCCCTTCTCCCCTTTCCCTCCTCTCCACTCTCTTCATCTCCCTCATCTCCCTCCTTTCCCTCCTCCCTCCTTCCCCCCTCTCCCCTATCCCTCCTCTCCTTTCTCTTATCTCTCCCCTTTCCCTCCTCTCCCCTCTCTCCCTCCCCCCTCTCTCCCTCCCCCCTCTCTCCCTCCCCCCCCCTCCCCAGCTCTATGAGGGCCTGCAGCCTCAGGACCTGCGGCGACTGAAGGACATGCTGATTGTGGAGACGGCAGACATGCTGCAGGCCCCCCTGTTCACCGCCGAGGCCCTGCTCCGAGCCCACGGTACACACACACACACACACACACACACACACACACACACACACACACACACACACACACACACACACACACACACACACACACACACACACACACACACACACACACACACACACACACACACACACACTTTATTAAAGGGGTCTCGGGGGGGGATTTTGCCCCATACCTAATTTGAATTGCTCACGAAATTGTGCTGACCGTGGCTTTAAAAGGCCGAAATACAGAGGTCATTCAATATCAGTGGGTTGGTGATACAACACAGACGAAATAAGGTAATTCACAACGGTTGATAAATTGTCCTGGAAATTCGCCAAAATGCCCCCAAAAAACGTATATTAGGTAGTAGAAAATGGACTTTTAATGCTTTCCGCCACGGGCTCAAGCGTTGGTTCATAGGCGTGTGTTTCAGGGTAATTCGTGTGCGTCGGTCCCAGAGGGTTTCATGCCCGGTCTAAAGTGCTGAATACTGATCTGTGGTTATAACATTTGATGGGCTGCACGATTTCTTGCGGCGGCAGAGATGACATTGCTCAATCAGATTGTACGTGAGCACAGAGAGGAAAACTTTTCAGTGAAAAACATGACTTTTATATCTTGGGCTGCAACGATTCGAGCTAACCCATTCAATACATTGATCTGTAGATCGACAGGAAAATACGTTAGATCTCATTTAGCTAATCTATTAATCATTTTAAAAGTATTTTTTTACAGTACAAATAACAAAAGTATTCTGCTTAAGGATGCAGTTCAAGGTTAATTATAAAGGGAATAGTTACGTTTTTCTTGGCTGCTTTTCAGATAAGGCCAGCCCATTTAAGACATTACTTTGGACTCTGGTTACTTGTAATTGCGTTTGCTATTAATTCTGACGATGATGACTCATCGAAATAATAAATTATTCATTGAAAAAGTATTAGTGGGATTAGTTGTAGCAATAGTCACACCTAGGGCTGCTACTAAGTTTTATTTTTGATTAAGTTCAGGGCCACACTAGGCTGGCTAAATGTAGAATGCTGGCCTGCCGTTCAAACATGGTCCCTCAAAACGTACGTTCCCGAAAAGCGACGGTTAAAATTTGTTGGCGAAAGAAAAGGATGGAAGAAAAGTATCATGAGGAGCAGAGTTTCTTATTTAGTGGCTGTTGAGTGTGGTTATGACCTCGGGGGGTGAATGTCTTTAAGTACTCTGTGATAAAGTTCTGGGGATTGCTTTTTCTTTTTTTTTTTTTTCTTTTTTTGTGAGGGTTCAGTGCGCAATAAACACTTTCTAACATGCGGTCCTGACTCGGACCGCACCGCAGTTCCAGCCGGACGGTAACCCTCCGATTTCCGACAGCTCCCTTGTGTTTTGGTTCTCGGTGCCTTGCCCAATGGCACCGCGGCGGCCCACGTTGACGGTGACTCAAGCCTATTGATCACACTCTGTAGGCCCCCTGGAACAACCACCGCCTGCCTCTTAATTTCTCCCTGCGGATACTTCACTCATCACTCATTACACGCCAGGGATTACACCCTCAGTCTCTCACACCGGTTGCCCTGTTTTAATATGCGCTAAACCGGCTACAATTATGCAAATAACGTCCTCCACGCAAATGTAAAATCAAGCAACATAAAGGGAGAGACACTGTGTGGAATTAAAATGAGGTGTGGAGGTGGCGTTGAGAATGTATGGTGAACCAACGGCCTTGGATTTTTGGAATACTTAATTTTTCAGTATTTCGGTTGAGCGTGTTTGGCTGTGTGCTACACATGACGGGAGCTCCTGGGAGCGGAGAGTGGACCCGCTGACCCCAGAGATGCTATATTTAACCCGCCTCTCTTGTGGGAGGTCAGTACGTACAGTGCACCAGACATCTGGCTAAGGATGTTCACCCTCCTTTTTATTTTCGTCCTTACACATGTCCAGGAAGTGAGCTACTTGGATTCTTTGATAATTGCTCAGACGTAATTACAATTTTGTCCGCGGTACAATCAGGACACCCTCTTATTTGGCCTCCTTTTGCACAGCTGTGGCTGCTTTTAGATTTTTGTATAAAAGCTTTTAATTCATGTTTGCATGACAGTCTCATTCAGTCTTCCTCAAGGCAAGATAATTGAATTTTCTAAATGTTTGTACCGTAGTCAAAGTTCCAAACAAGATAATTCAGTGTTCAAATATATCCTGAGGCGTTATTTTGACCTCATTGCAGTCGTAACTATTTGATTTTTCTAATGACTATTATAACCAACATTTGATGATTACAAGTAAGATGTCTGGCTGAGTTTCCCCAACATGTTTTTTCACTTTTATGATAGACTCTTATGCTTTTTCAATCGATTCATGCGTAGGAGATAATTATTTTTCTTTGAAGACCTGGACTCTGTCATTGGTTACCGTTTAGGAGTAGTGTAAATGGTGCTGAAAAACCTGAGTATATGTTCTATAAACATGGAGTATTTATAATTCCCTATTTTATATGAAGAAACATTGTGAGAGAGTAAGAGACAGACAGAGGGACACGCACACGCACACACACACTTTATTCAAGGGGACTTGCCCCTGAAAAACATTTGAATTGATATTGTGATGACCGTGGCTTTTAAAGGCCAAAATACTGAGGTCATTGAATATCGGTGATACAACTCAGACGAAATAAGGTAATTCACAGCGTTTGATAAATTGTCCGGGGAAATCGCCAAAATGCCCCCAAAAAACGTATATCACGTACTAGAAAATTGTATTTTTAATGCTTGCCGCCACGTGCTCAAGCGTTCGTTCAAACACGTGTCAGGGTAATTTGTGTGGGTCGATCCCAGAGGCTTTCCTGCGCGCGCGTGCGCGCACACACACACACACACACACACACACACACACACACACACACACACACACACACACACACACACACACACACACACACACACACACACACACACACACACACACACACACACACACACACACACACACACACCACCTGAACAAACTCCTACTCTCATTGGTTCATCATTTTACAACAAACTCGTCCTCTCACTGGTCCATCCCTCCCTCCAGACTGGGACAGAGAGAAGCTTCTGGAGGCCTGGATGACCAATGCCGAGGCCTGCTGCCAGCGCTCCGGGGTGCAGATGCCCAACCCGCCGCCCACTGGCTGCAACGCCTGGGACACCCTGCCCTCGCCGCGGACGCCGCGGGCTGCCCGCTGCTCCATCCCCACCACCCCCGACCAGATCTGCCTCGCCCCTGCCGACGAGGACCCCGCTCTGGTGAGGTAGAACGCCGTCTCTCCCGCCCACGTGGCTCCGCCGCCAAAATAGCAAGCCCACTGGCGCCGCGAGGACGCGCTAACGCTACCGCTAGGAGGCGACACCAACTGCCAAGTCGGTTGGTTCATTTGTCTTCGTCGAAGGCAAACACGTATTCAGAGCCAGGCTGAGAGCGAGAGAAAGAGCAGCGACAGCCAACTGGCAATTACCTACGACCCTGGCAGCGTGGAAATAAAGTTTCTTGTACCTGCTGACACATTGCTTTCCTATCTGTTTAGGGAAGCGATGCTGGCTCTCAATAGCACTCCGCAGTTAGCACCATAGGTAAAGTGACGAATGGATGTTTTCCTAGAGATAGCGGTTCATTGAAGCTCACCAGCTTCTGCTAGGTTTCCCTTTTTTAAAGATTCCCACGTTGTAACGTCCCTAAAACGGACGGCTAGACTTCGGCTTTTGTCCGTGAAAGGATAAAGGCGGTCGCGGGTGACTCAATAGGTCGCCGTCCAAACGGTGAGGACAGAGGCTGCAATTCAAGCTAACCGCGCTGCGTGGGGCCCAAATGATGTGTTTGGCTGCGGCTACAGTTCAAACGCGAGGGTGAAGGCTCTTCAAAAGCCCCCTAATCATAGTCATCATCGAGGCTAGCGTCGGCTGATGTCCGCGTTCAAAGGTTTGTGTTGGAAACTGACTCAGGGGGGACATCACGGAGGTACCGACTAGACTGCGAGTAACCTTTCACCGCGGGCCGTGAAGAAGAGCCAGGACCCCCCGGTGTCGATCGATGGGGCCACTCTGGGCTCCCCGTTTTAAAGGTTACAGTTGGTTACAACTATCGGCCTCTTTTTTCACAAATCAATACGTACATTGTCGAAGTACACTGGGCCCACTCGGTGTGTCCTTTTGTGACGCCCAGTCCCTTGTCATAAGGTGTGTGTGTGTGTGTGTGTGTGTGTGTGTGTGTGTGTGTGTGTGTGTGTGTGTGTGTGTGTGTGTGTGTGTGTGTGTGTGTGTGTGTGGTAGGGGGTCTTTTCAGGGCAGGTGGTAGAGGAGGGGGGTTGAGGGAGTAAAATATGATTTGGAAGATAGCAGGGAGGGCTATTCTTGGCATGGTGCCTTTTGGTCTATAACCGAGCCACGATCGACCGATAAATTGCGTTAGGTGCTCTTTGAGATGATATTATGCCTTTGCCTCGCCAAGTTTTCCTGGTGTACTTTATATACTTTATATAGTATCGGAAACATAATGTTATTCTTTATAATATTTCATCCAGTATATAGGGTGACACTCTCCATATGCATGTTGGTAGGCTTTCTGCAAGGTTTCAAAAACATTTGCATTATTCACACATTGTCGTTCTTTTATTATCCTTTGGTGTCGTAGAAACTAGAGAAACTGATTCTGAAGTAGTAGTAGTGTGGAAAATGTACTTTACTTTTTGCGGCTCAGTGCATCAGGCCGCATCAATTACTTGTAGCGATTCCAGAGGCGTGTTCCTTTTAAGTGCATGTTGCTGACTGCCACACTGTTTCCCCGGGTGTCTGGCAGTGTGGCATCTGCATGTGCTCCATGTCGCTGTTTGAGGAGCCCGTCGACATGTCCTGCGGCCACGAGTTCTGCCGAGTCTGCTGGGAAGGGTGAGTGAGTACACGGCCACACGCCCTCGCTCCTCCACAGCCCACCCCCCCCCCCCTCTGGGGGAGGTGGGCTCCATCTTTGATCTGGGAACATTGAAAGCTTTTCTTTTTTCACGTGAATTGCATGGTTACTGTTAGCCCGTTTGTCTTCTTTTGATGCTAGAGGAAGTAAATCCCTCACTAGGATCTTGTGGCACTACACTCAAAACGACAAAAAAATAAATAAAACCTGCATCAGATTGCTACTGTGCTTTTCATCAATCAGGCAAACATGACTCGTTAAAGGGGTCCTATTATGCCACAAGTTAAGAGTGTGATTAGCTGTTACAAGTCGTTTGAAAATCTGCCTTTTCCTCTGTTGTAGTGCAATCACAAGTGGGCGTGTCGACCTAGATGTACGCTGGATAGATCGGTCTACCAGCATAGCCAGTGGACTGTAGCAAACGTTGCTCATCCATCCATCATGCATCTAGGAGGACGCGCCCACTAGTAATGTCTCTAAAACACAGGGAAAGGCAGGTTTTTTAAATGGTTTGTAGAGGCTAAACCCTCACACCTGGTGGTATAATACAGGCCATTTAAGATCAGACAATCAATTCCGTGCGAACCACAACGGGGGGTTTGTCTCCCAACTTGACATCCATAATCCACCCTCAGTAAAACAGTAAGTGTCGTCTTATTGTGACTCGTGGCTCCACAGGTTCCTCAACCTGAAGATCCAGGAGGGCGACGCCCACAACATCTTCTGCCCCGCCTTCGACTGCTTCCAGCTGGTTCCCGTGGAGGTCATCGAGAGCGTGGTGTCCCGGGAGATGGACCGGCGCTACCTCCAGTTTGACATCAAGGTAGGGCGGGGAGGGAGACCCGGTACACTGGGGGAAGGGAGGCCCCCCCAACCTCACCCTGATTGGGGTGAGAGAGGGGGGTGGTGGGGGTGTCTGTCAACATGGTTGACACTAAAGCAGTTTTTTTGGTTTGATATTGGCCTCCGACCACTAGGGGCAGAAGTGCCATTGCTGTGTACAAGAACCTACCACTAGATATCCTGAGCTAGCCCGTTGATGTATGGTCGCTATGCGGGAGTGCTAAGATTTCGGGCCGTCAATAAATAAGTAAAGAGTAACGTATGTGTCGGTCTAGTTAATGGTAGTATACCCTATATATGTGCGAATGAAATCACGTGATACTGGATAGATTGGCTCGTTGTAGGCTTAAGCTGAATCCACTCTTGTGTGCGTACCCTGTGCAGGCAGAGATCCGCCTGTATTCACATCGGCACTCTAAATTTAACGTTACCACAAGGGGGCAGTATAGTGTTTGCAACCACAGATATGAAAGAGTGCTTCCTTGAACACATGTTGAAAAAAAACAAAGCTATCCATGTGATTTAAGATGTAAAATCATTCAAATGCACTGCTGAAAAGCTGTTGGTGTTTCGCAATCCAGTGTTTGGATTTGGAGGTGCGTGTTAAGATGTCAACCCCAACATTCAGTATTCAGTAGTCGTGATCCTGCTTGTCGAGTTTTCCGTCTTCTTAAATATGTTTTGTTGTGTCTGCAGGGCAGTAACAGTAGGAGCACAGAATGTGGCCTGTGGACACTATGAGTCAGAGAAATTGTATTGAAAAAACACTTGACTTTACACTTCAATTGTTCCGTTGTTTAATTCACTATCATGGGTTTGACGTGGGACAAGGAAACAGTTTCGTTTTTGATTAAAAAGCCTGTTGCTAAGTGAGCTGTGTACTCAGTTTAGTCGCATGACCATGACCAAAACCCAAACAAGAGCTGTCCATTTGTGTTCAAGGAGGGACTTGGACAAAACGTATTATACAGAAACTTTCCCTGACACATTTTACGCTTGAAAAGCTTTCTAGTTCAGATATTCTTGAACAGAGTAAACCTCTTCAAAGTTACGTAGTGCAGGTTTAATTAGCTTGCCTTCTTAAAGTAAAGCATAATTTTTATTTGTCATCCAAAATGGAGGCAAAGCCACCGTATAATTCCTGAAACTGTAAAAGGCAGTTGGTTAGTAGTTTTTTGTTTCACTTGATAAATGTTTCGGCACATATAATAATGGTTCCAAGGAGGCGGGCAGAATGGTTAAAGACGACATGAAACACTTTTATATGCTATTTAATTGCGTGCAAAAATATTCTTTGTTATTTTATTTTTATTGTCATTATTAATATTGGATGCAAAGCATCAATGTGATTTTAATTGGGTGTTACTAGCTATGTTTTAAGACCCAACTGCACCCAAAAAAAACCAAAAAGTCTCATAATGGTAAATTGTATTTCTTTGGCTCTCCGGATATATTTGGGGGCATACTTTTTTAATATTTTTTTCTTTATTTTTTCATTATAAATATATATTGCCCAAAAGGAACTGAAATAACCCCAAACTATCAGTTGACCTATCGGCAGAAAGATGCTTAAAAAAATACATAATAAGACGCAAGCTTGAAAGTAGCACCATACTTTACAGAGAGTCTTCAACTTTTCCTATAATATTAGGAAATATTACACGAATGTATTGATTTGTGGGAAGAGGACGAAACCCCTGCCTAGGCTAGGGGTCTACTGCCATTTAAATCAATCCGGCAGTGACTTGTTCAGACCAGCATATCAGCAGGGCTGCTCGGTCACTCGTTCAAAGGTCTTTTTTGGGGTGTTCAAAACTCCATTTACAGCCTGTGGTGAACAGGTGATGCTTTTGTGCCATACTAAAAAACGTATATCCCATTGAGATTTCTGGAATGGGAAAAACAGAATATGGCCAGCCTTCCCTTTAACAGCCCCAGACATCTGTGCCATACGTTGATGCCAACACCACGAAAATGTCCTCCCTCCTATCCCTTTTTAAAAAGTTTTGAAATCCATCAACTTTTAAATCGATACTTTTGTAGACGCAGGAGTAAAATTATCCTTGACAAATGATTTGGGTGGAGAAGATTTCCAGGCGGCTAAAACAAAACGCGCATTAGTCTGGTAAATAATGTGGCGTGCGTTTTCGCTGCCCACATGTCAATAATACATTTATTTCTAGAAGCTTTTGTCTCTAATAACGAGCAGGGAGAGACGACATTGAGGAAAAGGGATTTGGAGCGCAGTTGGCAACTTGAGATTTTGTTTTATTAGCTGGTCTGTTTATAGAAAATTACTAAATGGGTCCAATTCGCAGTCAGGCTTTCAGGCTGGGACGGGGGTATTTAACAGAATGGCCCCATTCAAGGGATTTGTAGTACTTAGCATCATTAGGTCTCACAAATAACTTGAGTAGATGCTGGTTTGTAGCTTAGTAAAATAATGTATTTCTTTTAAATAAAAAGGCTTCTTCACCATTCATTTGTGCAATGACCTTGAGGCAAACAATGTGCTGCTGTGTCCTCCTATATTCCTCCTTCATTATACTGCGTTTCCTTCAACTTATCTTTCTTATTTCATAATTTAATTGTATTTGTTCTATTGTATGACTGTTTCTACGTGAAGCGCATTGAGTCAGCCTCGTGGTTGAATACTGCTATATAAATAAAGTAGCCTTAGCTCTATTCCACTGTCTCATGCCCCCCGTGCCCCCCCTGTGTCGGCAGGCCTTCGTGGAGAACAACCCGGCCATCCGCTGGTGTCCGCGGGCGGGCTGTGAGAGGGCCGTGCGCCTCAACTCCCAGGAGACCCGAGGGTCCTCCGCCAACCCGCTCAGCTTTGCCCTGCTCCGGGCCCCCGCTGTGGACTGCGGCAAGGCCCACCTGTTCTGTTGGTCAGCACCGGACACACACACACACACACACACACACACACACACACACACACACACACACACACACACACACACACACACACACACACACACACACACACACACACACACACACACACACACACACACACACACACACACAGACGGAGAGAGAGAGAGAGAGCGGCGCCCTCGTTAACACTGGGCAGCAAAGGGCCGCATTCCATTACATGGTTGATCTCTTGACACGGGGCCGCGGCCAACCGCCTGATAGAAATGGGTTCCCGGTGGTTCTATGGCTCGTGCTTTTATGGTTACTTTAGGTCGTAAACGCGGTGTATGCAATGTTTGTCCATCTGTTTTTACAGGTGAGAATAAAGTTTAACTCACTGCGGGCAGCATAGGGCACAGCCTTAAGCAAAAGCAAACTGCAGATATGGATCTTGTGGTGAGTTTGGAAAGGCTCTCAGACAGGCATCTGGAACTATATTGCAAGCCCTGAATTGCCTATATGTATTTCATTTTCAACTATAAACTAAACTACTAAACTAACTAAACTAAACTATTATTAAATCAGGTTACATATTTCGTAATTCAAAAAAACATTGATGTGGCATTCTGAGTGTGTATCATCAATTGCATATCAAATATTATTAGTAATTATCCCTCCTCATTAAGGTGGGGGCCAAGCTTACCCCCCCCCCCGCAAAAAAACCCACCAGTGCACAGAGATACAGAAGATGATAATCCAGATACTGCAGCATGTAAAAGGCAGACGATCAGGCCCATGTCTAGAGATCAACATTGTAATCATTGATCTGCGACGTTTGCAATTTGTCCAAATTGCCTTGCCTTAACCGCTACACGTTCGCCAGCATGTTTGTTTTGTGTTTTTAAAGGTCTTTTTGCATCTCCATCTGCACATTAGTGCGCTCTAATAATCTGCCTCCCCGACCCCCCCCCCCCCCCCCCCCCCCCCCTTACCAACCTCCTGACTACATCTGCCCCTTCCAGAAGACCCCCTACCTGTCAATATCAACATCCCTTCTCCTATACTTCCATCTCCAGTATATAAGGCTTCCTAACCACAAACCATAGCTCTTAAACCTGTCTGTTCAGCTGCAGAGTCTACTTGTCACGGGCTTTGAAACACGTCCGTAGGCGTGACTATGCTCCGACCCGAGGAAGTCGGTGGATGCCTTCAGTCGTCACGGCAACGGGGGCCAAGGGATGACGGCTGTCGCACGCCATCCGCTCCACCCGCTGGCGGGCGTACCTGTTTACTTTGTGGCGCCGGCAGTTGTTCATTGTGGTCGTTTGTTTTAGTTTTTCGAATGTCTAACGGGAATGGCCCAGCCCGCTCGCCAAACAAAATTAAGCATGACCCTGTGCATCTGGTGGATGCCGTCTCATCTGTCCTTCTGCCTGCCTGCCTGCCTGCCTGCCTGCCTGCCTGCTTCTCTTCCCGCCTGCCTGGGGGCCTCCCCCGCCCGTCTGTCTGCTGGGTAACCCGTGCCCAGTGCTCGTCGGCTGGGCTCGTTTCACATGTTGCCGTCTGTCCGTTTCATCCTTCGATGCCATCCGTCTTCTCCTCCTCCGCTGCCTTTTTGTTGACGTGTGTGTGTGTGTGTGTGTGTGTGTGTGTGTTCGCCCTCTAGGGAGTGTCAAGGAGAAGCCCATGAACCCTGTGACTGTGACGTCTGGAAGCTGTGGCTGCAGAAAGTGAGCGAGATGCGGCCGCAGGAGCGTGAGTACACCACCGCCGTCTGGTTTTCCACCAACGTCGTCCACCGGCTAAGCGCACGCATTGAGCGCTCATCCGAACGCCTAAAGGACGGCGACTCCCTAAGGGGACGTTGACTTAATCGGTGACTTAAAGGTCCCATGACGTGCCACCAGGTGTGAGTGTGATTAGCCCTTACAAGCCGTGGTGATGGCATTTCATGCGACCTTTTTAAGAGAGGGGGGGGGGATCGCGCAGCACAAAGTATTGAGGGAGGGGGGGGGCTCCTTTTTTAACTCCACCTGAGTTGTGGTTTAATGCGGCTCTGATGTTTTCAAACGTTTGTTTTGGGGACGTTTGCTTTGAATAAAAGTGACACTGCTGATAAATCCCCTGGTTTGACAGGCCGCTCGTCGGGGCGTTAGATCCGGCAGATGTAAGTTATTGCAACACGGAAGCGGTGACTTGTTATTCATCCAATCTCTCCTCCTGACAGCGTTTGTATTGAGTGATTGATCTAGGGGAGGAATTGCCCCGTGTTTTGAGCGCAAGGCAGACATTAATTACCAACCGTTTAGAGCTAAACCAATTAAAATGTAGAGTGTTGATAATAAATGATTCATTTAAATGAACCCCTCACATATTGACACATTTCGGGGTGCATAAGCTTTAATCAGAGTGTTGACAGTCTAAGTGATGTCGGGAAAATGGCCTCTAAGACTTTGAAGTCTATAAAGTGCCGTGCTGCAGAGGTGACCCAGGTGGAATCAAATGACTTGTTATTAAACATTCCCCTCTGGATTTATTTTCTTTGCTGCGAAATCTCATTATGTCACAGTATGCCGGGGGTTTGAAGAGGCATCATACAGGTGCCATGACGTACGTGTGTGTGTGTGTGTGTGTGTGTGTGTGTGTGTGTGTGTGTGTGTGTGTGTGTGTGTGTGTGTGTGTGTGTGTGTGTGTGTGTGTGTGTGTGTGTGTGTGTGTGTGTGTGTAAGCGTCTGTTTGTGTGTAAGCGCGTGTAAGCGCACACACACACACACAGGTGTGTGTGTGTGTGTCTGTGTGTGTATGTGTACACGTGCGCGTGTGTGTGTGTGCGCGCCCCTTTGCGCGCATGTGTGTGTGTGCGCACGCGTGCGTGTGTTAAATATATAGACGATAAACATTAGCGAGGTGAGACTCAAACCCAACGGCCTGTTTTAAAAGAAGTGTCAGCAGCAGCAGCGGCAGCGCCGGCGTTAATGTGTCCTCCTCCCCCTATCTGCCACCGCAGTGGGCGGGGTGAGCGAGGCCTACGAGGACGCGGCCAACAGCCTGTGGATGCTCACCAACTCCAAGGCCTGCGCCAGCTGCAAGTCGCCCATCCAGAAGAACGAGGGCTGCAATCACATGCAGTGCGCCAAGGTAAAGACCCTGTGTGTGTTGGCGTTTCACCAGACCGCGCTTCATTAGGGAGGATGGGGGGAGGACCTGTTGGGAAACACTCGTTCACAAACGGGATCGACGCGCACTTTATGTTTAGCGCATCGACTTCGCTTAGAAAGGCTTAATGTGCCTTAACAGACTTATTTGAAAATGTTTTAAAGAGAAGTGCAACAAGCTGTGCTTTACTGTACATTAAGCCCGGTTATGCTGTTCGTTGAGCAGGAAGCCGTGCCTGACCAGCATAAAAGGCTTCTCTCTTTGAGAGATGTTCCTTTGCTTTGGGGCTTTGTTCTTTTTCACGGTGGACTTCATCTCTGCGTAATTGCGGACTCCAGCTGTTTGTTATAGGTTTATTAAAGGTATGACCTGTAACATTTCCGCGTTAGATTGTCTAAAATCGACCATACCTATCTTATATTATTTGTTGAGTTGTGTAGCTCACATTGTCTCAAATGTTTCTAACAATGTTCAAACCCTGAGTAACCCTTACTTTTAGTCACGTTACTGGCCCGTTAAATTTGGTGAGGTCAGTGACATCATATGGCCTTTAACCCCAACAGTCAAAACCAAATTTATTCAGAGAAAACGTCTTTCTTTATGTAGCCTAATACATAATGTGCCACCATGTCAAGAGGCTCAGTATGTGTGTTTCCCACGCATACTGTACACTTTACTTAAATAATGGAATAGGAATAATAATAAAGAAAGAAGCAGTGAACGTATGGGAGATGGAGACGGAGTAGGGGAGTCTTCAATACGTTCCCTATTCTTTCACCATTCAAAATGGGTAAAATCGTATTTCACTGCAGAGCCGTACTCGACACATCGAATCATTCTCGCTCTCTCTCCCCGTGACATCAACAATGGGAGGATTTTTGTTGGCTTTTCCCCACAGAGAAGACTGCTGGCAAGGTTCCTGAGTAGAATCAATCCAGGGTTCATGAATATGTATTAAGGACGCCTGAAATACCCCAAAACCCTAATCGAACACACAGACTAAACCTCGACGAGAAATCGTGTACTTGTTTTGTAGGCGCTTTAGTTTTGACTCTATGTTCCTTATATACACTCTATGTGTTATACACGCTCTATGTGCTTTATTGACTCTATTTGCGTTACATACACTCTGTGTGCATTTCACCCCCACTGGAGTTAGAAATGCTAGGCAGTTTTTTTACCTGCATTTTACTATTGCAGAGCTAGCGGGAAACCCTTCCAAACCGCAATCTAAATCCATGGGGAACGTTCTGAAACGTGAAGCGTTTACCATTTTAAACGCCTTTCAGTCTTGCCATTGTTTACTGCAGTGTTCAGTGTAATTCGACTATTAATCGAGTGTTTTGACCATCTCTTTAAAGCCCTTTCTATCGACATTTTGAGGGAACCATGTCCACACAGGTAAACAGTGACAACGTTTGTCATCTCGTTCCACCACTGGCATTTTGTTGTAAGGACTGGCTTTCAAAATGCCTGCGGAAGCAATGTCTGATTGCAGAGACGGCTTCACGCTACCAGCGTCTGTCTCGTACGTTGTGGAATAGCATACTGCCTGAGAAGGCAGTATCGCTGTCAATCTGTCCCTGGGAAAAGTAACATGGTGCCGAATTGAAAAAGGAACTATGTTTCGTTACCATATTTTCAGTAGTTGCTCGTAACTTTAATTTTTAGGGAACTGTATTAACGCATTACTTACTTTGTTACGCGTCACACACAACATTGTCTACCCGTCACACCGGTCCCAAGGTAACTTCAAAATCCCTACCGTAGCGCAAATTCACACCGGTATACCTTCAGCACCGTTTATACCGTACACCCCTAGCACACACACACACACACACACACACACACACACACACACACACACACACACACACACACACACACACACACACACACACACCGTCTGTTACTAGCTAGGTTCTATTTACTCTGTGTGACCTCAGTCCAGGAACCTTTCCCGTCGAGACGTATCTCAAAGGACGAGGCGTTTTCCTCCGGTCATTCTTTCGTTCTTGTCTTCACCAGTCAGTATTGCTATAAAGCAGGAGCCCCTCTGCCTACACGCCCCTCTGGAAAGCAGGCCAGCCAGAGAACAGCTTATAGGAATACCCAGAGTTCAACACGAGGCAGGGCTTCTGACTGAGCCTCTCCCCCACTTAGAGGGGCTCTCCTGCGATTGACAGTCGCGACTCTCGGAGGCCTCCTCCGGGCGCGCCTGATGCGTCAGGTCGAACGCGCGCTCTTCATCCTACAGATAAGAGCTCTAATGAGGGCTCGAAGGACCAGGGAAGCAGCCGTGGCTTTCAGGGGCTCCCGAATCCTGTTCAGCGAACGAGAGACACCGGAGACATCCGGCGGTTTAAGAGGAGCGAGAATGAATCATTCAAATGATTGTGTTAGTTTTAAAACTAGTTTGCTTTAAGATTAATGCAATTCATTTGACTGAAAACTCAAATAAACCAAAGCGTTCGGCCATGCTTTTGCTTTGTTCACACACGTAGGTATGAATTTGTGGACAAGGTCATGATTAAATCTCGATTTGGGCTATGAAGTTGGGGATTCGATCAAACGACAATAAGTGTTGAATATGTTCAATGTGGTTTTTTTTCTGAAAACAAATCGTATGCAACATGCTCGCTACACAGAAGAGAAACCTCCCACCTTGATAAATACAACACTTCCTTTTCTTAAAGCAATCACCACCTTTGAAAACCCGATGGAACTCAAAATGTGGTCTTTTTTCGAATTGAGTAAATCGGGCTCCGAGGCGTCAAAGTCCATCCGGTGCACAGTTAAGGCACCACTTTCAATGCAAAGCATCAACACCTCTTTCGGTGTGTGTGTGTGTGTGTGTGTGTGTGTGTGTGTGTGTGTGTGTGTGTGTGTGTGTGTGTGTGTGTGTGTGTGTGTGTGTGAGCCTCTCCCCCCCGTGTGTGTGTGTCCTCACTACACAGCCCCATGAGGGCTTCATTAACACTAATGCAGCATTCGAAAACGAATAGTGAAGGTTAATAGGCGCCCCGCTCTGTGGCAGCCAGCAGCAGCCAGCGGCAGCCAGCAGCAGGGCTCGTGTGATGTAGCTTAATCTGGCAACCCAGCGGTTTTCCAGATGACACTACAATTCAATATCCCGCCCCCTCATTCCCCCTGCTGAAAGGAACCAGACTGACGTACGTGTGTGTGTGCGTGTGCGGCGGGCCGCATGCAGAGCAGAGTGCCCTTGATCTGTCACATCCCTAGAAGAACTCCCGACGTTCCTCTCCGTGATCCATCCTCTCCCGCCCCTGTGTTCCTCCCCCTGGTCGACTTTTTCACTCTTTTTAGTTTTTTTCCAACACTCGGCCTCTCATATTTCACACCCTCGTGTGTCTCTCTCGCTCATCCCCTCCATCTCTCTCCTCCCCCCTCCCAAACTCATCTCGGTATTGATTTAACTTTTTTATTTCTCCTCCAGCAACTATCATGTTAACAATGTTTCCAAGATCATTGACTGTCTCGGCCTTTAGCTGTGTGTGTGTCTCTGTGTCTCTTTGAGTGTGTGTGTGTGTGTCTCACTGTGTGTATGTGTCTGTGTGCGTGCATGCGTGTCTCTCTGATTGTGTGTCTCTGTGTACGTGTGTCTGTTTCTCTGTGTGCATGTGTGTGTCTGTGTGGAAACAGAGTAGCTAGCAGATTGTAGCGTTGTGTTGTACAGCCCCAGAGGGGATTGGCTGGGGTCGCTCTCTAGTCACTGTCTGACAGCCTGCTCTTGGCAACACAAGGACACTGATACGGCCCTGGACGATAGGCCGGCCCTGTTCCTCCTTATTGCTTCACTTTAACTATGTCTGTGCGCATGGCTGAGTAGAAGTACATGGTCCTGCTGGCTGTTGACTTACCATGCAAAGCTTTGTTTACTGCTGTTCCTGTTAAGCTTACAAAGACTCCCATGTTGTGTGTTGTTGAAGTAGGTAATCAATCTATACTTTAATGTTTGCTTCAATTACTTCCATAATAGATGAATGGGATTAGAAGCAGTGTATGCAGACATTTGTTCTTCCGCGCATTGCCGTGTTTATCTGCGTTCTAGTCATACCATGCACACAAGCTGAATTAAACACTGGCGGGGAATCTCCCAATAACGACCATGAATCAAAATCACACAAGTGTAATCCTTTTAATGAGAGAGTAGCGCTTTTCCTAACCACCTCAACAACAACAAAATGTGCGTAAATATTTATGAGCCCAACACCGCTAAGAATCTAACTATGGACTGCAGGGAGCCTTAGCTGAAAGTCTACAGGTTTAATTAAAATGGAAACCCTAATGGCTCCATTAGGAAACTTGCGAGGAAGAACACTCCCAGCCCGGGCAGAAACTTGGTAGAACTACAAAGTCCCTGGGGAGGACTCCAGCTAGTTTGAAAGCGATTGGATGCCATGGCAGCTATTTATGGTTTACCATCTGCCACCCGATGTCCATTCATTATGAAGCCCATCTACATTACGCTGTGCCGCTGTTTATTCAGTTTAACTACTCGTTATCTCAAGGCCGGTGATGCTACTTTTTCTTTTTGAGACATTCTGGAATTCTTCTAAATATTTCATCAGAAGCCGTGGCTTTTGACGCCGAATTAACCCGAGATCGTGCGTCTCTGCCCCCCCTTCCCTGCAGTGCAAATACGACTTCTGCTGGATCTGCCTGGAGGAGTGGAAGAAGCACAGCTCGTCGACCGGCGGCTACTACCGCTGCACGCGCTACGAGGTCATCCAGCAGGTGGAGGAGCAGTCCAAGGACATGACGGTGGAGGTAGGCTCGGGGAGAAGGGCATGGAGTCAGGACCCTAGGAGGAGAGAGTGAGGCCCCTAGGAGGAGAGAGTGAGGCCCCTAGGAGGAGAGAGTCAGGACCCTGGAGGAGAGAGTGAGGCCCCTAGGAGGAGAGAGAGGCCCCTAGGAGGAGAGAGTGAGGCCCCTAGGAGGAGAGAGTGAGGCCCCTAGGAGGAGAGAGTGAGGCCCCTAGGAGGAGAGAGTGAGGCCCCTAGGAGGAGAGAGTCAGGACCCTGGAGGAGAGAGTGAGGCCCCTAGGAGGAGAGAGAGGCCCCTAGGAGGAGAGAGTGAGGCCCCTAGGAGGAGAGAGTGAGGCCCCTAGGAGGAGAGAGTAACTAAGGCTCAGGGTTCAAGCACACAGCTAGATTGTGTGTGTGTGTGTGTGTGTGTGTACACGCTAAGGTCAGAGTTGAACAGGGGATCAAGGCATTTAGCCCCTGAAAATGTACGAATAAAAATCGGCTTGGAAATTGGGATGAGGCAGCAGGCTTTAAATTACCCTCGTTAAATAAGTCAAGTATTTCACCGGGTTTCACAAAGGGTATGACTACTTCCTTTGAGTCATTGAAAATTGGTCATGCAATATAGAAAAAAATGTTTTTTTTCCACAACATTTGATCAAATATCACTGGAAAAGCCTTGTTAACCCTAAAAATAGTTAGCCGTACCCTGCAACACTCTCTCACTCACACTTTCATTCATTGATTTTCACACTGCTGCAGTCTGGGAGGCTTCAAACGAGCACACCCCCCTGCTAGTTTCCCTACACACAGTCACCCACAACACGCACACACTCATCAAGATGAATCATCCAGTCTCTCCCGCTCACCGCTGGCAGAGGTGAGCGGGAGCCAGGGCCCGTGTTGGTCCGCGCGCCACTCAATCGTCAGTGCTTGTTTGAACCCCTGCGATGAGCACTCACTCCCCGGGCCTACCGTCAGCCAATCCCCCCGAGGAGGAGCCAGCCCAATTACACTTCCTGTCACACACCCGCCCCTAGGCTCTCCTTCCAGGTGCTGCATTCATGGCTCGGCTTCCCCGACGTGGAACTACGCCAACGTGATGGTAGCGCGGTGTAACGTACGCTACTGCGTTGCCTATTTTGTGGCTACGCCGGCCTCGTGAAGAACGTACCCTGTTTGAAGCGCGTACGTGCGTGCGTGTGTCTGTGTGTGTGTGTGTTTCATCTTATTTGAACAAGGCTTTTCAGGGTTATTTCATCAAATGTTGGGAAAAACCTTGATTCCTTTCTATGTTACAGGACCAATATTCAAAAGAGGAATCGGAAAAGTCATATGACCCCTCTATGGAAACATAAAGTGAAATACATCAGTCTAGGGCGAACATACGACGGCTGTTCAACGCAGAAGTGTAAAAGCTTCATCGACTGACTTTTACGGCGGTTCGTTTTCCCCGTTCACCGGTCCTTGTTTTGGTTTGTGTTCCCACAGGCGGAGAAAAAGCACAAGAGCTTCCAGGAGCTGGATCGGTTCATGCACTACTTCACCCGCTTCAAGAACCACGAGCACAGCTACCAGGTGAGGTACCACCCGGTTACCCCTTCCACCCCACCTCGCCCGTTATACAACCAGGTGTGAGTGTGATTAGCGGTTACAAGTCTTTTGAAAATCGGCCTTTTCCCTGTGTTTTTGTGACCTCACCAGTGGGAGTGTCCACCTCGAATCTAGGTCCTTATCTATTACTCGTCATTCCATCATACAGCTAAGTCCTAGGTGCATGATGGTTAGAAAAGCAACATTTTCTACAGTCCACTGGGTAGCCTGATAGACTGACTTGTGAGGTCACTAAAACACAGAAAATGGCAGATTTTCAAAATGGCTGATCACACTCGCACTTGGGGGCATAATATCCCGCCTTTGAGGGTGTGGGTGGTGGTGGTGGTGGGGAACTTGGGGTAGAAAACCGCAACTATCAACGGACCTTGCTAGTATGCCCCCTGAGGAATGGTGCGGTAACGCAGGCCTGGCCAATGGGATGCAAGAAAATTGTCTTCTGTGTGTGGAGTGTGTGGAGCGGTGGACTGTATGTATGTGTTAGCACATACACATGCATACACAGACACGTGGGCAGACATTCACATTCACACATACACACATGCACACACACGCTTACACATGCATACACCTCAGTTGGACTGGTTTAAGCAGCTTCACCAGGTGAGGCTGCTTACACCAGCCATCCACCCCACAAACAGAGAGAGAGCTGGCTGTGTTCCGCATGACAAAATCCCCGGGGACACCTTGACAATGTCGTTTCTTTCACGCTCGGAACACGTCTCTGTGCACCTGGCGCATTCTTTGAGGAAATCTCTTCATTTTCTGTCGTTTGGTGGTTTCGACGCCCCCCCCCTCCCCCCCCCCCCCGCACCCAAAGCCATTTTCCAGAACAATGAAGGGTAAAATCACGTGTGTCTTCTCCTCACAATAGCTGGAGCATCGGCTGCTGAAGACGGCAAAGGACAAGATGGAGCAGCTTAGCCGTGCGCTGTGTTCGAGTGAGTGGCCGGAACGCGCGTCCTCTGGCTCTCCCCCTCTTCAGCCCTCCCCCCCCCCCCTTCTCCCCCCCCTTCTCCCCCCTTCTGAGCCTTTTGGAGGCACGGCAGACGAGGAAGGGGAGAGTGAAGTGACCCTTTGATCAAATCTGGTTGAGTCAACACATGCTACTCTGTGGGAGGAAATGAGCCTTTTAGATCGCCACAAAATGCAGTTGTGTGTTGTGTTTATTGTGGTTGTTCAATTTCACTTGTCCCATTTTTCTTTTTGAAGTTGAGGCCTTCCAAACCTACTCAACTCTCACCAACATACACACACACACCCTTGTAAAGAAACAGGATGTACAATCTAATTAACGCTGTTTATAACTATACTTTGATATGCTAAGTGAAGTGTATCTCCTTAAATACCCCATAGCCCCCAACCCCCGCACACGAAATACACTCACATTTAAACATACTCATCCGCCGACACACGTACTCACCCACTCACACAGACACAAACACACACACACACACACACACACACACACCTGCCATCCCACACACATCAGGCAATTTACACACATACACCTGCCCACAAACACACCACACAGACGAACACACCTGCCACCATACACACCACACAGACAAACACACCTGCCAACACACCTGCCACCACACACACACACACACACACACACACACACACACACACACACACACACACACACACACACACACACACACACACACACACACACACACACACACACACACACTCATTTGTCCCTCCCTGCTCAGATGTGTGGATGGCCTTGCCAAGAGGCAGTGGGTGGCGATTTAACGATTGCCAGAAACCCCTGCGCACATAAAGTAGCACACTAGCATCCCTTTGTCATATCCCCTCACCTCCCTTCCCTCTCCACTCCTCCCTCCACTCCTTCCCTCTCCTCCGTCCTCTATTCCACCCCAACTCTCCTCTCCTCACCTCCCCTCCCTTCCTCTCTCCTCTCCACACCTCCCTCTCCTCCCTTAACGTCCCTTCACCTCCCTTGCCCTCTCTTCTCCCCTCCCCTCTCCTCACCTCTCATCCTCTCACCTGCCTTCCCCCTCCGGTCTCTTCCGCTCCCATCTCCTCTCCTCACCTCCCTCTTCTCCTCTCCTCCCCTCCTAGCCCCACACTGCCTCCCCTCTCCTATTTCCCCCACCCCTCTGCTCCTCCCTTGCCCTCTCTTCTTCCCTCCCTCCCCCCTCACCTCTCCCCCCCTCCCCCCTCCTCACCTCTCTTATCCTCACTTGTCCTCTCTCCTTCGTGTCCTCACTTGACTTCCTAACCTCCCTCCTCTTATCCTCAACTCCCCTCTCCATCTCCCACCTCACTTGACTTCCCCTCCTCTCCTCTCCTCTCCTCCCCTCCCTCTTATCCTCACCTCCCCTCCTCTCCTCCCCTCCCTCTTATCCTCACCTCACCTCCCCTCTCCTCCCCTCCCTCATATCCCCCCTCTCCATCCAGCTCCCCTCTCTCCCCCCCTCCTCACCCTACCTCCCCTCCCCTATCTCCCTCCATCCCCCTCTCTGGCTCCTCATGAGACCCATACAGTCCGTCTCTCTGCTGCCCCCCCCCCCCCAGAAGAAGGCGGCCCCCCTGACACCACGTTCATCGAGGCCGCGGTGCTGGAGCTCCTGAAGACCCGACGGATCCTCAAGTGCTCCTACCCCTACGGCTTCTTCCTGGAGCCCCGCAGCACCAAGAAGGAGATCTACGAGCTCATGCAGGTAGCCCCCCCCCCCCCCCCCCCCCGACTCTGCTCCGCTGAACCCACGACGCCCCCTCGCGTGCGTGGGCGGGGCCCAACAGAGGACGAGGAACAGCGTTAATTAATGTGTGTGTGTGTGTGTGTGTGTGTGTGTGTGTGTGTGTGTGTGTGTGTGTGTAGTTCTGTGCCTGCATGGGCTGGGCATAAGGAGACAGGCATCCATAATGTATCGTCTTGAAGGCCATGTGGATGCAAAATGCATGGCGTTCTAAGTGGGGTGTCACCTTAGGTGAACCTAACTTATACAGTCTCCCAGGTTGTGAACTGGTGGCGCTTGTGGCGCTGAAGGAGGGGCCACATTACATGATTCTCACAAGCTACCAGACGCTTTAGCAAGGCACGTTGTACCGATGACAAATGCTGATTTCCCCGTCTCATCTGTGATCACGTAGCAACGCTGATGTGTCTAAAGAAGGAGAACAAAGGAACAGACGGACGCGGTTTCATGCGACCCCTTTCCTTGATAGAGCGTATTGTGCCGTACTCGGTGATAAACACACATGGTCGCCGTACAGCTCGCCACTTTGGCTGTTTGCTCAGCCATTTGCACTGAAAGAAGTGGTGGAAAACGCAAACAGAGGATAGGGCGCCAATATTGGCTGGTGTAGGGAGATGTGGGCGGGTTGAATACTGGTTGATGTTTTTGAAAGTCATCCCGTTTTTCCCCAGCTTATTCTTTGTCTAGAAACCACTCTGTCTTTGAGGGGAACAAACCAAACGGTCACCCAAAGGCCAGCCAAGATAATATCCAAACATGTTGGACTGATTTTGAACCCTGGCTATTCTACTGAGAATATGTGCATCTTTCAGTCATAAGTGCACCATGATTACAGGGTCCAGCTCGCCTGCGCGTCCACCATTCAGACTCTTAAAGCTGCTCCACTTCAAACTGGCCCCATGCCTTGACGACCGCGTGGCGTCGCCCCGGCTTTTAGCGTTCAAATACGGCAATTTCTGAAACTTTTCAGAACGATTTTCAAGTCTCCCAATTCCATTTTGTGCTCCCAAGGCGTTATGAGTACTTTTCTGTCCTTTCATAAGCAGAACATGAACGCACCTGTTGGACAAACTATAATTGTATGAAGCGTACGTGAACATGAACCCCCACTCAGACGGACCTGGAGATGGTGACGGAGGACCTGGCCCAGAAGGTCAACCGGCCGTACCTGCGCACGCCGCGCCACAAGATCCTCCGGGCCGCCTGCCTGGTGCAGCAGAAGAGGCAGGAGTTCCTGGCCTCAGTGGCGAGGGGCGTGGCCCCCAACGACTCCCCCGATGCCCCCAGACGCAGCAGGTAACGCACGCACGCACGCACGCACGCACGCTCGCACACTCACTCTAAATCGCTCGCTCTCACTCGCTCGCTCACTCTCTCTCACTCACTCACTCATTCGCTCAATAACTCACTCTCATTCACTCTCACTCACTCTAGTTCACTCTTGCTCTCACTCTCGCTCACATTTGCTTTCATTCTTGCTCACTCACGCACTCACGCACTCACTCACTCTCACTTAATTGCTCACTCTCTCTCGCTCTCACCCGCTCTCACTCTCATTCACTCTCTCGCTCTCACTCGCTCACACACTCACTCTCACTTAGTCACATACTCGCTTGCTCACTCTCACTCACTCACTCACCCACTCACTTGCACTCTCACTCACTCACTCCTTCCCTCCCTCCCTCCCTCCCTCCCTCCCTCCCTCCCTCCCTCGATGGCTCACTCACTACACAGTGAGTTTTCGATCAGTATAAGCCAATCACATGTCTTATGTATAATCATTTTAAATGCAGAGAAATACACCCCAGATGCTGAGCTCAATTTCTGCCTACGTTTATATTTAGGGCATTTAGCAGAAACTTTTATCCAAAGTGACTCACAATAAGTACATTTCTTAGTAAGCCTAGTAAACTTAAGTTTAATATACAAGGACGTTTTCTTAACTGAGCCGTCGGTTTTGACCAAACGTTATCTTTCAAGTGTAATATGATGTGCAAAAAGGGAATTGCAGAAATAATTTATCATATGATGGAAAGAGCCCATATATTAACCATTAGTTTACATAATTATATGCAGTATAAAATATTAGTACCGTATATATCCTTGCATAAGGGTTGAAATTAGTGGATGAGGGTTTACTCTAACCCTAAATGATGTATGATATGAATAAATATCCAAGTTAACATGAACACCTTTACCTTAGTTAACATGAACAACATTACCTTAGTTAACATGAACGCCACAAGTAACCATGCAAACCATTAGTAACCATGAACACCATTACCTTATTTAACCTGAACACCATTACCTTAGTTAATGAGAACACCATTTCCTTAGTTAACATGAACACCATTTCCCTAGTTAACATGAACACCATTACTAAATTATTTCTAGACCATAAGTCAATTTACAATTCATTGTTAGTTTATGCTTATTATTGCCTTAACACATGTCATTATTAAAACGTTATTGAAAAAGTGTAATAAATACAAATATTTAATAGTAGTGGAACCTCAGCATTTGTTCTATTACACCCTGAATGCACGTATATTACTTTTTATGAGATCTTGCCCATATTTATTCTGTTCTCCTCCCTCCCTTCCTCCCTCTTAATCCCGCTCTCTTCATCTGCCTCCCTTCCTCCCTCTCTTTATCTCCCTCCCTCCCTCCCTCTCTCTTTTCCTCCCCCTCCATCTGTCCCCCTCTCCCTCCCCCGTCTCCCCCCTTCAGCTTCGCTGGCGGGACCTGGGACTGGGAGTATTTGGGCTTTGCATCACCCGAGGTAATGACTGCTCAAACGCGTCTGAACCAGGCAGGCTGGCCGGCGCGGGCACCCTTAATTAAAAACTCCCCAGATACCGATATAGTTTGGCAGGCGGAAGAAAAGGAAGGAAGTAAAGAAAACACACCACAAAAAAAAAAAAACAGGACGCCATTGCATTTCAGAGGGACGGATTTAATTAAGTACGCGGGTGTACACTACAAAGACGTGTCTTCTCATCAGAAGAGCCCCGACGGCGTTGGAGATTCAGGTGGAAGGCGCTATCTCCTCGGTCTCTTCTTCCGACAGCGTTAGAAATAACAAAAGCAAGGCGTGGCCACTCGCCAGCAGCCCCTATCTCTGGCTGCCATCCGAAAGCCTCTCCGCGGGACTAAAATACTAATTCAGTCGGAAAGAGGGAAAATAGGCGGCAGAATGCAACTTTTCTTTGCCTGGTGATCACTGAGAGCCGAGGGCAGGTAATGGGCCCCGTCGACCCGCAATCAAAGCCTGATGGCTGGCTCGGGGAGGGATGATAGGGGAGGGATGATAGGGGAGGGATGATAGGGGAGGGATGGCTGCAGATGGCCCTCTCACCAGGCCCTCTCCACTACCAGCAGACCTCTGCACGCCTGCACGGGTATTTTCAGAAAAGCTCCACCCCGCGTAAAAGCATTAACAGGCCAAGGTCTCTCAAACAGGTGTCCGTAAGTTCCCCAAAACACAGTGGGAGCCACGAAAAAACAATGATGCATGACAACAACGCTGTTATTTTTAGATTATCATCAGAAGTGCAGAGTTGTGTATTCGGGGGCTCTTCCCCGGGGGGGGTTGGGGGGACTGCAGCCATATGTCATCACAGTACATTCCGCAGCCCTGTCTCCCTCCTGCCCCTGTGTGGCCCCGTGCCCATGGGCCCCCCACTACCGGCTGATGAACGGGCGCCGGTCGGCTTGGCTCGTACCTGTTGGGTGACTGCTGTTACTGCACACTCAGTATTGGGGCGAAATCACCCTACTGCTAAACGTTAGCTCTGCTAGCCCTGAGAGAGGCTGGAATGGGATGTTCAATAGTGTGCTTTTAATGATTCTGGGGTGTTTTTTATGCCTTGTTAAAATTCAACACTGTGGTTAAGTTTTCCTTTTATATTATTGTATGGATTTTTATATATTTTGGTTGGAGGGAGATATGAAGTATAATGGACAAAAGTGATGTGTGCGTTTTTAACAACCCTTTCCCTTTAACCTGCATTGATTTCAGTCTGACTCTGAGAATGTTTCAGTATGTATTTTCCCCCATTTTAGCATTGATTTGGTTTTGCTCTTTTAATATGCATGCGTCATCATTACATCATCTAATGCCTGATGCCTGAATGCTTGAATTTCAAAGTCCCCCCTCGCACGCACAGACAGACGGATGCACAGACAGACGGATGCACACACACACACACAGGCAGACAGACTAGCACGCACGCACGCGCGTGCGCAGACAGACACGCACACACACACGCAGACAGACACACACACACACGCAGACAGACACGCACACACGCGCAGACAGACACGCACACACGGACACACGCCGCGCGCAGACAGACACGCACACACGGACACACACACTTCCTCCTTGTAAAGAAACAGGATGTACAATTTAATTAACGCTGTCTATATCAACGCTTTGATATATGCTAAGTGATGTGTCATCACCTTAAATACCCCATAGCACACACACTACTTTGAAGTATTGTGATACAATTCATCTTTAATACCTTTTACTTCAATTTGTGTGTGCGCCTTTGTTCCCGCACACACATTCAAACAGACTATGTTCAGTCTCTAATTATTATTCTTTGGAGATAAGAAATGAGTTGAATTCAAATTCAAATGTAGACCATGTTGGTTCGTACCAAGCCTCTGTCAGAATAACATTTAATTTCATTCTACATCATTTCTATTCCCCAGAGTGAAAGTGTGCAATAATTATGGAATTAGTAGGGGCTTGTTCGTTATAATAATTAAAGCCCATAATATGTTGTCTGGCTCACTGTTTCTCATGCAGCAACACACTGCACTCTGTTTTTTTAGTAGGGAAAGGGTTGTAGCTATGCACCTGTTGTTTTGACAAAAGCTCAGCAAGATATGCGTTTAAAACGAATCACGAATCCTAATACATTCTTTCACATAACTCTCACTTATATACTGTCAGTCAGAGGGGCCAGTTCACTTTCTGATGAATCATCTTTGCTCTCCCTTTTTGAGGACTGTCGACTAAATCCTCTTTTTTATTATTAACATCTGAACCCTAATTCTTGCGTTACCTAATATCCGAGTCCCTTTCTGCGTGGGTGTTGGGGGTGTTCTGTGACAGTCCCGGTCCACACTCTGGGCCTAATGATCGGATCGCTTGTTCAGCACATCAAAGCCACTGGAGGAGGCTGAGCTCTGGTGCTCTCTCTGCTGGAACATTTCACACGCACGCACGCACATGCACGCACACACGTACACATGCACGCACATGCACAGACACGCACAGGCACACGCACTCATACAAATGCAAACACACACACACAAATGCACATACTCGCACTCATGCACACGTACCCACCCACACGCAGACGCACACCCGAACACATACGCGTATCCACCCCACGCATTCTAATGAGGAATCCACGTTATGATTTTACAAATTTATGTCGGGAAATTTGTACCATAACTCCATATCTCACTTTCCACTAGAAACACTCAAGATGTGGTCTAGTGTTGGATTGGCAAGGCCGGCTTCATCCCTAACTCCTGTCGACGCAGCATGTGTGACTAATCAACGTAGAAAACCCGAACGGCGTGACTGCATGATGATGATGATGAGGATGATGATGATGATGATGATGCTGATGCCGCCGCCGCTCATGGTGTCTGGGTGGGTCCGGGGGGTGTTGTGACGCGGCTGTTTTCTGCTGGCCCCCCAGGAGTACGCCGAGTTCCAGTACAGACGGAGACACCGGCAGAGGAGACGAGGAGACATGGGCAGTCTGCGCAGCAACAGCCCAGACGGAGAGGACCCCGCGGACCCCGGTTTAGGTACCGCCAATCGCAGCATGTGTTCCCCGCGTTTCCCTGCCGATCCCGGGTGTGGTTTGGCAGGACCTACGCGCCTACTCGGTGTCAGCCGGCTGAGAGAAGCTTGTGAGGTTTTAATTGCGGAACCGCTCCAACCGCAAAAAGCAATTTCCTTACTTCCTGTGAGAGGTGTATGTCAGCTACCAGTCCCCCGAGGGAAAAGAATTGGAACAAAGATGAGAAAAACAACAATGGGAATAAATGTTGAGTTTTTTGACCGGGAATTTGACATGCCAATATCCTAAACATGTGGTGGACACAGGACATCCTGCTATCAGAAGTCCTGCCTCCTCTTGCCGCTGACCCCAATGTAACTGAAACTATTATGGCTCCCTCCAAAGCCTGTGCAGATGTCCCGCCCTCTCTCTCCGCTAACCAAATGTAGGTCCCTCCAATGCGTGCGCGGAAGTCCCGCCCTCTCTCTCGCAGCAGCACACGCACATTGGAAGCAATGTGCGTTCGAGGCGTTCCTTCCTGAGCCGCCTGGGAGCGAGGATGGCTATTCAGATGTTATCGCTCAAAACTGCAGTCGCAAATCTCATAGTTCAGCATCGCTTTGTTTCACAGTGTTGGTGATTTGGATGTCTCAAACATGCTGTGAAGTCGATGGGTTCCATGCTGTTTGATTCATGCTGCGGGAGGTTCCTCTTAAGACCCTTTTGCCTCCATTTTATATAAACTGAGACTTGACAAAGTCTCAGTTTGAACCGTCAAACTGAACCGCCTGTTAAATACCGTTGGTTTGAGAGAAGCTGCTATTTGCAGCTAACTGTAATTATAGTGTTGCAATGATCAACCCAACACCCCCTAAATCGTATAATTCAAAAATAATATTCATTAATAACCTTTGAATATACAGCACTACAATTATGTACTTAAAAGCACATTATGATGTTCGACTTTTGAAAATGTGTTTTGAAATTGGGTCTGTTGGGGTTGCAAAATGAAGGTCAGATCCACATTCCATTTCCTAGAAATAAGTCAATGTATGCAATCACTTGCGTACTCAGAGTCGGCTATTCTTTACAGCAGGCTAATGGAGGGTCTTTTATCCACTGTGAGCTAATAGATTATTCTGTGTCGGGCAAGAAACGTGTCATGTCTTCCCCACGTCACATTTCACGCTGCAGCGATAATGGCTCACTACACTTTTACATCAAAACCTTTGAGTGGGCAGGGTGATAAATGGCCTATGTCATTCGGCCATTACCTGGTCATTTGCGGAGGATAATAATATGATAATTTCATCAAATGTGGACATCGGTTCAAGGGCCGGATAAATCATATCGTTTTACAATGGCTTTATTTCTTGCCTCGGTTCAATTGGCCCCCCACGTTGTAGTTTTGACCCTGTGGTTTCACTTTCTCTTTCTCCACCCCAGGTGGTCCGGAAGGGCATGGACAAAGGCGTCGGCTGGCGGTGAGTGGACCAATGTTCGCATGCCATGCGTACATTGGGGCGCCTCATAAATAGGGATGTGCATTTCTGGCAAAAATACTATTCGATATTCGCTGAGAAGTATTCTAATAATATTAAAAGATCGGTCAATCAAGAACCCCCCCACGCACACACTCACGCACGCACGCACGCACATACGCACCTCGTATACGTGGTGCACGGACCTCATTGTCCGTGCACCAAGCCCACAGGGGGAGGCTTTTATTATTTGTCTGAAATCAATTAGTTTATTTCAACAACTGCGCCATCAACATTGAACATCAAAATTATTTCAGGATCAGGCAGATAGGCCTACATGCGCCGAAAACAGATAGCTATTTATTTTACTTAACACAATTATCAAAAATTATCAAAAAATTATTCACCAACGGAAGTTGTGAAGGCCCATGCAAGTGAACGGAGCGTTCAACTGCATTGAGAAGAGCTGTGTAATAAATAACGGTACTCGCGTTCATTATTCGATATTCTACGTGATTCCGACTGTTCGACTATTCGACGATCGTTCCCCATCCCTACTCATAAATCAGTCATTGTAATTCAGACGTGGCGTACGTAAAGTCGCCGGCCAAGAAAGAGTACAATAGGCCAAACAACGTTCGCTCGGTAATTGCTATTCTATTTGGAGGGCAGAGGTTGGGTGCACCTCCGGCTTTCTTCTTCTGCACTTTTGGGACTGGGGGTCCGGGGGGGTGATACACATACATAGCGGGGTTTCAAGGTGAGGCGGTTCCTCGAACAGAAAACGCAGGATGCAGCGTTTTATAGTCTTTTTTTTTTTAAAGACAAGTCGCAAAGGTCACTCGCTACAGCGATAAAACAAGTATTTGGCGAGGGGGGGGGGGGGGGGGGTTGAGGAGTCGCTGTCCTGCGAGCGCCTTGAGGATCATGGCTGTCTGGGGTCCTTCTACTTAACTACGTTCACTCCTGGCCGAGCGCCAGCACGGGGGGGAGAGGGTGTGTGTCGCAGTCGGAGAAACCGGTGACACAGCGGAAAAATGTATACCAATAGTGTCTCGAGGGTGTCGGCTTCCCTCGGTCGGTCCCCTGGTCGGTCTCTTATCGGTTTGATGTTAATAAGATAACAAAAGAATCGCTGCATGCATACATTATATATACGGCGCTGCGCAAAGGGGACGCGGCCACTGCGAAATGAAAACCGCATCGTGTGCTTTACTGTCAAGCTGTGCTGCGATGAGTTACACTTGTGTGATTAAATGTAAACTTTGGTCGCTGGGCATGAAGTAGCGACTCTGGTCAACGGAAGAGAACACTTGACACATAAAATGTCCAACGACAAAGAGAAGCAGATTTTCTGGCAGTGTAGAGGCGATAGTTTATTCAGAAAGGAAAGTGATGGCCTTGCCTCCCTCGCTCAAAAAAATCTGTTCAAGGCGCACAATGCTGCATTTCTTCTCAATGACTGTGGGATTTTTTAGAGGTTTTGGAGTGTGTGCGTTCTGTTGGAGACGCATTTCAGTCTGTGTGTCTCATAACTCCCACTGCTGTCGTCGGCCGCAGGACCACGGCTCCTTGGACGACGAGGACCCCAACATCCTGCTGGCCATCCAGCTGTCCCTCCAGGACTCTGCCATGCCAGGGGGCTGGGCCAACCCGCCGGCCCCGGCCCACGAGGCCTCCCTGGGGGCCATCGGCACCTCGCTGCCCTCCCGGCTGGAGCAGAGCGCCCGGGGCCTGGAGGTCCTCCCCCGGTCCTCCCTCAGCAGCTCGGAGCTGCTGGAGCTGGCCAGCGTCGACATCAGCCCCAGCCAGTACTCTGCCGTGGCGGTGTCCTCCAGCCAGCACCACCACCACCACCACCACCACCACCACCAGCATCCGCCACAGCAGCGGCGTTTCAGCGGCTCGCTGCCCTTCCCCGCGGCCTCCCGTGGGGGCGGCGGCGGTGGATGTGGAGGCTCGTCTACGGGCCTCTTCTCCCTGTCCAGCGACACCCTGGACTCCACCACCTGCGGCAGCCACGACCCGTCCTCGGCGGCGGCGGCGGAGGCGGCGAACGCCAACCTGCTGGGCAACATCATGGCGTGGTTCCACGACGTCGACCGGCCCGGCGTGGCGCTGGAGTCCTCCGCCTCCTCCGACACGGACGTGGACGCGCTCCTTCCCCACGCCGCTGGAGGAGGAGGAGGAGGAAGAGGGGGAGGGGAAGGGTACCTGGAGGTGAAGAGGACAGCCTCCGCCCCCCTCTCGGACGACGCCAAGCTCCGGGAAGGGGAGGAGCGGCGGGGGGTTCGCGGCGGCGTTCCCGGGAGACAGACACACTCCGAGAGGGACGCCACTGCCCCTGCCGCCGCCGCCGCCGCCATCGCCACGGTAACCGCCGCCGTGGAGAGGCCCACCCAGCTGGACCTGAAGGGGCGGGAGACGTCGTCGTCGGGGGAGACCTTCGACGTGACGGACGCGGGCAGGGACAGGACGTGCCACGTGGACACGCCGCAGTGCTCCTCGACCTCCGACCCGCTGGCCAGCAGCAGCTCCTCGGAGTGGGAGGAGCAGATCCACACCGTGTGACCCACGGAGGAGGAGGAGGAGGTCGCGAGAGGAAGAGGAGGACTAGTTATGTGGAGAAGGCCCGGATAAATAAGCAGGTGGAAATAGAGGAAAGGAAGGCAGTAGGTGGTAGAGTAGGTGTTGGCGGGTTGACAGGGTCGGGGACTAAGACTGGGGAATGTGTTACAGGTCGCCATCTTCTGAGTCCCTTCTCATCTTCATGAGTCGTAGTTCTCCTAGCGGTAGTTCACAGAGGTTGGCTGCGGTGGAATTAGTGGCTTGCACTCACCTTCTGCTAGACCCATCGGTTCCTGTCATGGGCGTGATTGGGCAGCCCGCTACTCAGTGCTATCTGTCTGGGTGGGTGGTGGGCGGTAAGCACTCACTGAACCAATAACTGAACCAATAGAGTTTCGAGGCCACGTGTTAATGTAACGTCGATTGAGTGCTTGTGTAAATGAGTCGCGTCTCTGGATTCTGTGCTAGAGTGACGTAAGAATATTTCTACGTCTTCTGTTACCTTCTTTTTTTTTCTTCCACTGGAGTAAAAGCCTACTGTAGTTCTCGGGATGAGTTTGAAACTTAATTAGAGCGCGGAGATCTATTTACATGTTATTTGACTCGGTATCTCGCCGTCTGTGTAACGCTATTCACTCCTCTCCTTATCAGCCTTCCGGTAAATGGGTGCCAAACACTGACTAGCAAGAGTGCAGTTTGTCGTCACCAAGTGGATTATTCAAAGCAAATTGTGCCTCTTTGCATTTTTGTTGACCCGACAAACAGAGTCATGAAATGGGATCTCGGTTTGAGAGCCCAGTCTTTCAGATACGATTATTATCATTATTATTATTATGAGTGCATCCTTTAAGATGTTAAAAGGGGGTTGTCTTTGAAGTAACTATACATCAATATTATCCATAGCGCAATTTCTACTATAAATAGTAGGTGAGCTGCTAAGACAACAAGTCGCCTACGGTTTCATTCAATGGAATTATAAGTGTATACTTATTTAGTACATGTCCTTATTTTGAAAGAAATGGCTCAAAAAGGAATTGCAATCTTGCTTATTGTGAACTAAAGAAAGAATGTACTGTATGTTCTGAATCTGCAGCAATCTCACACGGCTTCACTGGCAGAAGAGATCCATTGTAACCAAGCCACTGAGATGGTATGTAGTGGGTGACCTTGAGCTCTGTGACTTAGTTAATCAGGCCTGAGTCATTTGTATTTGTCCTCAGCAACATGGTGCCCGGCTAAAGCTTTAGCTGAGCCAATTCCAAGTAACATCTGGAGCCTTCAGAAGAACGGTTTCCGACGCATTCTCTCACAGTGCCTTCCTATATCGAAACTTAATATTATAATTATTATTCTGTTGACGCTCTTCTTAAGAGTGTTACTGAGCAGTATTCACAAACCATATAGAAATATATAATTTATAATATATATAGTATAAAACGGTGTATAAAATAAGTAATGTTCACCTTAAATTTGACTTCCCTCACACTTGGCAATGTATGTGCCCCAACAAAATATATCTAATTTAAATGACTTGATATTTTAACGGCCTTTCTGGAAATACTTAATTGGATCCCTGGTGACGAGAGTTCATTGTTTTTTATTAAGGAAGTACATAATGTTTATATTGAAGTATACATTATGGCTTGGTTTATGTCTCCCCTCGGCTTTTTGTGCTGATCTGAAATGGTTGACCTGGGTTATTTTGGAAGTAGACGTGAAAGTAAAGACTTGATGCGTAAACTCAAGCGGGTTGACTCGGTGAACAAGAGCACTGCGACAATTGACTACCTATCGCCTCCACCACAAGATGAAGGAACACCCTTCAAAGCAGCAATTTATGTCGAAGCAAAGACCAGGCGCCGCGTCTGAGACGAAAAAAACAACGCAACGCAGCGAGTCGAAACGGTTCGCGAGCTGAAACGGTGTAATTTGCTCCCATGTACAGTAGATGTGTCACAGCCGAGGGGCGTAAATAGGGTTCGTTATCTGGAAATGAAGTCCCCGCTAATGGAGTGTTTGTTCTGGGGGCCGAACGTAGCAGTGGATCTTAATGTGTTGATGGCTTTGAAACGCGTCTTTGAAGATGTATAGCACGCGCGCGCTACGACGCGGTGAGTCATTAGTCGACGACGGTGCGGTGTGGTAATGAGTGCGGTTGCAAAGTGTTCCCCCCACTCCTATTTCTTCTCCACTGTGTGTGTGTGTAAAAGGGCACGAGTCCTCCTTAAGGATTGTGTGTTCTCCTGTGTATTGCACTTCCGATTGTTCAGGTGATTATGATTTTAAAACTGACAAAACTTTTTGTAACACATTAAGATTTTTCTATTGTAAAGTAACTAATCCTTGAGATGCCGTTTGCACTTTCATAGTTTATACTTGATACATTCCCTCTTTATATGAAAGGAAAAAAAAAGTGTGCTGATGCCAATAAAATGAGTTGAGTTTTATTGAAGGTGGTGTTTTTTTTTCCGAGAATTAACATAGGAACGGATGATGAATATTTCTATCCTCATACATTTGCATTAAAGTAAGGGTATGTCACTTTAGCTCCTATGCAATTGTATTAGAAAGTCATTAAAAGTCTGTGATACACATAATGGTAATTCAAGAGCCCCTCAGCTGTCTTCCAGGGGAAAGAGCTGTTCCCTAATGCGGACAGCCCCTTTTTGGCTAATGAGCCTTAGTCAAACCGTTCTGCTGTAGTGCAGCGGAATACATTTTGCTTCTACCAAGAGCAGCCTTAAAACCAACTAAGCAGAAATATCTGCAATTAAGCAGGGGGATATCTGGGTGGAAAGGCCTACCTGTCCAACAGAACCGTCAGTCAGGGAGAGACACAACATTTCTGGAGAGTGAGGGATTGATGGCCATCTGAGTTTGGAGGGATCGTATTGGGAAAATGCATTGAAATCCCAGATGCAGGGTTTCCATGTACAGAAGGGTAGAGGAAGGGGAGGGCTGCTTCGCAGGCAAACAGACACTAACCGTTTTTGCACATGACAATAATAACAGCAAATTGTAAGAACAGTATGCAATGTTTACATCCATTTCCCCTCTGGACAACCGTGTAATGCATTTTGAATAATTGTTCCCACACCCAGCTTTTCAACCAACTATTAGCCATAAGTGTTCCTGGGAATTAATATATAGAAAGACAGACACCTCAGTGCAGAACACATTAAAGCCATACCATCAAATCACGTAAGAAACCCTACCATTAAACCCGACGGACAGGGAAAAGTGCCATTGAAGGGAAAACCAGCGTCAGTGCATTGCTCGTTGTTAAACACAAAAGTGCGATAAACTGGGTTAAATCTGTTTACGGCGAGATTGATTAAAGATGGCCGTGCCTTCACTTAACACGCATCATTCAAACCCAGGTCTCGACAGAGGCTCAGCGGGACAGGCCGATGAGCTGCAGCAGTAGCAGGAACAAGGTTATGATGTCCAGGTACAGGTTGAGGGCGGCGAAAATGTACTCCTCGGGTGAGATCGAGTACTTCCGGTTCTTCCCTCCCACCATCTGCTGGGTGTCCACCACCAAGTACTGGCACACGGGGAGAGACATAGACAAGGATTCAGGGGAAGACAGCTCTACATAACTGGTGCAGTATCCCCGCGCAGGTAAGGATTCCATTTGTAGTCTTATCCTAGCTATCAGTTGTATAGAGGGACTGGGTTAACCTAGAGATTGTTAATGCTTGGCACTTGGTTCTATGGACATCCTTACTGGACCGACAGCGGTATATTGTTGTTTCTCTTCTTCTGATAAATGTATTCATATTAAGTCACTTTGGATCTGCAAAATGGCCTAAATGTAAATCTTAATGTATTCCGGAGGAAATAGGTTTTAGTGTGTGTGACTTCATCGCGGCTTCAGAAAAAATAAAACCCAGTAGGCCTAGAGGGTGAAGTACGGATTGAAGGCTGACATTTGGCCGTCCATAAACAACTTGTGGATTTCCGTCGACAGCTTGTTGAGCTCTGCGTGCGGGCGTCACCACACAGGTCAGCAGAACGAAAGCCTGGATCACCACATCCGCTGTCGAGGCCAACAGCACACGGTCGGGGGGGGGGGGGGGGGGGGGGGGCGGTGATGATGATGAAAGCTCACCACCGCCGTCGGGCGACGCGCAGTCGACGCAACAACAAGAGCTGAAGAGTGTCCTTTTCAATACTTAACACTCACCGGCATGTCTGACCTCTGGCTGAACCTCTTTGCATGGCTTGAAGCTGCTCTTTTGTGGTTCCCCCCAGTCACATCCGAGACGCATCTCGTAGAAATCACTTGAACCGTTTAGTTTAGTGTTTTGTGTGCTACTTACTATGGAGAAGAGCAGGGTTCCAATACATGCGTACATAATGTAGAGGTACTGGGTAGACAGAGGAAAAAGAGCACAGCTTCAAAACAACAGCATATTTCTGGTTGTATCCAAATAGAACTTGAGGCAGTAACCCATATTCTTCTAGTGGACCCATTTTCACTGAGATTCTAATCAGCCAACCATCTGAGTGCTACAGACTGTTCTCATGCAATACAGTCTTGAATAATGCGTTCATCAATAAAATCCCATTCCATAAGTCACTAGTTGGGTACTATGAAAATCCGTGTATGGTTCGTTCTTTGAATATTCCGATTTAAAACAAAATCAGAAAAAACAAATAAGAGTCGTTTATTGGTTTTTCTGATTTGGTATTGAAACGGAAAAAGGGCAAAAGGAATAAACAAATAAACGGCATTTTTCTGTTTTTTAAATCAAAACGGGAATAGCCTACTGAATAATCCAGTTGCCTGTTTTGTTTGTGTGATATTTAGATAAAACCACAATGGATGCCGGGAAAAGGGCACGTGGTTTTAAAAAATACATATAAAGACGTTTCAAACTTTCCATTGAGTCTCGCATTCTACAATGGCCAGCTTTATTGTTTTCCGTGGGAGCCGGCGACTAGGAAAAGGCCTAGAATGGGATTCAACATTAGTCTGCGAGTGGACGATATGACCGTGGAGTAGATCGCCATGATATTCCAGGTGGCTGTTTACTAAGAAACCTAGCTGGTCATAAAACATTCAAATACATCTAAATGACAAGTAGCCTACATATTGTACAATAGGCTACATAGAAGAAGAAAGAAACTAGATTTCTTCTTCGAAGGTTGTGCTCCACACAGAACCTCCTCACCGTCATAACGGAGCACTTCGGTGCACCAGATTGCATTAGAGCGCTACTTATCTCGTCGTGTGTCTTTCCATTGTCAAATAGTTCACGAATAAAATCCCCATATGGTTCAAGTGCGGCCATAACTAAGGCTAAATATAATTGGACAGTCTATTGCTGGTTTAGGTGGTAGGCTCTTTTTCTTCACTCGCTGCGTTCTGCCTTCTGGTGTAGCCTACAAATGTATCTAGGCTATTTTTGTTTTTCTGTTTCGGGTTTAAAAAACCAACAAACAAAACACAAACACAAATTAAATGCCGTTTATTTGTTTATTCCTTTTGCCCTTTTTCCGTTTCAAAACCAAATCAGAAAAACCAAAGAACGTCTCTGTTATTTGGTTTTTCTGATTTGGTTTTAAATCTGAATATTCAAAGAACGAACCATACACGGATTTATGAAGTGATATTTTATCTTTTGAAATTGGGTTTTTGAATTTTTTTAATGCCTGTGCAAGTTTTTTTGTCGGTTGCCGAAATACTCCCAGAAGCTCTTGTTTGACGTCTTTAAAGGGGACATATTATACCACCAGGTGTGAGCGTGAATAGCCTTACAAACCGTTTAGAAATATGCCCCATATGACATCACTAGTGGGCGTGTCCACCTAGTTCTGTGCTGGATAGATCAGTCTACCAGCCTACCAAGTGGACTTAAGTAAACGTTACTCATCTATCCAGCACAGATCTAGGTGGACATGCCAACTACTGATGTCATATGGGACAGATTTTCGAAACGGTTAGTAAGGCTAATCACACTCACACCCGGTGGTATAATATGTCCCCTTTAAGAGAGAGTGATGATGACACCGGAAGTGCTTCTAACAATAGTTATAGTTTCTATTGCTCACTTTGTGTGAGAAAACAACTCAGCAGTTTTCTCCTGAGGGCAGATGGATACATCCTGATAAATCAAGTCTGGCCCCTAGATTTACCTGGGATCTCAATATCGCGCAGAGCAATCCGAAAGACACCAGGGTCCAGCCGAAGGCCCACAGAGAGCCCCTGGCTGCGGTGAAGTCCCACTGGAGAACACACAGGAGATGAGAAAGAGGATAAGTTCAGACTAATTATGAAGTGCTACTGGAACATTGTAAGTCTACATTGAAACCTACAACAGAAGCTTTGCTTGAGAGCCCCTGCATTGCAGCTGTGCTCGAGTCGGCACTACCTGGCCTTATGGGACGTACTGCAGTAACCCCACAAGAGAACAAAACAAAGCAACAGATCAAAGACCTGGAATACTGTCCGTTGAAGTGTGTGTTTGCAAAGATCTAATATTCAGATGCTTTGAACACTTTTTCAGACTGCAACACAAACACGAAGCGGGTTTCACGCTCGGTTTCACTTTCGGTTTCACTTTCAGTTTTCCTTCACCTTGGGTTTAGTATTGGTGGGGGCAGCGGGGCCTTACCTTGGACTGCATGGCAAACACGCTGAGGGAGAAGGACACCAGGGCCGTCGCCCCCATGGCCCAGAGAACTGCTTCCGCTGCATAGTAGCTATTGATAGAGATGAGGACACACACTTTTACTCACGCACACACATGAACTAACCCACAGCTAGCTAGCACTAGCTCTAAAAAAATAAAAATCTCCGGGGAATATAAATGTTTCTTTCGTTTATTTTATGAATCCACAAGTCTCTTTCATGTGAGGGAACCAGAGACCACGCGTTGGATATGCGTTGCATTATACATCCACCGTTGCTCAATTGATATCACTAAAAGCATCAGTTATGGCAATCTTCTATTAATATGATAATATGGAATGCATTATTGATGACGGAAGGCATCAAACAGCCAGGCTCATCGAAGCCTGGCTGAAGAAGTAGCCCTAGTAGAAAATGTAGCATTGAGTTCAGTTGAACTCCTACGTTTTGTTTCATATTTTGTTGACTTCGTTGCCAAATCATCAACAACGACATATCAGCATATACCAGCTGTAATGTCTTCCTAATCATATTTAAATGTCCCTCTATTTCCTAGCTGCTTTCTCTGCGAACATGACAGCTCTGGAGACTTACACTGTTAGGGACCCCAGCATCATACCCTCGGCAATGGTCTGAGAGGTAGAGAGAGAGAGAGAGAATGTGAACAAATTAGCAATAGCAATAGAGTGAAACAGACAGGCAGGGAATCAGGGAGAGGGCGATGATGGTGAGTAAAAACAAAGGGACCAAACACTACAAAGGCGAGAGCCAGGGAAGTGGTGGGCAGCAGGACAGCCTCCACTGTGTGGGGCTGGAGGTGTGATGAGGAAGGCTTACAAACAGGCCCAGGGCGATGAAGTTGAGGGGCACCCGCCGACGGATGCCAACGCAGCAGGAGAAGACGAAGATCATTACTAGCACCACCGCCCTTCAACACACATGTACACACACACACACACATACATGAATACATACACACATGAATACACACGTACATACACACGCACACACACATGGAATACACACACAAACACACACATAAATACCCATGTGCATGCACAACACACACACTTTAAAATACAGGTATATACACACACACACATCAAAATATACATACACACACACACACACACACACACACACACACACACACACACACACATAAGCTAGCTGTGGGTGGACAGGCCCACAGGTACATTGGATTTGATTGGAGGAGCACTGCTTACATCATGCAGAAGGAGAACCAGTAGGTGGACAAGGTAAACTGCCTGAGAGCGTCCCTACAGAAACACAATGAGGAGAGACACATTTGAAACTGTTTTATATATTTGTTTATATCAAACAAGCACAATGATTTCATGCCACTATTTTGCATCCTACGATTGGCCAGTAGTCCGTCACAGCCATTACCCAGAGTGAATCAATCTCCGTAGCCAACTGCCGTTGCGTTTGAGTAATAACCAGCGAGGCACTTTGGCGAACCGCGATGGCCGTAAATAACGACACAAATAAAAATGACTGCATACCATAATGGCTGCAATCAGATGAATAGTGCTCTTAAAACTTAACGGAAAAAAACCCCATCCAAAGCTAGTTAGGGGCTGATGGCCACCTGATTGGACGATGGTCTTCTCCGCTCTGATAGAACGGAGGCCGTGCCTCTGGCGGGGATGACTCACCAGTAGAGGAAAGCGCAGATGATCCCCACGGTAACCAGGAGCTGAATCATCAAGGTCAGGTACACCTTCCGTATGAACCCTGGAGGGAGAGAGACAGGAGTCAGACAGGAGGACAGACAGAGAGGAGGGAGTCAGACAGACATGAGGGAGTCAGACAGACATGAGGGAGTCAGACAGACATGAGGGGGTCAGACAGACATGAGGGAGTCAGACAGACATGAGGGAGTCAGACAGACATGAGGGAGTCAGACAGACATGAGGGAGTCAGACAGACATGAGGGAGTCAGACAGACATGAGGGAGTCAGACAGACATGGGGGGGGGGTCAGAAAGACGAGGAGGGAGTCAGACAGACATGAGGGAGTCAGACAGACATGGGGGGGGGTCAGACAGACGAGGAGGGAGTCAGACAGACATGAGGGAGACAGACAGACAGGGGGGCAGAGAGACAGTTGGGCAGACAGACAGGCTAGCCGGACAGGTCGACACGTAAAGCGGATCATCAGCCCAATACTAATGCAAATTCTATTAATGCTAATATTACTGATACCAATAACAAAACTTCTAATAATACTACGACTAATAATTATTAAACTAACACTACTAATAATATTACTAACAATAATATGTATAGTAATAATAGTAATACTTGTATTAATACTAATACTAAGATAAGAGTGGGCTAGGAGGAGGAGTGACTCAGACAGAAGAGAGCCACACGAGAGATGGAGAAAAAGGGATAAACAGAACAGGTGCAAGAGAGACGCGCGGTCCATTTAGGGCAGCAGTTTATTACCATAAACGTGTTGAGCTATGTATTGAAAGCCCTATTGCACAGCCTTTTTTTTTCCCCCTTCATGAAATGAGCTTTATGGGTAAGGAGGCCCAGTGAATAGGGGGGGGGGGAGCCAGGGAACCATTTTCAATTTCAAATCAATTTCGAGGAAACACAGTCACACAAATGAAGGGGTAAACATTGGCTTCTGTAGTCCAGTCACACACTAAGGGATGCGTGCTGCCCATACTAAAAGACCCCCCCCCCCCTCTCTCTCCCCCCACCCCGGCAATCTCTCGGTTTACCCCCCCCCCCCGCACCCATCACCATCTCCCCCCTCAACCCCCCCCCCCCTCCTCCTCCGTCACCTCTTCTCACTCCCGCGTCGCTGAAGCAGTTCTCCTCCTCCCCCTCCTCCTCCTCCACCCGGTACTCGGGGGGGCTGTCGGGGGACTGCATGCCCCCGTACGGTGCCTGGCCCTGGGGATACGCCGTGTTGTCGTAGCCCCCCGGGGGGTACACCACCGCGATGCCGGACTTCCCCGCCTCCACCTGCGCCTGGGGAACGGGGGGGCGGAGCAGAGCTGTGTGAGGCGGGCGACGTTAGGGTCAGGGGGTCAGGGGTCGGACCCCATGCTGGGCGGAGGACGTGGGGAACACCGTAGGAACGGAGTTAATATGAATGTATGGAGGATAGGATTCTCTGCTGGGGTGCTACTCTCATGTTCAGTCTTACATTCAGTGAACGTATGCATACCAGACACATATAATATATAACTATATATATATAAATATATACTTCGTTTTTTTATAATTAGTATTTTCCAATTTGAGAATTTATATATATATATTTTTTTTTTTTTACTAGTTGTACGTTGATTAATGGTTTCATTTTTGTCATTACGCAACCAACTTATCTTCACAATCAAATGGTCATGTAGGTCTACACACACTGATGCTAGTTGACATTTGTACCCATTCTACTACAAACCAGCCTCTCCCTCTCTTTATATCTCTGTCTCTCTCTACCACTCTCGTTCTCTTTATTGATTTTATCAGTATCCCTGGAGTGATTATGGTCTGGGATTGAATTCATAAGATTCTACAGGTTCATTGGGAGTGGTGGTAACTTATGTATGAGATCAAAGGAAATAAATGGAATCAATCCTAGTGAGAGCATGAAGTAATTTGGCAGCATTACGAATGTGTTTAGGCAAAGAACACAGGGGATGGCACTGGTTACGACCCCAGGATTGCTCTGAATTCCCCTAAAGCTGAACTCAAATTGGAATGTGTGAACTAATCACCAATTACCAAACTCAATAAATCTCAATTTGTAAGCGTTTCTATTTTGAACATTTCAGTGTTTGTCTCTGTTAAAGCGAGGATATTTAGACAATTTCCCCTGTTCCCCTATTTGTTCTCAGATAGGCTATATAATAATCACTGGTCTTACGAATGACATTTTAATCTAAATTCTGATAGCAAACCAGCTCAGATCTGTCTGAATGAGGCGTTTCACTTTCGGCTAAATGTTGCTGTCGGGAAAGAATCTGTTGGTGCGAAGTAGACCATTGAGGTCCGTGATGCAGGTTATCCGGAACCTTCGATTAGTGAGTACAGAAAGCATTCAAAATATGTAAATCATTTATAAAATGTCTCCAAAATAATGTTAAAGTCCGGTTTTTGTCTTAGCGGGCCTAAATTGTAGAATATTTTCTGTAAGGGTTTCAGATGAACACCGAGTAGACTCTATACACTGATTGAAACCCACTTGTGGAAGCCTCATCCACTGGATTGAATGAGTTTCTCTCAATAGGTGAAACTCCGCCCCTTTCTGTTTTCGGTTTCCTGCCCAGGCTTATGCCGTCTCCTCCGAGATCACTCACCTCATAGCCAATTTGGTAAGGCCTGTCGGAACCGTAGCCTGCGTTGTAAGGCGGTGGATTGAACCCATAGTCGTTCCTAACTCCGTCCACTTTGGGCTCCATTCCAACAGAATCCTTGCGGAAGATGCTCAACGCATGAGCTACAATGAATACAGATTATGACAGCCACACCACAGTATTATTTACTGTTCTATTATACAAGATGCATCTTCCTTGGGCGACGCGCATTGTGGATATGACTTTGATTAACTGTGGATTGACAAATCAGTAAATGAAGATATAAGACGGATGATAAGGCAGATAGGAAACACTGATAGTTATGTTGCGTCTTCATGGCTTGAGGTTCACATGGAAAGAGCTGTATTATGTGTGCAGATATTGTAAAATGTATTTCATGGTTTAAGTACACCATTGAACTGAGGACATGCAGATGTCATCAACAGAGTCAAAATAGTCAAAGCATCGCGTGAAATGTTTTATCTCATTACTTGATCGGCTATATTAGTTATACCCAGTTATCTCTGCGACCTCCTCCAAGAATACACTCCCTCCCGCTCCCTCCGCTCAACCTCTGCTGGACTACTATGTATCCCCACACCACGACTCACTACAATGGGTGCCCGGTCATTCAGCTGTTCAGCACCCAGGCTCTGGAACTCCCTCCCCCCACACATAAAACAATCAGACACCATTACAACCTTCAAGTCACAACTCAAAACTCACCTGTTCAAACTCGCACACAACGTCTAACTGATCACTGTTTTGATTGTTTTTTTTGTTTTGTTTTGTCTTGTTTTTGTTTTATTTATTTCTTATTGCTTATGTTTATTTATTTTTACACAATGTCTTGTTTTTTTAAAAAAAATCTATGATGACTATATGCTCTGTAAGGTGACCTTGGGTGTCTTGAAAGGCGCCTCTAAATTAAATGTATTATTATTATTATTATTATTATTATATAGTCCACCATCAATTAACCAATGCTGTGGTCAGATACACTGCCAACTCAAAATCAAACAGCCAAACTCGTCAACATCAAGCCTTTGCATTAGAATAGTCAAACATAGCCAGTAATGGCTCTTCACTTTCCACAGAGAAAGCACTGGAAACAAATAAATCCGACCTATGACCTTTTGCTCATAACACGGTGAGCTTCTCTGAGGCAATACACCTTCTCTCAATCTCGCCTGTAGTATCTCACACATTGAACCTGAAACGGCACACTAAAAGTACCATTCCCCTTACAAAATACCCCATCCTTATCATATTTAAATATCACTTTAGGCACTACTGTCACACGATATTTGAATAAATAAAAAGGTTTTTAATAATGCGTTAACAAAGTCACCTACTTACCTGCGGACTGACAGGGAATTAAGCCTAGCTCCTCTTCCTGGACTGTGAATGCCTGCCTGCCTCTGTGTGTGTGTGTGTGTGTGTGTGTGTGTGTGTGTGTGTGTGTGTGTGTGTGTGTGTGTGTGTGTGTGTGTGTGTGTGTGTGTGTGTGTGTGTGTGTGTGTGTGTGTGTGTGTGTGTGTGTGTGTGTGTGTCGCCTCAGGGGCAAAGTCTACTCGCTATCAGTCCTCTCCCACAGACACAGGACTTCTGCTCGGGGAAGAGAGAGGATGTCCCCTTCATTAGGCTGAATGGGGGTATTAAGAAGACATTTTTAACGTTAAACTAAATGGAGCAAGATGGCGTTGTGTCAGGGCCAAGTGTCCCCTCCCGCTCCATCTTATGTCAATGAAGATTCTGATGGGGTTTTCTATTTTTTATTTATATTCTCTTAGCTACAAACCCACACATTTTCTTTGCACATGTATTTTTGTGCCGCAATTATTGACTGAGGGAGTTTGGGTTGAAACAAAACAGAACAGGAAGAAAATAGAAGGAAGTTAGGAGGGCTATTTGGACCGTAATGGTGCGGTTCCATGGCGTCATTTATTACCGCGGTTAATCATTTATGGAGCCCTGGCCGTGTAGGGCCCTCCATCACCCAGTCCGCTAAACGGACTGATTCCTTCATTAATTTACGTAACTGGTAATAAAATAATGATCAGGAATGAGTCATGTCTGGTTGGCAAATACCGAGAATTAAGACGGAAGGTCTATGTGGTGACTAATGGCGTCCATCTTGTCGGTTGATGTCTAGCCCGGTGTGAATATAATTAAGTTCAACAAATTTATGTTTAAAAAAGGTTATTATACACCTATTGCTTCGTATCTGAAGAGTAGCCATTAACAGAAACATCAATTTTGTCATTTATTCGTTGAGATGAGGGTCTTTTAACACCTTTGTCTTTGGCTGCCATGGTGAAGTGACAGTATAGCAGGCCAGACTTTAAGATCATGAATTGACCTCTAGGTGGAATTCCAGCGTTTCTACGCTTTTGTGAAACAAAACACACTACGTTCTCCATAGAGTTTGCTCTGAGAGAAAAAGGGATATGGGTAAAAACGAGGGAGTTCTAATACACGACTCATTTCACTTTCATGAAGGCCAGTGGAACGCAGGCTATACCCTGAATTATTCACATGCTAATCATTTATGAATTATTTTATGACGTCATAAAGTTGTGAAGGAACTGGTACCTCGGCTTACACAACATTGCCATGTTGTTGTTTTTTAACGCCCTTTTGTTTCGGGTACTGCGTGAGCTGCGGCGTGGCCACCACTAGGGGGCACTATTCTCCTGTGCTCTTCCCTAATTGATCCGATTATAATTTCTTTAACCACATCCCCCTTTCTCCCACTCTGGCACTGGTCTCTGGCGCTACGGGATCCTCCAGAGAGTTGTGTGGACTGGCTGCAGATTCATTTTAGCTGCTGGGTCAAATCTTTCTTCTTTTTTTTTTTATCCGTGTGACAGGTAGTTTTTTCTTCATTTGCAAATGGATTGGAGGGGACACACACACACCACACACACACACACACACACACACACACACACACACACACACACACACACACACACACACACACACACACACACACACACGTAAGCCAAAGTGATTTGGGAAGTCAACACTGTTACCGTGAAGGTTCTTGGAAATCTGATAGTCTTACCATTGGGGAAATTAAGCCATTTACAAATGGGAATAAAAGCAGAAGAAGAATCAGAAGCAGAAGCAGAAGAAGAAGAAGTAAAAGCAGGCTTTGTTTATTCTGACTCCAGATCTCCATGGCGACCGCCACCAGTGAACACAAGCTAGTACAGTAGTAGGGGTTCTCCCCTATTTAGGAAACATGAAATGAACTTCGTATTCCTCACGTACACAAGCCATGTCAGATTCGAGCAGGCAGGCTGTTTAAACCCGTCCTGTGTTGACGCACCAGTCAGTCCGGCGGAGCGCCGTACAAAGCTAACAGCCATCCTATCAGCTCTGAGCTGTCCAAATAAGAAAACACATTGCTTTCAGAGTCCACTGCCTCCTATTTAGTAGATATCTCCATGGCACTGACAGACAGGCTGGCAGGTGGACAGAGAGACTGACAAGACACGCAGACGTAAGGGAGACGAGCACCAAGCCCATTAGTGTTGCTGCTGTCGTTTCTGCTTGGCTGAAATTAGACAGGGGAAGAAAACGATAAATGACATGACTCGGCAGTGTTTAACAAACTCACAGCTCGTGTTGAGCTCCTGGGATCCTGCTATTCTCTCAAGGTATACGGCTCCACTATGAACATGGCCTTTCACTCTTACTATTCACCTTACCTTTAAACCACTTCGTTTTAAACTTCCTTGGTTAACGTGTCTGTTATGAGACCACCAGTTTTAAGTGGGAAGTTGTACGATAGAGGTCAGTTTAGCTCAGGAGGTAGGGAGGATTGACTTGTAATCTGAAGGTTGCTAGTCCGATCCCCGGCTCCTCCTATAGCTGTGTGTCGAGGTGTCCCTGAGCAAGACACCTCATCCTGACTGCTCCCGACGAGCTGGCTGTCGCCCTGCATGGTTGACTCTAACCCTAACCCTGAATGTAAGAATGAATGCAAGTTGTGACATAGTCACCCTAATAATACAATTTTCATCCTAAATTTGACTCCCGGTTGTGGTTCCTCCTGCATGACCCCTAGATCAACCCTTACACTAGTGTCCTATCTATGTAGAAGATCTATGTACCAGCAGAATAACATCTACAGCGACAGTGCCCATCCATGGAACAACAACACATTGTGTCCTGTGTCCACTCCCCCTGTTCCTCTATAACCTCAGTATCTCTCCCTTTGTGATCTGAAGAAGTAGGGTGTCCATCTTCCGTGTCCGGTAACTCTTCCCTGTGAGGGTGCTTTATTAGACCCCCCCCCCCCCTTGCTGCTCGTCCAGTTAAGGTCAGCCTGACTCTGTCCCGACGCACACAAAGACACAGGGCCGTATCGATGCCGGTACCCCTTACGGGGCACTATCATATCTAAATCGGATCTGCCCGCATGTCTGTGTCCTCAGCCGCCTGACATTTCATCCTCCGTCCTGTTGCCCAAACCCCAGCCTCCTCCCGGACCTGAACACGCACGCACGCACGCACGCACGCACGCACGCACGCACGCACGCACGCACGCACGCACGCACGCACGCACGCACGCACGCACGCACGCACGCACGCACGCACGCACGGCATACCAAATGAGGCCGCCGCCGTTACAGCTCTCCTGGTTTTCGTCTAGACAAACGACGACGACAAAGACTTACGACTATGGCGACGATGATGAAGATGATGATGATGATGATGTCGATGACGACGATGGCGGCGACGATGATACCGATGAAGAAGACGGCGATGATGACGATGAAGACGATGACGATGACGATCACGATGTCGACGACCACGAAGACGATGAGGAAAAATGACAATGATGAACGACAACGATGCCTCGGGGTCCCAGGGCCCGTAGCAGAGAGCGCTGAGCCGAGGGAAGCGGCTGTCGTTTCGCCGTGGCTCAGCCACGTTCTTTCCCTATAGCATGACATGACAGGCGGATCTGGGTTCGTCGAGAGCACTCGTACTTGCTCCAACCCACACACACACACCCCCACCGTTGGGGTCCATAGGGTTGGCACTCAGGCGCCCTGGAGCAGAGGCAATCAGCAATCAGGCGATGGCGGGTTCCTTTAAGTTCCTCCAGGATGGTGTGGAGGTCCAAGAGTGATCGGGGGGGGGGGGGGGGGGGGGGGTGACGGCCACCGGGGCGAGAGGCGGCGAGAGGCGGCGGCGCCAGAAGAGCTCGGAGCGAGTGCATGCGCCGAATAAAACCCAATTGGTTTGGAATGAGATCCGTTCTCTCTGGTCGTAACGAGCCGCCTCGTTTAACCCCGGTGGCTGCGGACCGTGGCTCTTTGAAGGGGGGGGGGGGGGCACAACAGTGTAAGGTAATGGTGTTCCCCCCTCCCTACAAAGAGCCGCGGTCCGCAGCCACCGGGGAACTCAACAGCGTAAGGTAATGGGGCTGGTGTCTAAAGACAGTGGGAGAAGTACACCCGCACTCACTTTTTTGTGAGTGTGAATGGAAAGTATCGATTCAAGTGTTTTGAAGAGTTATCGTGGACAGCACACACCATTGTTCCAGTAAGAACCGCAGGCATTGTGTGAGTAAGTGGAATATCTTTCCAGTCTTGCACAGTTGCGTGTTTTTCTGGGCACTTTGGGAGCTGAAGAACTTGATTGGTTGATTGATTAATTGATTTGACACACTGACTTTGACAGACACTTGACTAATTGGTTTGATGCATTGATTGGGTGAATTGATTGACAACCCATAATTGTACATGGGCCCAGGGTGGTCGTGCATCAGCGTTATTGGTTGGGGGTTAAAGCTATTCTATGTGTTTTACGTGTAAGTGGAATCAATGCCACGTTGGACATGCATTATGCAGCAACATTGAATATTAATTAAATGTCACGTCAGTGGCCTTCTGTTACGAGTTATAATGATAAGGAATACCTTATCAACAAATCATCCATCATATGAAATCATACATGATGTAATTTACCAAGGGTCAAATGTGTTGATCCTCTCATTTTCTTCCATTATCAAATCACGGTACATCTTTTTTTTAATGTGTTAGCAATGTTAACAGTTAGATTTTTGTTTAACGGGGAATAAGAATACAGACCACAACGTACTACATCTTGCTCAAGTACCCTGAGAGAATTATATTGTTAGCAAGCAATGTATATATTGATTAGTGGATGGCTACGTAGATAAACACGATGCTATGCATCTTACTTCAGTTCAGTGACCATAATTAAGTGAATGAAATATTGCTATCTGCGGTTGATTTAATTAACTAGTGCCGGCACAGAGAATATTAAAATGTACAATAGCTTATCTTTCATAGGGGCTTGCATTTGCCCTGTCACCGATATCTATTTCATCAAATGAACTGTTCATCTCCTGGAAGCTCTGAACAAAACTGTTACAACGGTGAGAATGCTTAAGTGAGAAATCATATTAAAAGATAAGACGTTAAAAAGATATGCAGTAAAGTCTATTTAACTATGTCTACAAATAAGCAAACAGACTCAATTGATGAAAACATCTAATAACATGTGTGATTTCAACATGAACATTTGGGTTCTTTTTTGGTGAACTAGAGGAAATATTTACTTAGCCAATTTAAAACTAATTATGAGCATAAATTAAGAGGCTAATTAAATCATGTTCACATAGCTGTCAAGTTATAAGTTATATATAAGACCAGATGCTTTTATCCAAAGCGACAACGATTCCTACACACATTCACACACGAATGGCAAAGTCAACCACGCAAGGCGACAGCCAGCTCGTCGGGAGCAGTTAAAGTGAGGTGTCAGCTAGGAGGAGCCGGGGATCGAACTAGCAACCTTCCGGCTACAAGCCAACCCTCTCTACATCCCAAGTGACAAATAACTTTGATGGGCCAAACATTTCGTCAGTGTAAAATTCATCATCCATCATCACGACTTATTTTCAAAGCACAACACCAGAAAAACATAATAAAAATGCAAAAGCAGATTCACGATGAGGCAAACGATTGAATATAAAACGAAACCGAAACTGTGTACAACATTTAAGCACCCAGATGGTTGGAGAGGCTTACATGGTCGATCTACCAACACAATTCACCCCAAGATCTCTCCACACAGTCCCAGATGGACGTGAGCCTGCTTTGACTGGTCCTGGGCCAGAGAGGACATAGGATGATGGTGCATGGTGGGGTTGGGGGGGGGGGTGGATGGGATGGGGATGAGGGAAGGAGGGAGGGAGGGAGGGTCTGCTGCAGTGATTGACTCGGAGCAAGGAGGGAATGTCATCGTGCCACTGAAGGAGTGTGAGCGAGCGCTCTTCATCGCAGACCCTGGCTCTCCCGACAGGCCGGCTCCAGGCCTGCCAACTCAAATATAGCCCCAGAAACCAGCCTCACGGCTCTGGGAGCGCAGTGTCATCGGCCAAACTTTAGTCCTGCTCGAATTTGTGTGGTAACCGCTGCAGGTCTTTGCTTGGCAGGGATCTAAAAACAACAGCAGTGAACTACAAATAGAAAGGAGAGGAGGGAGAGCTGACATGTTAAAGGGGGGGGGGGGTTTCTCCTATCGCCATCTTGATGATAAATAGGATTTTCTTTAAGCAGGAGCTTTTTCGGAAATAACCTGTGCAGAAGTACAGTTGTGTCTTTCTGTTTTAGGCGGAGACCGAGTCGACTGGAAAGGAAAGTGAAATGTGTCTGCGTCTCAGTTGCACCTGGCAGCACTACAACTCCTCGGGAATGGCGATGGACATGGATTTCCCGTCTAAATTGCAAAAGCAACGCCGGATGCGTTCCGATGCACAGACAAGGGTTATGAATGAAGGCATGACGACACACTTCAACAAAGGCTATACTTCAGCCGCCTTGATCTCGCTGTTATACAACAGTTCTACAACTGCCATTTATTTAGTTAACAATAATAAGCAACATCAGTTCAAGAAAATGTAATCATTTGTTTGGCTCCGCAAACATGAATAGTTCTGCAACTGGACTGTGACTGGACTGTCTCTAAGCAACACATAAACATTTCCCAGCACAACAGCTTACTACGCTGTGTGATTGTGCCGGCCAGCTGCTTTATACCATGTACATATATCTGTGTGTTTCCATTTATTGTGTAACCAGTGAAACAAGAGTCTGTTGACAGTTGCCATGGGGACACGGTTGATTCAGAAAGAGGCCCACCTTGCTGAATCTTTTTAAAATAATTTAACAGGTTAAAAGAAGCACCTGTAAAGCAGTGTCATACATGTGTGGTGAAAACGATCGGGATCCCAGGGCTGTTTATCTCTATATCAGAGCCTCGTAGCCTCTTGTCTAGTCAAATCACTTGGTCGGAACTAACAGTGGTACGACGATCAATATCAACAGACAGATGTTTTCAGAGCACGAGGAGCCCAAGCTTTGTTTTAAGGGACCGATCGATAGTCCTCACACCAGCGCACAGGAGGCAGTCATAGAGGAAAGAGCTCATCTGCCTTTGGACAGAAAACTAAAACACAGCACACGCATTCACAATGGTAGGCCTAGCACAGAAAGCACAATCTTGTCTCGGCCTGCGTATTGTAAAATACTTCAACATAGCCTACAGATGAGAACATTTAATAAATCACATAAATCATCGGTGCCTTCAAGACACACGAAGCGGGGGTTTATATGGTGCTGAAAAAAATAAAGAATGTGATGTCAGACGCCGAAGCTTTGAGATTAAGTAGCATAATGAGGCGTGGCGAGAAACGAAGGTTTGATAAAAACAACGAGTGACAGTTGAGCGACGTGAGGGACAGATCTGAGAGGGGAGCAGACAGGCATTCAGCCATCAGATGTTGGCTGCCAGACACGACAGAGGGAAACATTCAAGTTCACTTCGTTGTCTTTTCCCCAGACAGACAGTTGGGTCACAGTGTGTCCAAACTGAGAAAATGGATTCCACATAAACCACGACGTGTTGGCCGGGGTGCTCGACTATAATTTGTTTTTCCTTTGTATATCGGAATGGAAAATCCGTCGAGAATCTGATCTGATTGTGATTTCAGGCTTGTACCCTTTTGTGTGTTGGACTTTGGCGTAAACACATATCAAAATTCATATTTCGTTTTTTGTTAAAATGTGGGCGGGACTAGCTGAACCACAGCACATTTCCTGTCCCTTCAAAGGGAGATTGTCTATGCAGTCAGCGCTCACCACCTGCGTCACCAGGATTGGCTGATATGATCCACAGACATCGACCCCCCCCCCCCCCCCCCCCCCCTCCAGACCCTCACTGCCGGGCAGCTGACCCTGAAGGACCCCTCCCGAAAAGAAAATGGCTGAGGCAGCGTTTGTTAACTATGCCCCTAAACGATGGAATACGAGACTATACGAGACCGTAGAGAGCAGTCTTTAATGGCTGTTTTAACTATTGTTCTTTGAGTTTCCCTTTTTGCTGTTGGTTGCTGCATAGAATGACCACCACTTTAAGTTACCGTTTTTAATTTCGTTCTTTAAATCTGTGTTCCATTTCCATTATGAATCATCCACTTATTTTCTTATTTGTTATTTTAATTGTTTCAAATATATTGACATATCTATAAGTAATTATAAGTAGAGTCTGACTTATTTGTTGTTTTTTGGTTTTTAATCTCTGGTGCTAAGCCACGGGTCTGTTTGCTGACTTGCCTCAAATGACTGCATTTATTGCATGAAAGGAGCTCTACAAATAAAAGTAATTATTATTAGTTTTATCATTATTGTCCAAATATTATCTGCTCAGAAGTTATAATTGAAATCAGCGTTAAAAATACATTTTAACCAAAGAACCAATTCGATTCCCACTTCATTGTTAAGTTTAAAAACGTACATCACTGCGCCGTTGCCCGACTTGAACCCGGTTCTCTGGGGCTGGTAGCCATAAGCAGGGCTCTGCTGTGCTACCAGACAGCAGCTATGTTCTGGTCCGAGGCTATAATTGACATTACATTTCACATGGCGGTTACTTTCCAAAATGCCATCGATACGTTGGGTTTCCATGGAGACCGCACTTGCTGTGCCACTCCAGACACACACAAGTACACACACACACACTCAGCAGGTTGTCATAGCAACATCTATTCATCTCAAAAGCTGGACACCATTTAAATATTGCATCTGTTTGTCTGACAGATTCGAGACGGTAGGGGATGACCACATCCGCACCCGAATACTCAAAAGTGATGACCTCCACTCTCTCCTCCTCTCCTCCCCTGACTCCAATTCCCCTCTCCGCTCACCCCTAGCCCCACTCCCCCTCCCACTCTCTCTTAACTCTACAGTAAAGGATAAGCCAGGACGAGGTGTCCAGTTATTGGAAAATGATGGTGGCACAGGTGGGGTCGAGGCGAAGCTAAAAAGTTGCTTACCACCACAGTACATTATTTTCCAATAATGGAACAGCCCGGAGTGCTTTATTTCACTTATACCACAGTTGCCAACAATGATTCGATTTTAGTTACCTTCATCTATAACGTTGTTGGTTTATTATCGACTCAGTCAGCTGAAATGTAAATATACCTCCGCAGGCTTTGAGGATATGAGTATACGCATTGATTCAGGCCCGGAGAGAGGCAGCTGTGTCCCGTTGTTGGAAGATATTGCACCCCTCTGAACACTATTGACCGATGAGGATTAATTAACGCTGCGGTATAAACCTGAATAATGACAGTTGGAATCTGCGGTGTGTTCCTCCATTCCTCTGTCCAGTCTTAACTTGGAGGTCCATTTTTCAGCTATAGAATAACAAAACAAAAAAAATGGTGGAAACGAGTTATTTCTTGTCAGTCTATCTTCCATTCCGACTAGAACACAAACAATATTTAATCCGAGAATCTGAAACAAGAGCGAGTTCTTGACTGGGTATAATCCAATTAGCTCAGTCAGACCGATGGTGAAAATTCATGAGGAAAAATCATTAGGCATGTTAAAAACCGAACGGGGCACAGTTTTATTCTTATTTTACTGCTCCATTGTGGTAGAAAGATTATTTAATTAATCTTATGCCTTTTAATTATACCTTCTGGCTCAGTTTTTTGCGAAAGTTTGAGGGGAAAAAGTAAAGTAGGGAGTTCTGTTAAGCAAAGCACCAGGAGGGCGCGCGCTCATGTGTTAATGTGTTTTAAGTCCAGCGCTCTTTTTCTCCCCATCAATTTGGGACGAGGGATTTTATTGTACAAGAGTGTGCCCCCTCCTGCGGTGATAGCAGCTATGTTAACAGCTAGGGTTAGGATTAGGCTTAGCCGCGCACGCACACACACACACACACACACACACACACACACACACACACACACACACACACACACACACACACACACACACACACACAGAGCTGAGCCTCTCAAACGCAAAGCATGGAAGAGAAGCGTTGGCAGAAACCGGCTATAATACGTCTGATAACTACATACATTTTGTAGTTATTGCAAATGTTCTGTGAATTATGTGAAATAAATATATAAAGCACCACATTCTTTTTCTGTCTTTCCTCAAACTTCTATTTGTCGGACAACAAATAGTTTGGCTTCTCTGCTCTTGCTGCAGTTCACATTCTTCACAAACACCATCAAGTCACATCTGCCTTTACAAAAACCACATGCCCTCACTGAACTCCACAGCCGTTTGAAGGGATGGCACAACACAGTGTAGTATTGTGTTTCAGCACCCCCGTTTACATTAACACCCACATTTACATGAACCATCAAGGGGAGCCCTTAAGCAGAGAGTTGGCCTTAAACTCGTTTGAGTGGGAATTACCCAGCAGCCCCTGAAACAAGGAGGCATTAAAGGACTTTGTGGCAGACTTGGCGAGTGATAACACACAGCCCCTTGGGCAGTGTTCAGCTCTGTCTACTGTCCTCATATCCACAAGGCAACGTTGTGACTCGCCGTGAAATGTATTTAATATCTAAAATGACGAGATGAATATCTCATAATAGCCCTATACGAAATGACAAGAATGCATTACCGAATGGCACGGGGCCACATGGACAACGGTCAAACAGACCTTTGTCCCTGGCTAAACCAATGAAAGGACCCAAATTGGATTTCCAGTCACACACACTAACACACACACACACACACATAAACAAATGCACACGCACTACATGCACACACACACACACACACGCGAACACACGTACAGAAAATTACAAGAATTGGTTGTTAAAGGCAAATAAATCCAAACAACCACAGGCACTGGGAAGGAGGTAGACAGACTGACCAGACAACACCACAGAAAACACTAAACATCAACACTCCTGCTAATGGAGTCCGAAGACATCCTTTTGTTGGCTGACCACGGTGGAGTCCCACTCTCCAATGAGTGAGAAATCAATATCTACTGTCTCAGAACAAAGACAATTCGATTTCCTCCCAGGCGTTTAAACTAGCCCGGGCTCTGATTTGAGTCCCCCTTCACCTCCTGAATGTCCGATCAATGGATTGCGGCTTCAAACAGATTTTTTGCAAAATGAATGGAAAGTGACTTTGAAGGCGTGGTCCATAGTGTGTGTAGTGTGGCTGTCCGAAACACAGTACTAAGGTGTGGGACAGGAGGAACGTGTGTTTGGCGTTCTGTTCCTAGACACATCCTTTGCAGAACATCACACACACAAACATACAACCGCACACAAGCAAGCGCACATGCACATGCACACACTGGGTTGTGCGTGTTTTGTGTTCTGTCCCTAGCGACGTGCTACAGAGCAGAGCGTCACACACGCACATGTGCACGAACGCGTACACACACAAACACACGTTCACGTACACACACGCACACACAGGCACGCACGCACACGAGTCTGCTTGCCTTCCTACCATACAGAGCAGTAACCTAGAGACACGTGACAAAAGCAGAAAAATCAACTGAGTTATAAAACAGAATGTGGGGATCATATGATTGATAACAATGTCCTGAGGTGTGAGCTGGCATTTATTAGTTTTGTTCGCATCGTTGGATATGAATTCCTGCATCACATTCTCCCTCTCTCGCTTTATGGCAGAATCCAGGTCAACACACAACACACTGGGATTCATTGTTTAAATGTCCCCCACTGTGCTGGGTCCTTAACCATACAAAAGCTACCTGGCATATTATATTAGATACTAAAATATGGAGAAAATGGGGATTTGATGTTAGGTATTGAGGTAAAAATGAAACAATAGGGAGTAAAAGAGTATATATTGGTTTTGTAAAACCGGCATTGGGCTGGGATTCAAACTGAGCTCTCCAAGTTTCAATTTGAACAGATGGATTCTAATGTCATTTCAACACAATTAAAAACCTTGCAATGTACAGTACACATTATTGTTGGAGTGTTATATTGTCATATTCGCTTCTCTTTCCGCCAACTGTTTGGGATCTAGAGCTAGAACAAGTGCCTCGAAATGAGCCAAATTAAGACTTTGACGTTCAACAAATATTTAATGTGTTGTTTTAATTGTCTTCAATTTTAGCGTTTGTTGCATCCTTTCTCTGTTGACTCCTGAACTTAGATTTACTAAAACAAGTGGTGAGACGGAGGCGCAGGCGACAACAAGACACAGGCAACAAGAAGGAGAAAGGGAGAGAATTAGTATGCGAGGGGGAAAGGGAGGTCACGGAAGCTCTTCAGTCGTTCTGGGGCCCCGGAATTAAATAGTATACGTTCTCCCGTTTCAATTAGGGGAGCAATTACTCACTCACAGGCTACCACCATCAGAATCAAGCAGTTCACCCCGCACAACTGGGACTTCCTGTTCTCTGGAATCTTCCGGAGGGAGATATTTTTTTCCTGAGGCCTGAAGTTTCGAGACGACGACCGCAAACGAGGCTGCGAAGGCGAAACGGAATTACAATGCATATTATGTGGTTTTACGAAGAAAAAGAAAGAGAGATGAAAAGAATAGGAAACAGGCATTTCTGTCGTGCGTCTGGGGAAGGGCCCATCTGTGGTGAGAGAAGCGTATATTAAATGTGTCCGTTTGATGTCTAAGGGATCTGGCTTTCTCAAAGATTTGCTTCGGAGAATTCCCCAAAGTGACAGATGTGACATGGTAGCCAATGTGTGTGTGTGTGTGTGTGGTGTGTGTGTGTGTGTGTGTGTGTGTGTGTGTGTGTGTGTGTGTGTGTGTGTGTGTGTGTGTGTGTGTGTGTGTCTGCATGACTGTGGACAGGTTGGCTATATATACATTTCCTTCTGATGGCTGACTAAAAATAAGCAGATATACCCTGTTATAGGCTAAAAATAAGTAGTCACTTCATTCCTCACCGGTTGAGAGGGATCCATTAGAAACATGCTCATTTACACAATGTTTACATCTTGTTTACCCTTCATCACTTGATTAAGTGTTGTCTATTGAGTTGCTACATACACTGTAAGTTTGGATGGGCCGCTGTGTCAGTTCTTCATAGAGTTTCAAATTTGCCCAACTTCTATAGTTAAAAAGGGTTGGAGTGTGACTGAACCCTCCTCATTGTGTATTGATCTTGGTTCTCCCACGCCTTATCACACATCAAACCTTGCCTGTATTACGCAATAAAGGAGACGAATCCCTTAACTCGCAATTTATTTCGGTGAATACAGTTCATGAACTTCTAATCAAGCACACATATTCTCTTTGTGTGATGAAAGGCCTACTGTGGCAAAGGAATGGTTAACATAGTTAACATCACTAGAATCCACATCAATCCGACACCGTGAACAGGCACTCGCTGAACCCTCACCAGCTAGCCAGCTAGTCATTTGTTTTGGGGGCGTGGCTTTGTCACTATCTCAAAATAAAGCTTACTCTGGCTGGTTTCTCCAACCACAGCTTTATACATCATTAGCCTAAATTAGATGACTACACATCTGTATATTGCAATTTGCAAAGTATAATGCATATTTTTATGAGATGGCCTGCCGGATCATCTAAGACGTACCTGAAAAGACATGCCAACGACAGAAATGATGTTGCTTTTGTAAAGAAATGTTGCATTGTGATTTTCTAATAATTGGGAGGACCAAAAGCCATCCCCATCTGAATAATTCTTCCTTACCCCATTGCTTGTTGTTAAATTGTCTGAAAGCTTCTTGTTTTCCCTAGATTCATCACGTCACATTCATGGGACAAATGTGAATGTGACTTGATGAATAATGAACATGACATATGAGCATCATTCACACCCTTCTTATGGCAACATGAACACATAATGGCAGCATTGTCTGCATGCTAACTGCCAACCAACTCGTAAAGAAGTTGGTTGTGTGCGTTCGTCGCGACAGGAGCGATGGAATGAGTCTCAGAGAGTAAATTTTATGTCTACTCCGTCAGTGCGTATGCAGTAATGGGTGTGAACGCAAAAGGAACTAACTTGTGCATATTACATAGAAAGCATGCTTAACGAACACAAAGAGATGAAGCATCAAACAAGGGGATGTTGGCCGCCCACTGCAGCCAATTTATCACAGAAGTGGTGAGCATGGCTGTGGGCTCTGAAACAAATCCAATGAACTCAAAGACTTAAAGCCATTACATCCCGATAGTGAAAACAGAGAATAACTCGACACAACTGGGGCAGAAATTCACCAATCCATCTCGTGAATATTACAGCTGGTTTGGTCCGGCCTGCTGGCCAACGGTAGTGGACAGAAGAGAACGATATTAAAATATCTGTCCTGTCAAACTATGTATATTCATGCATATTCAGAGAGTATCTCAGACTGAAGTGAAATGCGATACATCCATCAATCCAAGATCAAGCAGGGCATTCCAATGCCAATTTCCCAATGGCCGTGTTTAAATTGCCTGTTTAAAAATGTTCCAGCACTCTGGCTAGGGGAAACGGTAGACTATTAATTAATCCAAGGATAAAACACATCATATAAAACGACGTGACTCCCCATGGTCCTGCAATTTAAAACTGGTATAGCATGCCAAATCCCAATCTATTGAAAGCAATTCATTATAGTGAAAGCACCGACACAAAAAAGAAAGCCTGCTGCAACTCTAATTGTACTAATGAGAAGCAAAGCCTACTTTTTCCATCAAGACCTGACAAGGTCAATTAAGACTACAACTCTTGATTACTTATTGACGGCAGCTGTCTCCTTGATTTACTATTTAAGGCAATTACAGCTGGCTATCACAGAGTGATAAACAAGCTAAAACCGGCTACGCTTTGATATCGCGCAAAGCCGCCACTCTGCTGAGCTTTACTGTACGCAACACCTGTCTCGTCTGGTACCACCATCGCTAAGAGCAAGAAAAAGTCGATCATCAAAGGCACAACTCTTCTCTGTTTTGGCACCGCGGTGGTGTGGAACGAGCTCCCTGCCAACGTCAGGACGGCAGAGTCGCTCATCAGCTTCTGCAAAAGACTCAAGACGCACCTGTTGAGAGTTCAGAGGTTTCACCTACTCTGCACAGCCTCCCCCTCCCACCCCACCTACTTACTCTTTTTTGTACGTCCTTGCACTTAATGTACGCACTTATTGTATGTTGGATTTAGTAATATAGCATCTTGTCCTAGCTGTCCTAGATCCTTACTGTACCGACAGCGATATATTGTTTCACTTTCACTATGACAAATGTACTTGTTGTAAGTCGCTTTGGATAAAGGTAATGTAAATGTCTCTCTGTGGAAGAGAGACACAAGCTCAGTTTAGGGTCCGGTTTATTATGCGGCAGCACCCTTTGCGCGCCGGGTGCACAAAGTGTGCCGCTCAAACGGAGGGACCACTTGTTTGTAAACTAACATTCCCCCAACGATACGGCTGATCCACAAAACGAGGCAGAACCTGTCACGCTTTGACGACAACGAGGTAAGACAGTCGGAGGCCCCGGCACCGTTCTCTTGGCAGAGTGGAAGGAAGCGGGTTTGCTGTGGGCTAGGGATCGGGGAGAAACGTTGAAGGAACATTGAAGGATATAAATATAAAAATACATCAAGTTGCTCAGTCTGATTTAGAGTGAGTATTTGAAGGGAGTTTTGTAAACGGTTGAGGTCTGCAGAAAAGTGAGACTATATCTGATTCATTTTGCGATGCATAAACATAACATTGAAAGAAGTATCAGCGTAAATATTGACGTTTGAGAGGAACGGCGGATCAGTTGTTCCTCTTAAGGTACCAAATGTCTTCACTTTCATCTGAGGATGGATTTTTTCAGTCATGGCAATGTCCATGTGATTGCTCAGGAAAAAGCTGAACATAGTTGAACATGAGCCCTTCCCCTTTTCATTCAATGGCGCATTTACCAGTGCTTTTGAAGGCTGTGACATCCCGAGACTTTAAGAGAAAATTGGTTTCCTAGAGAAATGCGGTTCATGATGCATTGTAAAGTCATTTGGAATACCGCCACCCTCCAAAGCGAAGGGGAGCTTGCGCAGTATTTGGTAGATGCAGTACATCCATCTGTGGCAAATCTTCAATTACTTTTCTCCGAGCCATGCATATTATAAAGACTTTTTCAGATCATCGCTGAATGTGTTTGCTAATACTTAAAGCTCTGTAGAAAATCCCCCTGGGCAAATATTACTAATCCATACATTAATCCTTGCTTTTAAGATTTTGGGGTTTACACCTAACCTGGGTTGTACATCAAACTAGCATTTCCACAGCCTGCTATTTGATTTCCACGGTGCTTGGCGATGCCGGTTCTCCGACGCTACATTTGATCATTTCTCCTACACTCTGCATTCCTCATCATTTCTACCCACGCGTTTATTGCTACCATTTGTTTTTTCATTCTTTCATTATGTTATATAATTTCAGTTTTGGCACATCCGTATGTGCAGCCAACTCTGTGGCAAATAGCACTTTCAACAGAGAGTTCATCAAATGGGGAATGGATGGGTTTCTCATCCACTTTCCACAATTTCAATTCTTGGATACATTTTTCATGTCAATGTTTCATGTAACTCCATGCCACGGAGATGCTGTTTGAACCACTCGCTGCCATTTGATCCCGGTTGTTGTTTTTGATGTGCATCTATGCTACTGTTTGACTGTACTCAAGTCAGATGGGCTGTGAAACTGATGTATAATCCCCTCAGATCAGCCGTCCAGGGCAATAAACTGGGCTTTCTGCCATCACACAACCCCCTTATAAGTTCTCCTCACAGAACCTGCACGCAAACTCACACAATTCATGTTAGTTAATCTCTTTCACAAGGTCTTGGCACCGGCCATTAAAATAGGCAAGACAAATTTTCCGCCTCGGTCTTCCATTTTGGTTTTGGTTTCTAAACGGCCCTCGTTGGGTTTTCGTTAGTAAGTTTACGAACTGTTTCCAAGCTTGATTAAATGTCAGCACCTCCCTGCGGCACTTCGATTTTATTGTAACAACGTTTATTAAGACCTGAATCCAGCAACAGTTTTATCATCATAGAGACCTTCACCCATTTTGGGTTATTTTGGACGTTTGCCAATGAAAATGGGGTAGAAGGTCCTGTTATCTCCTTCAATAAAAGACAGTAGCAACACTCAAGTTCATTAGTTCATATTTTATATATAAATTAAGGATTTATACATTTATGCAGATAAAGAAAAAATACAAAACATTTTTTTTTTGATCTTACATGACATTTACATGTGAAAATGTACACAATATAATCAATAACTTACAAATCTTTTTATCGGCATAAAAATAGAGCTCTATATAAAAGTGTGTTCGTATGTACATACAGTATACATAAACACGGTTATTTTTCTTTTTTTCCCAACTGGATGTCCGTCAGAGTGAGTTACAGATAAACGCGTTCAAAAACAGTTCAACCTGTAGTGTGGGCTTCGCTCTTTTTTCCACGGCCGCATTAGGTTTTTCCCCAATAATAAACGTGAACTCGCAAAATATATATTACATATCAATAACACAACGAAAACCTGTTGGAGATGGGGGGGGGGTGGGGGAGTCAGGGGACGGAGGACAAGGGGGTACCGTGTATCAAAACTGTATAAATGTACAAAATGCAACAGCAGTGATGGGGAATAGACACAAAGTGCGCTAGCAGCAGTCGCTTCACTGGTTCACATATGGCCGACATGCACGAGAATGAGCAAACACAAACCAAAAACAACCCGAACACAAACTGCAAACCGCCCTTCTCCTTCGCATGGGTCCTGTCTGGTGACGCCGACGACATCGCTTCATTATCAAAATAAATATGTTTTTCCTTTCAAATTTGTATACCCCCTATAGTAGCCGTTTTTTTTTTTTTTTCTGTGTGTGTGTTTTTCTCAAGGCACTGCAATGACTCAGATGGGATGTGAGCGGTGGGTTTATTACTCGTTTCCATGAGGAGTGGTTGAAGTGGGAGATGGTGGTGGTGGTGGTGCGTCGTGTGCAAATCCCATATGCGTGTCCTGTACATACGGTGTTGGTGAGGAGATGAAATACACTTTGTGATTCGCGCAGGGGGGGGGTGGGGGTAAACCACGGGTCCTTCTTGGTGAACGTACTAAAATAAAGAGTGACACGTATACTGGAGGACGGATGCGATGCCCTTTGAAGTCCTCCCCAAATAAAACGTTCCGCTCGGAGCGTCGTAGCCTCTTAACTGCCGGTCGACGTCGGACCGTGTCATTCCGAGCGACAGATTCAAGGTAGTTTGGACTCCGGGAAAAAAACTCTCGTAATGTACCGTTTAATCTGTTCCATTTAGAAAAGCTTTAATTATAAAGGTTTTAATTACAACTTCATAGCAGAGTAAAGAGAGGCAGAGAGCAAGACAGGCAGAGAGCAAGAGAGAGAGAGAGAGAGAGAGAGAGCGAGAGAGAGCGCGAGAGATATAGCACAGGGAGCAGAGAGAGAGAAAGATGGAGAGAGCGAAAGAAACTTGTTGAAATCAAAAATAACCGAAAAGTCGAGACTATTCTAAGACTGATGTGCTTAAATCAGTAACAGAACGCCAGTTTTATAAGAGTTGGCGACCCGGTACATGTACGACATACTTAAAAGTGTTCTTTTTTTTAACAAAACTACCGTAGAAAAACATACTTTTTCACAGTTGGATTCAGCACTGTGGAGAGATCCATAGAGGGACACCATGACACTGGAAACCGTACACACACCGTACGGATATAAATAAAACTCCAAACACCCCAAAGAATCTGGAAATTTAAACGTTCTCTTTTTAAGTGTGGAGGGGGTAAACATCGATGTAGAGGTAATTGGGGGGGGGGGGGGGGGGGAATAAACCTTGAAGGGGGAACAGTGCCCACATCAGTCTCTTCTCTAGTACCTAGACCCCCCGCTCCCCCAGACCGCCGCCGGGGAAATGGCCGCTACACCTCAACGACGCCGTCCGGGACTCAACATGTAGTTTGGCATCTTCGACTCAGCCCCCCCCCCCCCCCCCCCCCCCCCCCCCGCACCCCAGGAATATAAAATACTCCCGGAGGGAGGAGGGGCAGCTTTGATATTTTTATTAGTATTTATGTCCTTTTCTTAATAAAGCTGACACTCACGGAGTGTAAAGAAATAAATAAACCTATCTCTTCACCCAACGGAGGAGGAGGAGGAGGAGGAGGAGGAGGAGGAGGGGGGGCCGACCTAAAGCCCTCCATTCCCTCACTTACTCAGCAAATTATTGAACCGTCATATCTGTTGCTCAAAGTGTGCTTTGTGTTGCCTAGACCTAGCTTGTGTGTGTGTGTGTGTGTGTGTGTGTGTGTGTGTGTGTGTGTGGGCGGAAACAGGAAATATATGCATGCCCTGTGTTTGTTTCTCTCTTTTATTTGATGTGTGTGTGTGTGTGTGTGTGTGTGTGTGTGCGTGCGTGTGTAGCATAAAGCATATGCGTGCGTTCCCTCCGTGCGCGTACGTATGCGCGTGTGAATATGTGCTGACTGTGTTTCTTTCCGCCCCACTAGGCAGCCCTCAGACCATGGTGCAGACGGTGTTGAGGGTGGGGTCGAAGCGCACCACCTTGCCCTCGGCCGCCTTGGTGGTGCTGCTGCTGTTGTACATGGGGTTCTCGAAGGTGGCCTGGCCGTTGTTGTTCTCGTGCACCGCGCAGCCTGTGTACTGCGCCTTGTCCGTTTTCCTATAGCAGCGCCGACGTCAAAGGGAACAATCACACACACACACACACACACACACGCGCGCACGCACACGGAGACAGACACACACGCAAACACAGACAAACAGACAGACAGACAGACGCAGACAGACAGACACGCACAGATAAACACAGACAGACACTCACACAGACACACACACAGGCACACACACAGACAAACACACACACACAGACACACAATACAAACAAGCGAATTAGCTAGCTCCAACAGCAATTACTCCGCCCTTATCTTGGCATGAGGTGGTGCAAGCCGAGGTACATGCGCTACTAAACGGTGGTACCACTTATTCGCAGGCAGAGCCCAGCAGACGGCTTCGCTGGGTAATGAACGTGACAAAGGCGATGTGCTTTGAATCTCCAGAGCCCGGAATGCATCTATCAGTAGACATGTGTGTGTGATAACAAAATTTGAGATTTGTCCAAATACGTACATGCGCGCAGGGCTTGCAGTGAGTGCTAGCCCACACACGCGATTACATCCCTACAGTGATTCATTCGGTTGCAAGGGAACTGTCAAACTCATTCCACTGATATCTGGACTGTGCACACACTGTATACCATCCTGTGTTTACAAGGCACATCACACATAACTCTGGGCATTAACCCACAGCCGCCACATTAAAAACGTCACTGTGCATTTCTGCGGGGCAGAGTGTGTGGAGAGAGGCGCCGCAGAAAGCGTGCTATTTTGTGTCTTTATATAGTCTAGTAAATACACATGTGGAGACAGGTACGTCACAATGCGACTCTGCTCTACTCCCCCTTACAGAGCAGAGAGGCAGTGGTGCCAACCAAAGCCTAAAGCGGGGGGCTGTCAAACACTAACACTAATGTAGCCCCCCAGCCAAGTACCCCCTTTCAACAGGACCAACCTTATTGCGGAGTAGATTTAAATCATGAATATAAATCATGAATGCATGCGCATGTTATTTGGTGTGCACCAGAATATTAAATGCATATTACCAAACTTTAGAATTGCGATGTACCACTTCATTTTTTTTTTATTGAGGAGGTTCTCGGATTGGATTCACTGTGTTACGTGTGGAATTCTATTACAATTATTAATAACCAATATTCTTATTTTACTTCCTCTACTTGCATGTTATTTGGAGTGCACATGAATATTAAACGCGGGTTGCCGAACTTGTAGGTTAGAATTCCTATGTGCCACTTAATCTTTTTTTATCTAGGAGGCATTCGGATTGAATTCACTGTATTAGCTGTGGATTTATATTACAATTGTTAATAACCAATATTCTTATTTCAATTCCTCTACTTCTTCCCTACCGTCCCCTAAAGTACCCATATGGGTGCGAGAACCGCAATTTGAGAACAATTGGGCCTCAGGCCCAGAGGGCATTACCTTTGCTTGTAGAGATAGAAGCCGAGCCCTGCGAATATGAGGGCGAAGAAAGGCACCAGGATGGCCACGGCCACGGAGCTGCTGTTGGTGGCGCCGCTGGACTCGGGCTCCACCGCCGTGACGTTCTCCCGCACGCTCATGCCTGCAGGGGGGGGGTCCCCAACACACACAACCAGGGTTTGGACCACAAGGCCAGACCAACGACGACCGGCGCCCAGTGGAACAGGCTCTGGAAACGGGAAGCCCGTTCGGATGGGAACGATGAGCAGGATGTGGATGATGAGGACGATGACGATGGTGATGAAGATGACGCTGTGGATGTCTTGGAGGGAGCGTAGGCGCCTTGGATGGAGGGACACTCTGAATGAAGATGACGATGATGTCGATGATGATGATGATGATGATGATGATGATGATGATACCTGGGAGGGTGGAGGGATTGGTCCACTTTAAGGATGGCTGACCTTGGATGGACAGAAACTCTGAATTAGGATGTGGACTGAGATGATGATGATGATGACGACGACGACGATCACGATCATGATGATGATGACGATGATCATGATGATGATGATGCCTGCTAGGTTGAAAGGGACGGAGAGTGCCCGCTTTAAGGATGCGTGATCTTGGAAGGATAGGAGCGGCAATATGGCGTTAGAGGACATCAGCATTGACGGCGGTGGCGGCGTGGCGAGGGATGGGCGGGAGGGGGGGGGGGGGGGGGGGGGTGGAGGCAGCGGTGCGTTCAGCGTCTGTATCTAATGAGCATCTGCTGATCTATTATCCGCTAATACGGAGCACATCTGCCGTCCCTTTTGGAACTTTGATTGGTTTTCCAACTCGAGGAGCGTTGGCATTTTCATCAGAGACTGCGGTTCTGACAAAGTTGGCTCTGACTTCTTAAGGACACGTGAATGGATGAACGGATAGCTCACACAAAAGTAAACAGAAAGACGTGACGAGACGGAATGAGATCAGTGTTTTGGAGGGGGATAAACACTTGTGTTTTGACACCCGTTCAACAGGCGAGATAATGATTCCAACAAACTGTCACCTTTTATAGGATCTAGGCTTTTTGATTTTTCTTTATCTGCAATTTATTCGGTTTGTCATTTCACCCACTAATTTGTATGATTAGTGTATTAATATGCGGTCCTGAGAGATGACTCAGGGAATGAGTGAAGCGCTATGGCTGTTCCCTGGGATGGTTTCATGGACGGTGATATGATGATTCTTGAATGTATCATCCTGCCACAATATGTGACATTTAACCCTTTGCGTTGAGATATCTCCTGTCCTGTCCTTTAGGGTTGGAAAAGCTGTCTATTTCATGGGCAAATCCACTCGTATAAAATATATAGAAGGAATATTGTGGAAACCCCATTGGGATTGGATGATTGTGACGGACACAGACTAGCCTTCACGGTCTGATGTTTTAAGCAAAGCCAAACATCGTGTGGAACTAGTCCCCACCCACTATCAAACTTTTCTCAAACACCTCCGCACAAACTTCATGTCGACCCTTTACTACTTTTTTTCTCAAATAAGTTGTTTTACGGTTGGGTTGTCCTTAGAGCCGATGCAGTGATGCGAGTGCCCGGAGATGTTCCTCCAGTATGAAGCTAGATACCATTATAGAAACAACACCCGCATGAGTTGGAGCCAACTTTCTCCAACCTTAACCCCATCTCCAGCCCCCACGTCAATACAATTCCATCAGGTCAGTACTCTTTGTGGAAGCCTCCCTTCCCAAAAAACATTAACCTTGAAACATTTTGTTATATTGATAAGGCTTCCCAAAAAGTGTCTGTGTTGAATGATTGACAGGCCACTTAAGGCTGCCGATTCAGCTACCGGCCAGAGGTTTAGCTCGCTTCCACAATACTGAGTATTCTTCGAACAAATTTCCATCTATTCGATTTCTAACTGCCCCAAAAACCGGTAGCGGAATAAAGTTATTCATCTCTGACCCGATGGAGAGGTCAAAGAAGCTGCTTCCGTGTCTTTTCAAGCAGTCTGCTCACTTTCTCAAAGTTGGTTTTTTGGAGTTGGAGGAGGTGGATGTGACGTACCCAGTCTCTGCAGTCCAAACTGCCCGTAGTCTTTGCCCTGGATGGAGCCCTGCAGCACGTAGCTGCCGCCGTCTGGCTCGGCGGAAACCTATAGGACACACAGCGTTACATACATGCGCACACACAAACCTTTTGGAAACGCACAACACAACCGGCAACGCATACAAATATAAAGGAAGGCTTGCGAGTAAGTACCCAACAAGCTCTTCTGTGGCTGTGTGTGTGTGTGTGTTTGGCGTCTGTGTGTGTGTATGTATGTGTGTATTCACACAAGGGGGAGCGAGGAGGAGACACGACACAGCACACTATGTGATCATTATCGTTCCCAGATGATGAATGAAGAAGATGAATTCCCAAGCAGTTTCTTAATTCAGTTCAATCAATGACCATGAACATCTCCGGATGAAACGCATCTGGGCCCTTGTTGTAATCCCGTACGATACGTCTGCATAATGCAATTATCCCGATTATTCGATGGGGTCCGTGGGAACGGCCTTTTCTCATTCTTCCGCCCCTCGTCCTCTTCACGTTATAAGTGCATGTATACACACATCGTCTGACAAAATAATAAAGAGAAAGTCAAAGAGAAACTATCGTCTTCACGGTTAATTTGTAAATGATGTAAACACAAGAAAAAAGGACCGTGAGAGGAAGAAGTTGAGGTGCGGCATGCCTATCTGTCGCTTGTGCACATTGTGGCTCCACAACTGAATTCAACTGCAGTTTCACTTTCTCCCAGAGTAATCTACTTTTCAATCAGGTCTCCCTCCCTAAAAAGAGCTATTTTGGTGTTTGTGTGTGTGTGCTTGTGGCTGTGTTCTTGGGTGTTTGTGTGTGTGTGTCTTGGTGTTTGCGCATCTATGTGCGTGTGTGTGTGTCGGCGCGCATGGCTGCGCGTCTGTTTGTTTATGTGCACCTGTGCATGTGCTTGTTCACGAGCATGTGTGCATGTGCATGTGCACCTGTGCGTGTTTGCGTGTGCGTGCGAGGGGGGAACCCACTCCATAATTCATTGTGTGTACTCACGAATCCGTCCATGGCCCAGGAGTCGTGTGTGATCCTGCTGAAGGGAGAGCCGTGGGCCAGGGCCCGGGCCTGTCTGAGCAGCAGCGTCAGCCGCGCCTCCTGGCTCTTGTACACTCCTACACACAGACACACAGTCACAACGTCAAACACACACACACACACAGTCACAACGTCAAACACACACACACACACACACACACGAAGACACACACACACACACAACAAACATACAGACACACACACACAGACAAACAACGAAAACACAGGGGCACAGTGAAAGTGGAATCGAAGAGAGTAAATGAGTAATGGTAACCGGAGAGGGGGAGAGGGGGAGAGTGGGTGAGGCTGAGGGGGAGAGGGGTGAGGGAAGGTTGGCAGGGATTGAATGAGAAAAGGAAAGTGAAGGAGAGGAGGAGAAGAAGAAGGGAAGGTAGCGAGGGAAGATTGAGTGAGTGGAGGGGCAGGGTAGAAGCAATAAGGTGGATAGATGAGAAGTCAGAGTGAGGAGGAGGAGGAGGAGGAGGAATGTGAGGAAGAGGGGATGGAGAAGTAGCCAGACTTTTTAAGTCGACCCGAGACTTGATGCATCCGTCTTCGGAGCCAATAGTTAATTCGCCCTCTCATGCATGAGACGGCTCGCAGATTGATTGATTGACAGGAGGTCCAGCACAAAATAAATGAAAGTGGCCGACAGCGAGAAGACAGCGAGAGGAGAGGAGGAGGAAGAAGAGGATGAGCATGAAGAGGATGAAGAAGAGGAGAATGAAGAGGAGGATGAAGAGGAGAAAGAAGAGGAGGATGAAGAAGGGAAGGGAGTGAAGGATTTTGTAAACTTAGATTTTTAACTCACCGGAAAGAAGGAACTCCATGTTGCTGTCAGTGAGGGTCGCGTTGACTTTGCCCGAGGAGGCGTTGAAGCTGGTGACTGTCAGGCTCATTGGCTGCTTCTGCCCCTTGTAGTCGTACGAGCCTTTCCACAGGAAGTGAGGCGCGAACACGTCGTCCGGGACTGGGGAAGGCGGGATCAAACATGGGAGGAATAATCACTACCGGTTACCGTTTGGGTCGGAGCGCCGGAACGACGCAATCCACACCTAGACATGTTGTGTTCACTCACTGGTAAACAAGTTAAGCTACTCAAGGAGCCACACAAATATAATTACTTTATACTGAGGACTTTTCTTTGATTTTGGTTTACATCGAATAATCGACCTTTTCCATGTTTAGGGTTGGACAAAATAATTTTCCTAAATTTTTTCGTGAAGTTAAGCTTAAGGTTCTAACTTTTTTTTTCATTGACTGATTATTACGGATCTGTCACATAGATACGTATATCAAACTCATATCCATAATCTATACCTTTGCAATTATCATACATCATTTTCTTTAGTTTGCACCCACGCAATGCTTGGTAAGTACCTTATTTATTTTCTGAAATCCAATCTGTCGATAAGCATCTTTTAATTATCTCTGCATGGGCTTAGGATGTTCGGATATTGTCTCATTGTGATTATAATCACAACTGAAAATATCTATATTGACCGGGAGCCCCATCAACAGTAGAGACATAGAACTGAATGGTTTGTTTGTTCCGTGTGTAAAACAACTCAAAATTTGTAAAAACAAGCTCCGACTTGTTACAAATTTAGAATACCAGCTCTGAAATTAGTCATAACTTCTGAGCTGCGGCCTGATGTCATCATCAACACAGACCATGGCGGCCCTCATCGGTAATGGGAATTCAATTATTATTCTTAACGTTTTCCCAGATTTTTCAACGTATAATTGAATATTTAACAATGTGGTCGATTCCATTACATTTATCTCTGAATAAAGCAATTCTCTGAATGGTCCAGGCAATCTTAAAGATTAAATCAGCTAACGTGAGTTTGTTTCTCCTCTTCCACAAACGTGTCCAAAATAAGCAGAAACTGCTGGCGCCATTACGTTTGTATTTAGCAACGCGCAAACCTTCCTCGGGGCGTCCATGATTTACCCCCCGCAGAGTTAACTCACAGCGTTAGTGCTCTGTATCTGATTAACTCCAAGAAGAAGAAGCGAAGAGGCCGCCTTGAAGCGAACAGCGAGACACTTCCTGTGACGGTAGGGGCCAATTTGTTCAAAGTCCTCCCCGAGGCTATAAGGGTCTTCAAACGGGGGCCACTCGGGTCGTACAGTGTACTGTTGATTACAAGCCCTGTAACGGTGTGACTCCCGTGTTCAGTCTGTGCTTACAGTCTGCCCCGGTGACACACTCAGGGGGAACAGAATGTTCCATCTCACGCCGAGAGACAACTGGAGCGGGGCGCGGAATACCCGCTCATTATATCGTTGGAAGGGGCCATAACAGGACGCGGACCCCCGCGGACCCCCCCCCCCCCCTCGTGCCCGGTCCCTTTATGGCCGGTGAAGTGCACGTGGGGGCGAGTGACCGTGTTCTGTACTGTATTATCCATGTCATAATACGGTATCAAAATATGCTTGCCACATCCTTAAAAGTCTACTTGGGGTGAGTCGTGGTGTAAAATAACTTGATTCTTTAGTGGGAGAATCATTTGATACGAGGCAATCGGTCTACAGATCGAGTACGCAACCAAACACATAAGGTAGCACTGTTTGATAGGGTAGCATGGAACGATAGACTCTGACCGGGGTAGCATAGATTAGCAGAACAATGTATGCAACTATAAAATGCTCCCTTATGTGTTTGGTAGCGTATTGAATCTGCAGTCCCATTTCCTCTATCGTCTCGCACATGCGCAGAATCATGAGTTATGTTGTTCCCTGCACATATATTTTTTATATTTTTGGCATATTGCATTTAGTATTCAGCAGGTTGTACTTTTGAACATTTATATTTGTTTATATTTGTTGTTCTTCACTGTTATATTTGCAGTGTTTGCTATTGCTGGAGGTGCAATTTCCTGAGGGAACCATCCCGAGGGATTAATAAAGTTCTTACCCATCTCTCTATCTATCTAGGTAGCACAATTTGACAGGTAGCATAAATTGGCAGAGCGATGACAGCGGAGGAGGAGGCGGTCTCCGGCGGAGACGGCGGTCTCCGGCGGACACGGCGGTCTCTGGCGGACACGGCGGCTGGCTCACCATTTATCTTGGGGCTGGCCGTCCCCTGCATCGGCTTGGCACTCTTCTCCTGCGACTTGGAGCCGGCTGTGGGCAGACGGAAGGAGAGAACGGATGTCACACACACCGAAGAAACAAATAAGAGAAACAAAATGGACGGTCAGCGATGGCTGAGCGACCCTGGGGCGTGCTAAACCAACCACACACACACACAGAGTCGGCGATTTTAACACGGCCTCGGTGGTTTTGTGTGTACGGTGGCGCACATTAAAAAATTAAAACGACAAACAACAAATCATCGATATTTGCATGCTGCGCACAATGGGAGTGCATAGTGACTTTTAATCAACTCCTTTTGTCTGCGCAGTCTCATCATTGAGCGGTGTGGCGCCAGAGTGTGCGACTGCGTTTGTCATTGTGACACTCACGGCGGCGAAACGAATATGCATGAAGCGACGGAGGTTGACTAAACGCCGGTTGGAGTGCGATTCAACCCCGCAAACAACCCACAAAAGAAGCTTTCACCGACGTAGACATGGCACCGGTTCACAGACCGTGGCCGAGAGGTCGGTGAAAGGCACGCGCTGACCCACACAACACAGCACAACACAACGCAACACACTCTGACCAATTATTCCGCCTCTCCGACCCTTTTAGGGGGAACACCACGCCGGTACCCCACCGTTGGCTGAGTGCTGCGCCAACGGAGCCATGAGGGGGGTTACAAAGCCGCCGCCAGACTCGTACACCGCGGTCTAACGTGGAGGGAGGGGGACGCCGCGGGCGGGTGAGGGGGCTGTGGAGGGTGAGGGGGGTGGGAGGGTGAGGGGGGTGGGAGAGTGAGACGGGTGAGGAGGTTGGGGAGGGATACGGGGTGAGGAAGGATGGGGAGGGATGTAGAGGGCGGGTGGAGGGTTGGAGGAGGTGGAGGAGGATGGGGGCGGGGGGAGGATGGGAGGGTTAGGGAGGGGGAGGGGGAGGGGGAGGAGGGCAGGACGTGAAGGAGGCATGTGGAGGGTGAGGAGGGATGTAAAGGGCGGGGGGAGGATGAGGAGGGTGAGGCCGAGGATGGGTGAGGAGGGGGAGGAGGATGAGGAGGGATACAGGGTGAGACGGGTGAGGGGGTTCACCTCGGCAGACGGGCACCTTCCCGGTCCAGCTGCCGTCGGAGCGGCACACCCGGTGCTCCGAGCCGCCGGCCAGGAAGAAGCCGGGCTGGCAGGCATAGACCAGCGTGAAGCCGTAGGAGGGCAGCTCCAGACCCACCACGTCAGCACTGGGCGGACTGCGGGGCTGCTTACAGGAGTGGGCTGGGGGGGGGGGGGGGGGGGAGGGGGGGGGAAAGAGAGAGAGGGAGAGAGAGGGGGAGAGAGAGAGAGAGAGAGAGAGAGAGAGAGAGAGAGAGGGGGAGAGAGAGAGAGAGAGAGAGAGAGAGAGGAGAGAGAGAGAGAGAGAGAGAGAGAGACAGAGAGAGAGAGAGAGAGGGAGAGAGAGGGGGAGAGAGCAAGAGAGACAAAGAGACAGAGGGAGGGAGAAGGTGAGCGAGAGTCAGGGGGAGAGGGAGTGAGAGAGAGAAAAGGTTACATTGTGCATCACTTCAAACACTCACTCACCTCCAAAAAAGAAAGGAAGGAAATAGTGAGAGTGTGAGAGAGAGAATGTTATATTGTCCATGCATCCCTGTAACTGGGGATTTTACTGAGAGAGAGAGAGAGAGAGAGAGAGAGAGAGAGAGAGAGAGAGAGAGAGAGAGAGAGAGAGAGAGAGAAGGGAGAGTTCCTTTTCCTTATGAAAAGGAACACCTTTTTTGCCACAGGAACAGACAAAGCCTACGGTACACCGGAAGCCTTTTACAAACTTAGCTCCCAGGCATTAAAAATTCAGGAATGTGAAACCGACCAAAATTCAGGAACATGAAACAGACCTCCACCCACTGGCCTGTGGTGAACCTGTGCAGTGTATATGTCAATAGCTACCTTCAATGATTTCCGCTTTTGCACGGGACGCTAGGTAAATATATGGCCAAATACAATCGATCCACTTGAACAAATAACTCCATTCCGTCTGACTCCACAGCCGACATCGATACCTCCCAATGCCACCATCACAGCAGGCATGAGACAGGGCTGATTAGGGATCCATACCCCAGAGCTCACAGTGAGGTGTCAAAGGGAGGGCCAGAGCGCTCTGTGCTGCCACGTGTGCAGGCTGATGAGAGGAGCTGGGGATGGAGGGTGTGGAGCCTTGGCCACCCAGAGACAGGGGCACTCACAGCTCCCACAGTGACAGCAGCGCCAGGCTTTAAGACCAGGCTTTAAGACCAGGCATGAAGGCCAGGCTTTAAGACCAGGCATGAAGGCCAGGCTTTAAGACCAGGCATGAAGGCCAGGCGTGAAGACCAGGCATGAAGACCAGGCGTGAAGGCCAGGCATGAAGGCCAGGCTTTAAGACCAGGCATGAAGGCCAGGCTTTAAGACCAGGCATGAAGGCCAGGCATGAAGACCAGGCATGAAGACCAGGCGTGAAGGCCAGGCATGAAGGCCAGGCTTTAAGACCAGGTATGAAGACCAGGTATGAAGACCAGGCTTTAAGACCAGGCATGAAGGCCAGGCTTTAAAACCAGGCTTGAAGGCCAGGCTTTAAGACCAGGCATGAAGACCAGGTATTAAGACCAGGTCTTAAGATCAGGCCTTAAGAACAGGCCTTGAGAACAGGCCTTGAGAACAGGCCTTAAGACCAGGCTTTAAGACCAGGCTTTAAGACCAGGCTTTAAGAACAGGCTTTAAGACCAGACTTGAAGACCAGGCTTTAAGACCAGGCTTTAAGACCAGGCTTTAAGACCAGGCATGAATACCAGTCTTTAAGACCAGGCTTTAAGTAAAATATAAAAAATATAGGGTTAGAAGAATTACGAAATAAAGTAACCAAGGGAAGAATATTCCTATTCACTGGCAGACTATGAATTCCCATTCTATGCAAACTACTCATACACGCCTGATTGCCTTATACAAATGTAATGAGAACATGTATGGCAGTCATGTGGTGTGAGGGAGATACGCCTTTCTATGGATGCAAAACAGAATTGTCTTTCATAAGGAAAATTAAACAAGTCACAAAAACAATAGATGACTCCATATCAAAGAAGAGGTGGGTGTGTGTAGTGCAAAGGAGAGCTTTATGTGCAAAGATGAAAGGCCTGTCTGAAGAGGAGAGCTGGGGGTTTTAATGGATCTCTGCATGAGAAAGGGAAGGCCAGGGTCATATTCGTGTCAAACACACACACTTATGCAAACACGCACGCTCACCCAAACACACTCGAACAAACGCACCCACCTTTTGAGTTAGGCCACACCCACCATCACATGACCCTTTATCCCTGCCCACCCACCCTCCCAGTACTTACCCCCCCCCCCCCCCCCCCCCCCCCCCCCTAAACATGTCTTAGATGAATCCCAGAGTCACCACGCTCCACTCTCCTGGCGCCGCTCCTCTTCTCGTCTACGTCTTTCTAATGTCATTAAGAGCCTATGAAAGGCCAATTCAGAGTGGCTGTGTGTCCCCACCAGCCAGGCTGCCTGCCTCTCTGACAGCACCCGGCTCAGGCACCAGCCGCGCAGTTACCCCTGGTTGTTCTCTCCCTGTCACTGGAAGCTCACGCATGCACACGGACGGGCACACAGGCACACACACAGGCAGGTGCATTCATACACATATAGACACACGCACGCAGGCAGGCACATGCACACACACACAGGCAGGCAGGGGCACACACAGACACACATGAGAGCGCACAAACACACAGAAGCAGGCGCACACACACAAACACAAGACACACACACACACACACACACACACACACACACACACACACACACACACACACACACACACACACACAGTCTCTCTCCCTCCTCTGGCACTTTATTCGCACCCTTTTCACAAGTCATTTGTTTATTCCTTTCCCGCTCCAACGGTAGCTCGTTTAATTAGGCTAAGCACGCACATAGGCGCTCGTACATGAACACGCCTCTGGGTGTCAGTCGGGGGCTGGTGTTTTGGCAGCAAGGTGCTTTCAGCCTTTGGTCCCGGGCTAATTCTTGTAGAAAAGCGCGGCGTGGAAACAACGTTTGGCGAGCTCCATCGACAAGGAGAGCTCGTTCAAACTGGGTTTTATATTCAAAAGAGGAGGAGAAAAAATAAAGAGAACTGGCATGAAGAGAAACAACAGCCATGTTTCAAAGCCCAAGCGAGTGTTTCGCCACTTCAAACGACTAGCGCACAACTTTATAGAAAGTGGTTAAAAGTGTATCTTTTAACCACTTTGAAACACCCATTAGGCCTCTGGATGAAATGAATGCGTCATAACGCGACAGCTTTGATATCTCAATCAAAGAAAACCGTTTTGCAGCCTGGCATTAAATGCTCCTTCGATGTGAGGTACATTTAGCGTGTGTGTATGTGTGTGTTTCTGCGTGTGTGTGTGCATGCTTGCATATCGATAGCCTCATAGCATAATCGTCTAAGTCATATCTTGTATTTTGCGTCACGTGATGTCAAAATGCAAAAAGTGCAAAAGGCAAATAGAGGACTTAGCCAGATAGTGATCATGGAATGTAAAAAGCACTCTGATTGGCTTAGGATTAAGCCAATGAGGTGCAGTGAATCAGCAGGGTGAGCAAGAGTAGAGTTAGTATCACAATTTGGCCAAAATATGACTCAAGCGGTCATGCTATGAAGCTAACGATACTTTCATGCATAGGTGCATGCATCTGTGTGATTGTGGGTGTGTGCATGAGAGACAGACAGACCATGAGAGAGAGGGAACCTGTGTGGAGCTGCAGGTGCGTTGTGTCTAGTAAAACACACAGTTTAAACCCCAGGTAGTCAGTAACCTTCTGCAGACTAACAACATCCGCTCTGCAGCTTATCTCTGGGAGCTCTGCGAGCTGACTGCTCATCTCCTTTATAATGAATATATATCTACTGTATCTGTGTTGAGTTCTCCCCTTGCTCTAGGGCTTGTACGTTGCATTGTCACAACGCCGTGATCGTCTCTATTTTGGAAGCACGGGAGCATCGGAATGCGAGTTATTTTGTTTGGGGTGATGATGTGAATGTAAAGTTTTCTGTTTTCTGTTCAGTTTGATACCAAATCATCCTGAAGTGATTTGTCATTACGGGGAGAACTTGTTGTGTTTTGAATCCGCCACAGGATTCCTCAAGCGAGACCGGGGGGAAAAACAACAATTTCATCAGCCGCGGTTATGGTATATTTATGTTGATTTCAAATCCTACAGAACTACAACACTCTCTCCCTCTCTACTCCCCTCAACATGGCGGAGTATCGCCCCAGAAAAAACCTCAGCTGATGCGTTCTGACGAACGAGCCCCCTAGCAATAGACTTGCTTTCTAGAGAGCACCAGAATAAATACTGATAGAAAAAGGCTCAGCCTCGGAAGAGGTTTGTGATCTGCATTGAGAGAGCGTTGTTGATTCAGGTGGCCGTGCGCGGGCGGGCGGTCGGTCGGGAGGGCGGTGCGAGCGGAGCAGTTGGTGTTCTTCCTGGATGCCGTACCCCCACCTACACCGCCATTGCAAAAGATGACTGGCCGCATTATTCATGCCGACCTCCCGCTTGCAATCTGTGTTTACGTTGCATGCCGCGGAAAATAACGAATACATGTCGTGTAGAGCGAAGAACAACAACAAGAAGAGAGAGGAGAAAAAAATAAAGAGAACTGGCAGGAAGAGAAACAACAGTGACGCAGAGGAATCCAAAAACAACGAAGAGCGGGAACAGCCTTCCTCCCACTCCCACTCCGAGCCGACGTGTCCAGAATGTGTTTCAGGCGACGGAGCCTCGTGTTTGGAGCCGCCGAGATCCGTGTTACGCGACGCCACGGGGACCGGCGTCCTACATCCATCGCCTCTCAAGGGCCCGCAGAAGACATGGAAGGTCAGTCGGCCCTTTTAGCAGTCCGAGGGCCATTCGCGGCTCAGACAAACACCCGATGCCCCTGAGACTCGGTTGCTGAGCCGCTTTGAGCGTGCGGATCAGAGAGGTATCCGGAGTCAAGTCCTCGCCGAATGCGATGGGAAGGCATGGGAAGCGATTGGGCGGCATGTAGCTCGGGAGGTAGAGCGGGTTGGCTGGTAACCGCAAGGTTGCGAGTTCCGATCCTCCTAGATGAGTGTAGAGGTGTCTCTGAGCCAGGCACCTCAGCCTAACTAATCCCGACGAGCTGGCTGTCACCTAGCATGGCTGACGCCGCCGTCGGTGTGTGAATGTGTGCATGACAGGGTGAATGCAAGATTGTACAGCGCTTTGAGTGGCCACTGGTTACAAAAAGGCGCTATATAATGCAGTCCATTTACCACGGAGGCAGGCTGGTTTCTGCCCGGCGACGCCAGCCTTCACACACGGCAGCGAGAACGACACACACATCTGTGTGTCGGTAATCTGGGTCACCTTGCCGCGCTCATTTTAATATCCCCCCCGAAAAACATAAACAAACAAACACGCACACACGCTCAAACGGTGTGTAGGGCACGCAGGGAAGAGAGGGAACAGCAGCTAGGTGTGACATGTGTCTGTCACACCTGGGCGAGTGTGGGTGTGTGTGTGTGAAGGAAACTGGGTCAACGCAAACATGCTCCCCCCCTGCTGTGACCGTGTCTGTCGGCAACAGCCTTTTACAATCGATCATGTCCACTATCTATGTATAGGAATAAAAAAACACACAAACCCCTGGGCTCCACTTAAAGTGCTCCACGTCGTGCGGCATCTTCTGTCCGATCGTGACGGCTGCGTTGCCAAGACGATGCGAAAAAAGGGTGAGTGAATGCTTATGCCGCAACACTGAGGGTATCGGAGCTAAGGGGGGTAGCAGAAAAAGTCAAAGCGTCTTGAATATTTCATGCAGCTTCTTAACGGTTGTTTTGATGTCAATATGTGCCGTTGCCGGTGCGCTGAGCGGAGCGCTACCTGTGAACTTTGGTGATTTCTTCCATTAGATCGATTGAATTCCATTAAAGTGTAACAGTGTCCGCGGTAATCCCCCCTGAGCTCTTTCTGATACGGTAAGCAGCCGTGGGGGCTTCATACTTTAGGCAGAGTTTAAATGGCAGCCAAAGTCAATGTTCAATCTGCCTGAAAGGAATCTGAGAGGATTCCAAGATGACCCCAGGGTCCGACATACACACAGACTCTCTCTCTCTCTCTCACACACACACACACACACACACACACACACACACACACACACACACACACACACACACACACACACACACACACACACACACACACACACACACACACACACACTTGTAGAGACAGCAGTCAAATATGCAGCAATTCAAACAAACCCCACCGTACATAACCCACATAAATACACACGCAAACACACACACCCGCACACACCAACACCTTGAAGCGCACACACTCACACCCACCCACACACATACACCTTCAAGCGCACACACACACCCACCCACACACATACACCTTCAAGAGCACACACACACACACACACACACACACATACACCTTCAAGAGCACACACACACACACACACACACACACACACACACACACACACACACACACACACACACACACACACACACACACACACACTGGGCACAGTGCTTGAGGGATCAGGTGGACTGTGAAGTCTAGGTATTAGTGTTTCTGCCGGCTCAGCAGGAGGAAACTCTGCTGGGTATTACATCCTCGGCCTGGATAAGGAACCATACTGGACTAAATATCATTTGCATTCCCTCCAGCGGCCCGCACCAGTCTGTTGTTCCTTAACACCGCTTTACTGCGGGGCAGGCAGACTAAACCCTCAGAACGCACTGTAGGTCACCGCCCACAACACCTACTCAGACCGGGTCTAAACCAGGGGAGGCTGGGATGTGTAAAGGTGCCTTCCATGGCTGACTGACGTGAGTTCAAAACACACACAGAACCAGCCCCAGCTTAAAACATGCTATCGTCTTGGGACTGTACCACTAATCCATTGTTTGCAGGGGGCAAAGGTGAAATGATGAAGACTTTGAAAACAGCCCCCTCTGAGGCAAATTGCACCACGTTCTGGCGCCTGGCCCCTCCCCTTCCTGTAATGGCTCGCCAGCTTCCTCCGTAGGAATACACTGGAAGGAGTTTATTGTGTACTGGGGCTGACTGTGCCTTAAATGAAAACGCCTTCACGCCTTTACTTCCGATTCGAGTCCCATAAATGTTGATAACATCACACAATATCGTCACAACACAAAACAAACAGCCATCTATGGGGACCAAGTCTGGACCCGGACCAGGTTTTGACCAGGACCGGCTCTCGACCAGTACACGTTCGTGACCAGTACCAGGTCTGGACCAGGACTCCCTGTAAGAAGAATAAAAAACATGAATAAAACAAAAAATATTTTGGTTATTGAATACCCTGCCGGTCAGCCCCTGACCGGGGCTCCAGTGGTAGCGTTGGAGCCCAGGGCGTGGCACCCTGTCTGCCCAGCGCTCCGGCAGAAGGAAGAGCATCCATCCATCTCAACTTGGGGGGGGATGGGGGGGGGCGGGTGTCAGGGGAGCTTCCCTGATGGGTTCGCCCCCTGGTGGAGGGGGTCTTACCCAGGGACCCTTAATCAGGGGTGCCGCGGGCCCCGGGGGGGGGGGGTCGATTACTTATCGACCTGAAGGAGAGTTATCAGTTACATGTCTCCAGCAGAGGAGCTGAAGGCGGTGTGGGGAGTTGTGTGTGTTGTTGTGCGTCTGTGTGCGTCTGCGAGAGGGTCTGCGAGAGAGAGAGCGAGAGAGAGACTGAGAGAGAGCTTATGAGAAAGCAGCAGAAAGAGACAGTGAGAGAGAGAGAGGCTGTGAGCGAGCAGGAGAGAGAGAGGGCTAGCAGTACTTACGGACACATGTAGGCTGTGTTCCGCTCCAGGTGAGTTCTGCCAGACACAGTCTGGTGGTGGAGCCCTGGAGCAGGTGGCCCTGTTGACACTGGAACTCCACCCGGCTGCCCACCTGCTCAGCAGACAGACACACACACACACACGCACACACACACACACACACACACACATATATATAATGCAAGTCCACACCGGTGATGTCATTTGAAAATCATAAATAAAGCATGTGTGAATGCATGTGAGAATGTGTGTGCGTGAATTGGTTAATATGTCAGTGTGTATGCTTACATCTGTGTGAATTGTTAAATGTGGGAGTGTGTATGCGTGCATGTGTGTGAATTGGTAATTGTGAATATGTGTTCAAGTGTGTGAATTGGTGAACATGTCAGTGTGTATGTTTGCATTTGTGTTAACTGATAAATGTGTGTGTGTGTGTGTGTGTGTGTGTGTGTGTGTGTGTGTGTGTGTGTGTGTGTGTGTGTGTGTGTGTGTGTGAGTGTGTGTGTGTGTGTGTGTGAATGTGTTTGTGTGTTCATGCATACGTGCATTTGGTTTTAGGCAATTGTTTCTGAATGTCCCAAGAGTACAATGTTTTTGGTGAATAAGATGGAGATGGATACAACATTATTTGTCAACATGAAATGGGACAGCTGCTGTGTTTCCCAGCCAATTAACTGTGTTTATAATATTAAACATGGTTTAATTATATAAACACGGTTTAAGTTGGCGCCCAAGACGGGAAACGCGAACACTATTCCCAACTGCTTTTTTCCTCACCCCAAACGCAAGCAGTCTTTTAACGATAAAATAACTTCTCTCTACTTTCTAAAATAGAAGTGCTTCCACCATGTCTGGTGACCATCGGGACAAGAGAGACACCAGCACAAAAAAATGGATCTCTGAGAGAAAGCGAAAGTGAAAGTAAAAGTGCAAGGGCGGTGAAAATAAAAAGAGCAACACAGGCTGTTGTCTCCGGTACACCCGGTCGGGATAAAACTTGGGAACACTTTTTTTGGTGTTTTCTGCACGTCCTTGCAGCCACATCTCGTCATCCAACGGAATAAACAATGACCGCGCGTGAGAGAGCCACCTGGGACTCCAGCTATAGATAGTCTCCAGTCGCCTGCAGTCCCCCTATCTACAGGCCCCTGGTGCCCACCTGCAGTGGCCATACCGCATCCCCAAGGATGCTACTCCCTCCCTGGGCTAAACACATACAGTGCTGGTCATCCTGGTTGAATATTTAAACCAGGACTATTTTAAATTGGAGCACAATGACGTGCTTGAGAGAAGGCTGAATGACTCTCTGATTAAAGTGTGCGGTTGTTACTACACTCTTCCAATTTTTATTTATAGTATTTACGTTTGAAGTCCTGCACACAGAAGAAAAGTGTGTGTGTGTTTGTGTCTGGGTGTACGCGTGTGTGTATGTACGCGCGCGTGTGTGTGTGTGTGTGTGTGTGTGTGTGTGTGTGTGTGTGTGTGTGTGTGTGTGTGTGTGTGTGTGTGTGTGTGTGTGTGTGTGTGTAACGTCGAGGAGATCCACGTCCGTACTGGAAAAACAGGGCGCGCTCAACATGGGCGTTGTATGACAACAGTGCCGCACGGCGAAAGTACCAAGAGAAGTGTGGGGTGCAAAGTTAAACCGAGTGGGCGGGGAGAACACCCACCACTTCCCTGTTGCTCGGCTCCTTCATAAGGACCCCAGTCAAGTGAAATTAAGTGGAGTGGATTAAAGGGGCTTTCAGAGCGAGGACCCCTTGCGGCTGACAGGAGGGGGAGTGACTACATGTTGACGGAGGGAAGAAAGAAGGGTAAAAAATAACTAGGCCACGGCTCTGTTGTTCGTCACCTCAAGGTGAACGTTGATTGAGAAAAAAGAAAAAGAAAGGATAACCTCGACGTTACAGACAGGGCCGACTAGCACGTGGAGGCAGACGTGAGCTCCTCCGGATCAATCTACCTCCACGTGCTGAAGGTGATGTGGGGAGCAGTCCATCTTTGTGAGGTTTTGCGAGAGAGAGAGAGAGAGAGAGAGAGAGAGAGAAGGACCCCACCCTCCTGATTCCCCCCCCCCCCCCCCTCTCATCGACCATGGTCTCCCCGGGAGACGGCGCCGTGGTGTGCGTACCTTGAACCCGGTGGTGTAATTCATGAAGCCATGCTGCGGCGTGCCCGGGTTCTCACAGCTGGTCCTGGACGGCTCTGGAAAAGAAGGGCAGACTTATCAGGTCCCCGCACAACAGGACGCCGGTAGAGCCGGCTGCGAGAAGGCGCGGGGGGGGTCCCGGGGGGGAGGGGTTCTGAGGGGTTCTGCCAGGGCCCCGCTAAATAGTTCATGCTGTCAATTACCGCCGGCGAGACACAAGGCCCTAATGGCGCTGTTAGCCCTGTGGTAATTCCAGTCAGGGTCAGCCAATGAACTCCTAATCTAGTGCCGGGCTATGTGTAGTCAACGGTGGTGTCACTCGCTCACGGCCAGGGCTGCCACGGCCTGCTGGTGGCTGTAGGGTTGTTGTTCCTAGGGCCGTTGGCTACACGGGTGAGTTGTAGTTCTGGTGTTGTTATTGATTTGATTTGCTTGAATGGTAGTTCTGGTGTTATCGATAAGGTAGAGCTAGTATTACTGACTAGGTTGAGTTGTAGTTCTAGTGTTGGCTATACGGTTGAGTTGTAGTTCTGGTGTTGGTATCTATTTGATTTGGTTGAGTTGTAGTTCTGGTGTTATCGATAAGGTAGAGCTAGTATTACTGACTAGGTTGAGTTGTAGTTCTAGTGTTGGCTATACGGTTGAGTTGTAGTTCTGGTGTTGGTATCTATTTGATTTGGTTGAGTTGTAGTTCTGGTGTTATCGATAAGGTAGAGCTAGTATTACTGACTAGGTTGAGCTGTAGTTCTAGTGTTGGCTATACGGTTGAGTTGTAGTTCTGGTGTTGGTATCTATTTGATCGAGTTCTAGTTCTAGGTGTTACCTAGGTATTTTTTTCCAGATCCAGTGTTGTTACCCACATGGTTTAGTTGTAGCTCTAGACTCACTGATTAGGTTGTAGTTCTAGTGTTACATATATGTTGAGTTGGAGTTATGATGTCACCTATAAGGTTGAGTTGTAGTTTTATTTTTACACATAATGTTGAGTTGTAGTTATATTGTTATACATAATGTTGAGTTGTAGTTATGTTGTTATTCATAAAGTTTAGTTGCAGTTATATTGTTATACATAATGTTGAGTTGTAGCTATATTGTTATATATAATGTTGAGTTGTAGATCTAGTGTTATATATGAGGTTGAGTTGTAGTTATATTGCTATATATAATGTTGAGCAGTAGTTATATTGTTATACATAACGTTGAGTTGTAGTTATATTGTTATATATAATGTTGAGTTGTAGTTAGAAATAATGTTGAGTTGTAGTTCTAGTGTTATATATGAGGTTGAGTTGTAGATCTGGTGTTATATATGAGGTTGAGTTGTAGCTCTAGTGTTATATATAAAGTTGAGTTGTAGCTCTAGTGTTATAGATGAGGTTGAGTTGTAGCTCTAGTGTTATAGATGAGGTTGAGTTGTAGCTCTAGTGTTATAGATGAGGTTGAGTTGTAGCTCTAGCGTTATATATATTGTTGAGTTGTAGCTCTAGTGTTATAGATGAGGTTGAGTTGTAGATCTATTGTTATAGATGAGGTTGAGTTGTAGCTCTAGTATTATAGATTAGGTTGAGTTGTAGATCTAGTGTTATATATAATGTTGAGTTGTAGCTCTAGTGTTATATATAATGTTGAGTTGTAGATCTAGTGTTATAGATGAGGTTGAGCTGTAGATCTATTGTTATAGATGAGGTTGAGTTGTAGCTCTAGTGTTATAGATTAGGTTGAGTTGTAGATCTAGTGTTATATATAATGTTGAGTTGTAGCTCTAGTGTTATATATAATGTTGAGTTGTAGATCTAGTGTTATAGATGAGGTTGAGCTGTAGATCTAGCGTCATAGATGAGGTTGAGTTGTAGGTCTAGTGTTATAGATGAGGTTGAGTTGTAGCTCTAGCGTTATATATAATGTTGAGTTGTAGCTCTAGTGTTATAGATGAGGTTGAGTTGTAGCTCTAGTGTTATAGATGAGGTTGAGTTGTAGCTCTAGCGTTATATATATTGTTGAGTTGTAGCTCTAGTGTTATAGATGAGGTTGAGTTGTAGATCTATTGTTATATATGAGGTTGAGTTGTAGCTCTAGTGTTATAGATGAGATTGAGTTGTAGATCTAGTGTTATAGATGAGGTTGAGTAGTAGCTCTAGTGTTATATATAATGTTGAGTTGTAGATCTAGTGTTATAGATGAGGTTGAGCTGTAGATCTAGCGTTATAGATGAGGTTGAGTTGTAGGTCTAGTGTTATAGATGAGGTTGAGTTGTAGCTCTAGCGTTATATATAATGTTGAGTTGTAGCTCTAGTGTTATAGATGAGGTTGAGTTGTAGCTCTAGTGTTATAGATGAGGTTGAGTTGTAGCTCCAGTGTTATAGATGAGGTTGAGTGGTAGCTCTAGTGTTATAGATGATGTTGAGTTGTAGATCTAGTGTTATAGATGATGTTGAGTTGTAGATCTAGTGCTATAGATGAGGTTGAGTCGTAGCTCTAGTGTTATATATGAGGTTGAGTCGTAGCTCTAGTGTTATAGATGAGGTTGAGTTGTAGCTCTAGTGTTATAGATGAGGTTGAGTTGTAGCTCTAGTGTTATAGATGAGGTTGAGTTGTAGCTCTAGTGTTATAGATGAGGTTGAGTTGTAGATCTAGTGTTATAGATGAGGTTGAGTTGTAGCTCTAGTGTTATAGATGAGGTTGAGTTGTAGCTCTAGTGTTATAGATGAGGTTGAGTTGTAGCTCTAGTGTTATAGATGAGGTTGAGTGGTAGCTCTAGTGTTATAGATGATGTTGAGTTGTAGATCTAGTGTTATAGATGATGTTGAGTTGTAGATCTAGTGTTATAGATGAGGTTGAGTCGTAGCTCTAGTGTTATATATGAGGTTGAGTCGTAGCTCTAGTGTTATAGATGAGGTTGAGTCGTAGCTCTAGTGTTATAGATGAGGTTGAGTTGTAGTTCTGTCTTACCTATGCATCGGGGGGGGCGCTCCGCTCCAGGTGCCGTCCTCCTGACAGAGGCGGGTGGTGGAGCCCACCAACAGGAGGGGGGGGCCGCAGCTGTACGACACCTCAGACTTGAAGATGAAGCTCCGGCCCTCCCTCCGTCCCCGGGCCAGGGTGCCCGGGTCCCCGCAGAACTTGGCTGCGAAGGAAAGAGACGGCACTGCTTGAACAGATTGATTACACAGGGCTTTGTCTTCGTCTTTATCGCTAAATAGTATTCACTGCCATTAAAAGACTGTATGGACCGGGTGAAAGGTTGCAGCCAGGAATCTGTTATTATTAATCTATTATCTATCATTATATTCATGAATTCATGAAACTTCATGAAATCAGACATGAAACATTTAACATGAAAATTCCTGAAACGAAATGGTTGACATGGAGGGCAGTTGGTGGCGGTGAGCGGCTAAGATGGCCGACATAGCGTTGACCACGCATAGCCGCCGTCGTCCCAGGTCAGGGGGAGATAATTCACGACAACCATTGCAGATAAAACAGGTCTTATTGTTTCCTCCCCAACACATAGTTCCTTGATCAGGATTGTGTTTTATGGCATCCCGACCACATTAAACACCTCATTTCAAGATCGGATTAATCCATCCGGCCCGGCCCTTATTTATTCCCCCGCCGTTAACCTCGACAGCTGGTGGCTATGCCCGGTGAGGGGAGAAGCAATCGCCGGGTGGCAGCGATGGTCGTCGGGGGTGGCGGAGGTCACGGCACTCTCTAATTTAAATCTTAATAATTTCCCGCTGAGAAGCTCATTCTTTTCACTTCAGTGTTCGTGTTTTGACGTTCTAGCTTCATTGTTAGATCCTTTAACTAGCCTTAGGTTTCAATTGACTAATACACATTCTTATGAAATGATTTTGTTTTGTGGTCACTCTTTAAACCGTCTTTGAGTATCTACAAAAGCGCTAGATAAATCAAATGCATTATTATTATTAATAGTCGGCAAAGGCTTTGCTTTTACTTTGCCGTGGGGGAGCTTCACAGACTGGCCACGGGAGTGATAGTGGGGGGGGTGGGGGGATGAGAGAAACGCTAGATAAAAGAGGCAGGTAGAGAAGGGTCACACAGCCGACCAGCCGGGCAGCTTGGAGCGAGGCAGCGGCACGCGGCTGCAGGCTGCTTCTGGGTCATAATAACAGAGCCGGCCCCCGGGAGACCACACATCTGTTGGCGTGCTAAGGCCTGGAGTCAGAGATAAGTTCTCCTACCGTCTCACCACCATCATCCAAGACACCAGAGCGAGGGGGAGAGGGGGACGATCGGGGGGGGGGGGGGGAGAGAGGGGCTTCAAGCAGACTCCCTCCCCCCCCCAAAAAAAGAAACGAGATATTGAGGCGAGCGCTGAACGATTGGGGAGAGAGGGGGCTTCAAGCAGCCCCCCCCCCCCCCCCCCCCCCAAGAAACGAGAGAGCGAGGGCGAGAGAAGGAAAGGTGGGGGAGAGAGAGGGGGGCATGCGGGGAGAAGAGGGGGCTTCAAGCAGACCCCCCCCCCCCCTCACACCTGCATGATATGGGAGAGCGAGGGCGAGAGAGGGACAGGTTGGGGGAGAGTAGGCTTCAAGACACAACAGAGAGACGGGTGGGGGGGTGAGGGGGCTTCAAGCAGCCTCCCCCCCCCCCCCCCCCCTCTGGCTCGATGGATACCAGCTAAACTACCATAGTTTAGAGACCCGTGGAGAACAAGACACATCTCAGACGATGGCATAAATGGCCTGCGAGGACCGTTATCTCCGCCCCGGAATCTACGTATTCACAGACCCTCTTGCGCCGGCTAAGACCTTGTCATTATTTTTTTTCCCCCTGTGCTGCATCACCCTCGGCGGTGAGGCGTGCGTCTCCAATCCGCCCAACGAGATCGCTCCAGGTGAACACGCACACCTTGTTTGATGAGCCAACAAATAAAGATGCAAATGAGGACTCCGGCTGGAGCGGGACGTGACGCTTGTCTGACACTTCTAACCGCGTCTTGGTATTCGGACGACGCGCGCCGGTGACAATGGCGGCCGGCGCTGATGTGCACATCACTCACAAAGCTTCAAGGCTTCGAGGCTGAGGCGAGTGCACAGTTTTATAGAAATATGAAAGAGACGGAGGCAAGACCAAAGCAAGCTCGGAATATTTGATGCCTGTAAGAGCAGGCGAGAGAGAGAGAGAGAGCGAGTGCGACACACATATATACACCCACACAAAATCAGAGATCGAGATAGAGGAGAGGAGAGGGACTGACGGACGACGAGAGAGGCAGGCAGTGATGGAGGGGGAGAGAGAGAGAGAGAGAGAGAGAGAGAGAGAGAGAGAGAGAGAGAGAGAGAGAGAGAGAGAGAGTAAGAGAGTGGGAGAGAGCAAGAGCGAGAGAGAGAGAGAGAGAGAGAGAGAGAGAGAGAGAGAGAGAGAGAGAGCGAGAGAGAGAGAGAGAGCAAGAAAGAGTGAGAGAGAGCGAGAGTGAGAGAGAGAGAGAGGCAGACAGACGGACAAAGAGAAAGGGACAGACAAAGAGAGACAGACGCACCGATTGCCCTGGCACTTTCTTGCCGTTCCATTGGCTCCTTCCTTGATAAATTATATATGCTTTAAAGCCTCTGTAGGCAGAGGACAAATTCAAAGTCGGGGACCAGAGTCTCTTCCCAGGGGAGCCAGGCAGCAGATATGTTCTGCTTCTCTCCCTCTCCCCCTGCTATCTCTCTATTCTCCAGCATGAACACGAGCCTAAAGTACAGTATGTACATGTTCCTTATCCAACCGTGTCCATACTGTAGCCGGGGCCTGCAAACCACCACAGGCTTCTACATGTTTTCAACACCCTGTAGATTACAAAAAGGACTGTTGGTCCCTGCAGATGGCAAGGACAAGAAAACATGCCCACGACACAGACCACCTGGCCTGTTTTATACATGAACGGGCTTCGTACAAAGAACCACATTGTGTATACATCTCACAGAGCCATTTGTGTCAGAGTAGATCTAATGAATATGGGGGTGAGCAAACGTTCTTGTATTAAAAAACAACAATATTTTCAGTTTCATGCGGCGGATCTCGTTGCCGAGAAAATCCCACAGGAGCCACCATCATTCCAGCGAGCGAATCGGCGTTCCCCTTTTCGTAATTGCTCCGAAAGCATTGATCCAGCCAGAAGCCAGACCTACTGCGGTGGCCCTACCGCCTGCACCTCTCCCCTCTTTGATGAATGTGTGGATCGGGGGAATACTGCTGAGCGGGGAGCGGGGAGCGCTATGCAGCCGCTGCCGGTTGGTGCGCGTGTGCGTCGGTAGCTATCGATACAGCCCCTCGACTAGGTGTCCGCGGGCCACCGCGTCTGTCGCAAATAACACTTTCCTGAAAATTCAACGCATGGATAATCCCCCCCCCCCCTCTCCATCCTGCCTCCCTTTGCCTCGGCAGCCCAGAGTGATTCATCTGGGGGAGTGTGGGGGGGTTTCACTGAGGGGTACAAAGCGCTGCAGAAGGCGGCCCCCGCCATCACGGACGCTACCGGGAGAGCCATCGCCCGCTTCGGGGGGGGGGGGGGGGGGGGGGGGGGGAGTGATCATTGATCAGCCCGGATGGTATTTACGCGGCTGCTTAATCTGTGTCAATTTCGCCCTTTTATTTCACACCCGAGTTTGGCCTATGTTAGTGACTGAGCAATGGAGCCATAAACTATAATTAATGCCCGCGAGTCATCTCACCCTCTCCACACGGGCCTCAGAGGACAGGATGGCACAGGGCACGCGAGACACTCACAGAGTGAGCTGCTGGGAGGGGAGGGCAGGACTGCTTGTGATGGGTCGGTGATGGTGTGTGGTGGTGGTGGTGGAGGTGGTGATGGTGGTGGTGGTGGCGGTGGTGATGGCGGTGGTGACGGCGGTGATGAAGATGGTGGTGGTGGTGATGTTGGTACTGGGTGGTGGTGGTGATGGTGGTGGTTGAGTGATGGTGGTAGGGTTGCTCATCACAATTAAAGGAGATGCTGTATAAAACACACACACACAGAGACACACACAAACACATAAATGCAATATGTTATAATATAGTATGTGTATGTTTGTTGAATTTATGCTCTTCGCCTCTTCGCAGAAGCACGCCAAACATAAGTAAAAGTACTGGGGAAGCCAGCATTGCCAAAGCCAACAGTTTCTGGGTTTGAAGCAAAAATAATAATAGCTATCACAATAATATCCATCTACAGATCTAGTTATTCAAATACTCTGTGCATGCCAATTAATGAAGACAACAATCCAGCCGATCATCTAACCAATCAGAAGTGTTGAACTAATTGGGAGAAGCCCATTCGCTTAATGTTGCCTTTAGAGCTTGAGTGAGTTTGGAAACCCACCAGCACCAAGAGACACAGCCGGCATCAACTAAAACGGAGCACTAAATGAGAAATACTCATCCAGCCTGGACGTTGGGGAGAGGGAAGCGTCCCAGGTTATTGGACGTAACCGTGAAGCGTGCTGTCCATACAGGACGGTCTGTTACCCAACTCACTCAATATGCATCCCAATGCATTGCTATAAACACCCGTCTCAATGTGAAGGATTTACTGTCCCTTCCGCTCCTCCTTTGTCAAATGAATGTCAGCTGAATGCTAAAGGCCAAGGCGAGACGGAGAGGGCCACTGGATGGAGCATGCCTCCCATGAATTATGAGGAGGGATTTGTTGGAGGATTCCTTAGTGACACATGATGCTCCCTTGTGCTATTAATTAAATGACCTCGCTCCTATTCTCCGTGGGCGGCAGTGAAATACGGACTCAGGTGTCCTGGGCCATTTCAATCCGCTGAGTATGAATACGGGAGGGAGAGGAGAGGACCGGGGCGTCAATACAGGCGTGGGGACACTACATTACACACACACAACACTACACTGCAATACACAGTTTGACGCGCACACATCCAATGACTCCTTTGACGCACACATCCGTTTGTTTGCAAGCAAGAACTCGGAATCCATTTAGGAGGAAAAGACACAGAATGACTTGTAATGATACAACTTTTGCTATTGATGCTAATAACAATAAAAAAAACTATGATTGGTGAACATTAATTTCCACAAATATATAGTTTTAACTTTTTCTGGTTGAGGCCATAATTCATTAATAATATAAAAAATATTTTTTTTGCCATCATCAACCCATCGTTATCCTCTCATCCTCGTCGTACAATCTTAATGATCATAAATCTTCATTATTGTCATCATCGCATAATCTTCAGCATCATATAATCTTAATTGTCATCATATAATCGTCATCATCCTCATCATATAATCTTCATCGCCATATAATCATCTTCACCACCATTGTATAATCATCATCCGAATATAATCTTTGTTTAATCTTCAACATCGTTTTATAATCTTCATCGTGTAATCTTCATCACGTCATTATGTGATTATCCACATCATCGTTTTACCATCATCATCATCATATACTCATCCACATCTTGATCCTGATTTTATAATCCTTATCTTTGTATATTCTTCCTCATCATCATACTTCTCATCTTATCAGTTCAGCCCCATTGTGTGTGTGTGTGTGTGTATGTGTGTGTGTGTGTGTGTGAGAGTGAGAGAGAGAGAGAGAGAGAATGTGTGAGTGTGTTTGCGTGTGAGTGTGAGTGTGAGTGTGTGTGGGAGGGTGTGAGTGTGTGTGAGTGTGAGTGTGAGTATGTGTGCATACACACGTACGTGCGTGCGTGCATGTGCGTGCTTGCATGCGAGTGGAGACTCACGTAGGCAGCGAGGCGTCTCTCCGCTCCAGGCACCCTTCCCCGTGCAGGTGAGGACGGCCGGGAAGGACAGCTCGTAGCCGGGCAGGCAGCGGTAGCTCACGCTGGCGCCCCACTCCAGGACCGTGCCCTCCCGCACGCCGTTGGGCACCGCGGGCGGGGTCGGGCACGTCACCACTGGGGAGGGAGAGGAGAGGACCGGGGCGTCAATACAGGCGTGGGGACACTACATTACACACACACAACACTACACTGCAATACACAGTTTGACGCGCACACATCCAATGACTACTTAGACACACACATCCAATGACTCCTTAGACGCACACATCCAATGACTCCTTCGACGCACACATCAAATGACTCCTTCAACGCACACATCCAATGACTCCTTCAACGCACACATCCAATGACATCTTCAACGCACACATCCAATGTCTCCTTAGACACACACATCCAATGACTCCTTAGACGCACACATCCAATGACTCCTTTGACGCACACATCCAATGACTCCTTTGACGCACACATCCAATGACTCCTTAGACACACACATCCAATGACTCCTTAGACACACACATCCAATGACTCATTCAACGCACACATCCAATGACATCTTCAACGCACACTTCCAATGTCTCCTTAGACGCAAACATCCAATGACTCCTTCAACTCACAAATTCAATGACTCCTTCAACGCACACATTCAATGACTCCTTCAACGCACACATCCAATGACTCCTTCAACTCACATTCAATGACTCCTTCAACGCACACATCCAATGACTCCTTCAACTCACACATCCAATGACTCCTTCAACTCACACATCCAATGACTCCTTCAACTCACACATCCAATGACTCCTTCAACTCACACATTCAATGACTCCTTCAAAGCACACATCCAATGACTCCTTAGACGCACACATTCAATGACTTCTACACATTAACAATTAAATGACTCTTCTAAAAGCACACATCCAATGACTTCGTCGACGTACACATTCAATGACTCCTTCAACGCACACATCCAATGACTCCTTAGAAGCACACATCCGATGACTCCTTAGACAGACAAATTCAGAGACTCCTCTGCATGACCACACACAGCGATGGTCCACTAGACCTCCACCACTGTGTTTCCTTGCACTAATGTGGCACAAGAGGCAATTAACCCGAATGCTTTGGTTTGGAGATAATGACTTTTATTCGAGGGGATGCAGCCATCGCGCAGAGATTGGTGGTGCTGTGGCCGTGGCGATCGTGATGCATCGTCGGGGACTGATTGTGCAGAGCGGAAACCAAACAAAAGTGTCCTACTTTACTAAAAGCGTTTATGAATAAACATAGCGCCATTTGTAAACACTCCTCGTCTCGCCCCTGAGAAAGTAATTATTTGTTTTTTACAACGTTTTACTATCGCTACCCCCATTCCATTTTCGTTTATTTTTTTTGTTGTTTTTTGTTTTGATATGTTTTTCGTTTTTGTAATGTATTTCTTCCATTAGTTAACGTTGAAATGGGCAAGGAATAATGGGCAACGACTGACTTGTTGTTCCAGGCAACATGCTTTGCATTGCATAACATTTACATACCAAATGTTGCAGGCTTAAATGTTGCAGTACAAACCGCCGCTTCAGAGCTGTACGTTTTCATAGGCTCGCACGCCGCGTGTGAAACCAGGTCTCTGGTGTACAGGCAATGTTCTTGGTTTTGAAGACAACATTGGGATTTTCTCCCCATGTTGTGTTATTGAGAAAAGTCTCTGAGTGTACGCCATCCTTCCCCACGATAAACACCAGAAAATAACCACGTCTTGGATCTGTGTAAACTTCAAACTTTCTGCTCGACAAACACAATAAATGCATGCATAATGCCGCTCAGTTTGCTCTGACACACTTGCGGATAATCCCGTGGGGAGGCAGATGGGATGTGAGTTTTGGTGACGTGAATAAATTACACCAGTTGTTTTATACCATTAGTGTCCTTCCTCTCTCCACTCAGTCACTCACAAACACACACACACAAACATACACTCACGCTAACACACAGACACACTCACACAAACATACACTCACGTACACAAACACAAACGCTGGTGGATGCAAGTAAGCTCTCGCTGCAAGCACATGACATGCCCCCCCCCCCCCCCCCCCCCCACATACACACTTTTGGACCACTTCCAACAGGAGATTGCGCAAACCCAAGGCAAGGTCCGGGCTCCACAGAGGCTCCTGTCTGACTAGATCAGGAGTTAAGTCCCTGGTTACTTCAACTGTCATGTTAACGCCGGAAAATCTCCCATGCCGGCTTTTTAGTGGAACAGACTTGCCATCACTTTCGCTCTCCGAGTACACGGCTTCCCTGGCACCGAGCTGTCCTGCGGGCGCACACAGCTGTGTTGGCGACCTGTTCCTGTTTGTTGCTTTAGGCAAGTGGCGTGCGATCACGCCGAAATTGAATTGGGGTCATCTTGAGAGAAGGTGAGGTCCCGAAGCACTGTGGGGAAAAGCCAATTTTCTCTCTGACCACATGGTCGACGGGCAGAGGTGTCTACATGCAACGTGTCGAATCGGTATTTTAACGAGAAGTGGCGGACTAAAGTTTGGAAATCGATCTGAACGACCTCGATCGAAAGCCAGCATCGATCGAAAGCAGGATGTCTGTGAGAGTTTGGGTGAGTGAGTGAGTGAGTGAGTGAGTGAGTGAGTGAGTGAGTGAGTGAGTGAGTGAGTGAGTGAGTGAGTGAGTGAGTGAGTGAGTGAGTGAGTGAGTGAGTGAGTGAGGAGAGAAAAGGATAGAGCAAGAGAGAGAGAGAGAGGAAGAGCGGAGGAAGAGTGGGGCAGAGAGAGAGAAACAGAGAGAGAGACAGAGATAGAGTGAAAGAGGGAGAGGGGGGAAGAGAGAGAGAGACACAGAGAGACAGGAAGAGAGCCAGAAAGAGAAGCAGATAGAGAGGAAGGGAGGGACACAGTGATCCTGAGTAAAAGCCCACGTGAGTGCAGTGTGGGGGAGAGGAGGGGCCGTGGCTGGGTAGCGGGGCTGGATGCCACCCAGAGGATCCCTTAGCAGCATTAGTGCCTCCCAGCTGAGCACACCAACCCTGGGATTCACACACACAATCCTGCTCGTGCCCAGGCTTAACACACTCTCAAAGTCTCAGCGTGCTGACACTAGTACGCACACACACACACACACACACACACACACACACACACACACACACACACACACACACACGTGTTCACACATGCACATGGGCAGGAACACACACACACAAACACACACACACACACAACATGCACGGCTGGTGCGTGCTATGATACGCTTAACCTTCCGTCTCTATTTTTAGTTGCATTACACTCCTTATGTCTACCCCGTCTCCCTTTCCCAATCCCTGTCTCCGTCTCTCTCTGTCCGTCACCCTCACTCTCTCTCTCTTTTCCTCTCTCTCCCTCTCTCTCTGTCTCTCACAATGTCCCTCTCGCTCTCACCCTCTCTTTCTGTCTCTCTCTCTCTCTCTCTCTACCTCTCCCTGTCTCTCACTCATTCTCCCTCTCTTTCTGTCTCTCTCCCTCTCTTTCTGTCTCTCTCTCTCTCTTTCTGTCTCTCACCCTCTCTTTCTGTCTCTCTCCCTCTCTTTCTGTCTCTCTCCCTCTCTCTCCGTCTCTCTCTCTCTCTCCCCTCTGTCTCTCTCTCAACCTCTGTCTCTCTCCCTCTCTCTCTCTCTCTCTCTCTCTCTTTCTCTCCCTCTCCATCTCTCTGTCTCTCTCTCTCTCACCCTCTGTCTCTCTATCTCTCTCTGCATCTATCTCCCTGTCTCTGTATCTCTCCGTCTGCATCTGCCAGCTCATATCCCGGTGGCACATCTTACAGCTCTGTGACTGAAGGCGTTGTGACGCGATCACATCTCTCACTCCGACTGAACAAACCTCTGACTTCAGACGGAGAGACGCGAGAAAGGGAGCAGAAGGAGACGAGGAAAGCATTGAAGCAGACATTGTTTCCAGTCGCAGATATACAAGGCCGAGAAGACACACTATTGTATGACTTTCTTTGCGAAACCTTTATGTGGGTTGTGAGTGAGTGACAGGGGATATAATGAAAGGAAAAGAATGCGGGAAACAGCGATAAGCAGCCACCTGTTTCATTATCCTGTAAGATGGGGAGAGTGATCGGAGATCAACCTAATGCTTTGTACGTATCGGGCACAAAGCTACGAGATCACCGTTATGTTCTCAATGAAATCCCCCAAAATATGATGAATACGATACAAAGGAATAGGGAGAGTTTACTAATGAAGGGGGGCATGTAGAGTTTAATGAAGAATCTAATTTGGCTGACGAAAGGAAATGGCAGTACTGCTGCATCGGGACACAAGGAACGAGTTGATTTTGAACTAAGTGTTAAAAGGCACGGCACGCGCCCGTTCCGTTGATGAAGACGTACCCAGGTCAAACACAAGACACTGCCGACGCCACTTCAAACTTCACTCTTGTTCCCTTACTTTATTAATGCACCCCGTGAGAGAAATAAATGAGAGAGGGCTGGTGGTGGTGGTGGTGGTGTTGGGGGGGGGCAGAGTGTGTGGGTGGGGGGGTTATCAGCCATGACAGACTCTCTCTCCAGCTGTACCACTAATGCACCGGGGGTCACAAAAGCAGCCGAGGGTGTATCTGCAGGCTGCAGTAGGGCCGAGCATGTCTGAATATGGGTGTGTGTGTGTCAAGACGAGAGTGCTCCTCACCTGGTTGAGTGAGCAAGTGAGCGTTTTGCGTTCAAACACAGCACACACACACACACACATGTGCATGAGACACTGCATGCTGCACACACACACACAAGCAGACACACATACAGTCACACACACACACACACACAAGCACACACCCGTCTCTGCATCAGCATGTGCGCAGAAGTACATGCACATGCAAAGACAAACGCATGCACGTGCATACTTGCACAAAAGTACACACACACACACACACACACACACACACACACACACACACACACACACACACACACACACACACACACACACACACACACACACACACACACACACACACACACCTGCCAGTCCTTGGCATTTGTCAGGCCTTCCCGACTTGAACGTGACACTTTAATAATGAGGAGCAGCCATAAAATATTAGCAATGTGTGCCAGCCCAGATGTTCTGCGCTTCGCCAGGACAAGGTCACCCAGGGGGGCTCAGCAGGCGAGGTGCGTGTTTTTTTAAAACTGCAGTGGCCATCACAACGGACCCGTGCCAAAGTAGACAGCGCGCGGGGGGGGGGGGGGGCAGCATTCGCTGGCCGTTCTAGAGAGGGAACCAGAAGCCCCTCTCTCCCACTACCCTGTCCCGCTGAAATGATGCGATACTGAAAGCGCCCTGATTCTAGTGCGCCCTTCACCATTCACTATCCCCTCAGGCCTCTCTCTCTGCATATCTCCAAGGCTGCCCCCCCCCCCCCCCCCCCATCATCAGTCGTTCTTTTCACACAAAACTAAGGTCTCTGTGTCGTAAGGTTGTCGCGTTTCAAGCACACAGCCGAATGGATCAATCAATCGGTCTTTGGTGCTTTCCCTCGCGCTGTCATGGTTACGAGACAGCTTCCCGCCTCATCCGAGAATCAAACACACTTTGATGAACCGCGAACCCCACGACATAAAGGCAGAGTTTCTTTTTTTTTTGCACCACTCCTGGCTATCGTTGATGCATTGTTTGTGCCTTCCACGTCCCACGGGCCGGCCGCGCAGAAAGCTGGCCCGCTGGTTCTGCCCCTGAGACGGGAGCACTGGAAACCGGTTCCCTAGCAACAACGTGCTGCTTGTGTTCTGCCTATTGGGCCCCCGCTCTCTGCGCCGCTCCGTCAGTCCTCCCACGCGACCGGAGCGCGGTGAGGCCCCCCCCCCCCCGCGGACCTGCAACGTCTACACCGTCGGCTCCCACCGGGACGTGGGGGTCGTGGCGTCGGTCTATCGGGGGGGGGGGGGGTTCCTTGTTTTGACGCGGGACCATAAAGCAGCCACTTTGTGTATGTTGTACGTCCTGGCACTTTATGTACTCACTTATTGTATGTTGTACATCCTGGCACTTTATGTACTCACTTATTGTATGTTGTACATCCTGGCACTTTATGTACTCACTTATTGTATGTTGTACATCCTGGCACTTTCTGTACTCACTTATTGTATGTCGTACATCCTGGCACTTTATGTACTCACTTATTGTATGTTGTACATCCTGGCACTTTATGTACTCACTTATTGTATGTTGTACGTCCTGGCACTTTATGTACTCACTTATTGTATGTTGTACATCCTGGCACTTTATGTACTCACTTATTGTATGTTGTACATCCTGGCACTTTATGTACTCACTTATTGTATGTTGTACGTCCTGGCACTTTATGTACTCACTTATTGTATGTTGTACGTCCTGGCACTTTATGTACTCACTTATTGTATGCTGTTAAAAATAGTACTTAGCATTGTGTAGCGACTTATCCTAGCTATCTTTGTTGTATACGGGGAATGGGTTAACCTAACTATTGTAAGTGCTTGGCACTTGGTTCTATGAACATCCTTTCTGTAGCGGCAGAGATATACTGTTGTTTCTCTTTCTTCTGACAAATGTACTCATTGTAGGTCGCTTTGGATAAAGGCATCTGCTAAATTCCCTAAATTTGAAAGTGTATCATCAAGCAAGATTGTCTGCAATGGACTGTGTTGTCAGTGTTGGCCGGCCAGAACACAACCTGTTCTGACATGTGCTTAAGCGTAACTTTGTGAATGAGATTAAGTGTGAGGGGGACCATTAGAGCGCTCCTCCCAGCAGGGGTGGGGGAGAAGTGGCCATCCATCATGGGGTACCAGACAGACGTCCACTAATTCCTGGCTCTCGGCCCACCACAGATGCATCTCTAGACACAGGTGTGGACACCAGCCCGGGGCGCATCCGCGATCAGATAACACTCAGAAGGCAGCTTGAAGACTTTCTTCATTTTCTACCTGTACCGCACCTTCCCGTCCGAGCCCGTAGCTATAGGAATGTTTGCTCTCGAGCGAAGTCCGTTAAAAAACATTAATGTTGCCATCGTTAAGTATATATCCATGTGGCCATCACAGGAGTGGATATCGTCAAAGAATTTTCATGTTAATGACCCGAACCAGGTGGTAGTGTGTGCGAGTTTGTTTCTTTGAGGGGGAGAGAGAGAGAGAGAGAGAGAGAGAGAGACAATAAAGAAAGGAGATACCAGAGACGCCAGGGTGCTTAAATATCCCCAGCCCCTAATGTATTGGAGTTCCCTAATGTCTTCGAAGTTCCCTCAACAGGAATGGGACGTGCATGTCACCTTGCTAATGCTAATCTCATTAGCTCACGGACACACTAATGTGCGCTCCACAGCAAACAAACAACAACATCAGCCTACTTTTCACCAAGGAAGACAATTCAGCGCCGCAGGCTAGCATTAGCGGGCCAGTCGCATGCTAGCAGGCCAGCCGCATGTCTCTTGAGTGCCGTGAGTCGTGTTTGTGAACGCAAGTGTGTTTGTGTACATGAGGTGATTTGTGTAAGTGAGTGTGATTGTGTACATGAGTGTGTTTGTGTACGCGAGTGTGTTTGAGTATGAGAGAGTTTTTGTGTACATGAGTGTGTTTGTGAGTGTGTTTTTGAACGCTTTTAACTTCAAATCTTTATTGATTTAACCTTTGTTCATCCAAGTGGGTTACCCCCTGTCAAACGCGGTTAAATCTTACAACAGAAACCGGAAGATGGGAAACCAGTCCACAAAAACCTCTCTGCTTTCCATGGATCTCCTCTGGGGTCACATGATGGAAAAACACATTGATGTGTAAATCCATGCGCCGGTTTTCTAAATCTGTTTGTTCCACACAGCGAGAGATTCCCCGTGAAGCATTGTGACGTCAAACCCATTCCCCTTTCAGACAGACATCTATTCTCGTTTGCTGAGGTCTAATAGAGCTGCAGCATGACAAAGCAACTCCAAGCGCTGATTTCCAATGGTGTCTGTAAACAACCAAGAATTGTTTTTTTACGAATATTTCACAATTTTGATTGGCATTTTCGCATTTTCGACTAAATATTGTTATTTTTTAACTGTTGTTGGGAACAAACCAAATCAGTGGGAACCGAAAAAACCATGTGCACGGATTCCAAATCCCTGCACACCGTTACTAAATCCGTTCGTACTGACAGATGCAAAGTAAAGTTTTGATTTGGGCTTGAGTCAGAAACAGTGGACATAGGCCAAAGTCCTCTCCTGAGAAGTTCAGGAATTTCTGAAAGTTACGGGGGGAAAGAGGCCCAACCAAGTAGGTTTACACACCAGCCTACCCGAGCAAACGTTATTCATCTATCTGTCATACATCTAGGTTGACACGCCCACTTGTGATGTCAGAAGAGGGAGAATTTTCCAAACGGCTTGTGACGGCTAATATCACTCACACCTGGTGGTTTAATATGCCACCTCTAAGAACAAAGGCCTTTTCCAAACACGTGGACGCCCTCGCCGACACACATACCTTGGCAGGCGGGCATGGCGCCACTCCAGGTGCCGTTGCTGGTGCACGCCCTGGTGACCGAAGGACCGCCGCCCACCATCACGTGACCCGGCTGGCACGCGAACGTCACGTTGTGGCCCACGGTGATGTCGTCGCCGAAGCGCAGCCCATTGGCTGGGACGCCCGGCTCGCCGCAGGTGATCACTGGGGGGAGGGAGGGAGAGAGAGAGAGAGAAGGGTGGGGGAGAAGTTTAGCGTGGGGATGAAGGAAGCTGCAGCAGTTGCAGTGTGCGTGAGGTCGTCATGGAAACAGAAGGTACACAAGCTGGGGAGTGGGGGAGGGGGGCGATGAGGGGGGGACCGGGGCGAAACCGCTGTTTACATAACCGCAGTTTACGGCGGTGTCAATGGCGATGTACATAGACGTAATGGGGCCCCTTAAACGCTGTTATTGGGGTGAATTGGCTTCTCGTCCGCTTTCCTGCTTATCAACGTCAGCCGAGTCAGGGCTTTTATTTAGAGCCCTGATCATTGAATATGTGGTGCATTCTGCTGTCCGATTATGGTACTTTTCTTGACAACAACTGTCTATAAAGACATTAAGGTCCATTTGGCTGGAAATAGACCGCCAACGCACAAAAACAAGCATGCACAACGTCTAAAACACACACACACACACACACACACACACACACACACACACACACACCAGACAAACAAACAAACACACTCCAGTTGACTGTGTATTTAAGAATCGTCTCTTAGTGTGACTCACTATTCTCTACACCGCTAAAAGCCGCCGGTCAACAGGGCAACGCCGGGTAAATGCATGCAAATGTTTCCTCATGTTTTGAAATCACACACTTTCCCCAGAGCAGTCGAATAAGATCACAATGTTCCCTATAAGAGGCATTATTACGGGGGCATTTGAGCTGCGGAGAATCTGAGCCATCTGGGGAAGCACCGGCCCTTCTTGATATGAGAACACTTGGGGATGCTGAATTATGATAGCGCTCCGAGCATGGCACAGACGGACCGTCTTATGGAGTGCATGTGCGTGTTTGTGTGTGCGTGCACTGCGAATAAGTGCCTGTGTGAGTGTGTGAGTGTGTGTGTGTGCGTGCACGGTGAATATGTGCCTGTGTGTGTGTTTTAGTGTGTGTGTGTGAGTGTGTGCGTAGGTACACTGCGATAATGAGCCTGTGTGTGTGTGAGGCTGTGTGTGTTTGTGCATGCGCTTGTGTGCTAGTGTGTATGTTTGTATGTGTGTTTGTGTGCGTCTGTGTCTGTGTGTGTGCGCCTCCGCGCTTGTGTGTGCGTACATGCGTGTGTGCTTGCATCTGCATGCGTGTGCGTGCATGTGCATGTGTGTGAGTGTGTGCGCCTGCGGACGTCTTGGGAGTTCCTTTTGACTGGTGAGCCCAATGCGCCACAGCCAAACACATTAGAGTGAATTAAGCATGACCCCGTGCACCGGGAACAGCAGCTGCATCCATAAAAGAGGCCTAATGAAATTTTCAATTGATATCAAGCAAAAGCGAAAGCAAAAGAAGGAACTCAAGGAGCCGAAAGAAGCACACCGGGGCCAGAGCAGGTTCGTGCGAGGCGAGAGTTATTCCGGCACACTGTCATATCCGTTAACCTTCCAGCTGAACAAAGAGTGAAAGCCGCTGCCTCGCCGCAGAGCGGAGCGACCTCGGTGCGGAGGGGAGAGACGTTGCAGTCTAATTGGACGATACGCAACGAGGCTCTCTGGCGCCGCAACGCTCCGGCGTCGGTCAACCTGAAATAGGTGATGCTAATCCCTCCAACAGCCCCAGGTGCTCCCCTTCTGTCGGAGAAATCCCCCCCCCAACAACAGAATCGGCCGAACTGCCGGAACAAGCAGATGCTGTCGGATTAGCATGAATAGAGAGTGAAGAATGGAAGAAGATCCATGGTGGGAGAAAACTGAACGTCTTCTCCACGCTGGGGTTACATGCTGCCTGCTGGAACGTACACGGCTCATTAGCTCATTAGCCGTTTGTTAGCATCCCTACTCCCTCAGCAGCTTCTGCAAAAGATTCCCCCCCTTGACCCCAAACCCATCTTACGCACTTACTGTATCTTGTACGTCCTTGCACTTAAAAATAGAACTTAGCATTCTGTAGCATCTTATTCTAGCTATCTTTTTTGCATACAGGGAATGGCTTAACGTAGCAATTGCTAGTGCTGGCACACAGACACCCATTGGCCGACACAACCAGGAGTCGACGGTATTAAGATTCAGGGTGTTATGTTGTCGACGCGGTGAACACAATTGAAATATATCCAATTATTCACACAGTGACCCTCCCAAGACAGGAGTAGTAGAGGCAGCTAACGACAGGAATCAAGTCCAGAGCACAGGGATATCTGTTCTTATTCACAGACAGCTCCCCCAACCGAGCTGGGACGGATGCTGAATAATGCTTTGATTTGGACTTGAGTATGTAACCATGGAAAAGTCCTCTACTGAGAAGTTCAGACTTTCTGAGAGTTACGAGGGAAAGAGGCCAATGTTGAACAGACTAGGTGATGCGGCTATGCAATGACCTGTAGAGCCTACTGCCCACCAGGTACGGTTGGCGGGTGGGCTTGGTAAACTTGTTCAGGCCTTCTCCCGGGTCTCAAGATCAAGGTGAACCTGACATGGCTCATTAACTCCGTAAGTAGGGCGTCAACTGCGACCGGCCATTAACGTCCGTCTACCGCTGGGTTAACGTTTTTCACAGCCGTAGCGTTCGACTTTCAACCCTCAAACTATTTTACTTTTATTCAGAGTGGCCCGGCATTTGGGGAAGCAAGGAAGCAAGTTGAAGGATGTGTATTTCTGTATTGTTTTTTTTGCATCCATCATCATTATTATACGACCCAATATAAGTAATTATCTCACTAGTCTAGTTGATCAGCCAAACACTATGAATCATGTCACGAGCACATTAGCTGTGGTTAGCTAGTACTAAAACCTGTTTATTTGTAGCTGAAATTGTTGTGAGTTCTACTTTGACAGTCTTTGCTGTTTTTACACTAATTTCTAGGGGTGTGACGATACACTCAGCTCACAAGACGAGACGAGACACGATATTGGGTTCACGAGAACGAGACGAGATTTTAAGAAAACTACAATGACAAAATATATGACTGGACCAACAGACTTTTATTTAACCGAGTTGCACATGCATTTTGAAATGCTTTATTATAACTCTTTACATGCATGAAATTGAAACTAAAACTAAAATTTATAAAAGTTAAAGTAAAATAAAGTAATTAAATAATTCTAATTTCTAAACGTCATTTGCGTCAGTTAATGCGCCGGGTATTTGTGTGACGTAGACAGATGGGAGTAACATGTAGGGAACATCGTATGTACACTAAAATTTTGGGTATTTTAAGTGCACTATATAGTGCATGAAATTAACCACTGAGAATTCAAACACCACTACAAAATGGCGAGCACCCTATCTAATGCACTATATCCTTGATAGGGAACGATTTCGAACACAGCTTATGGCTGCTTTCGCTGCTTCCCCCCCTTCTCCTCCTCTTCTAATTTTCCTTCTCCTTCTTTAGGTTCTGGTAGCAGATCTCGTGGCACGAGATCTCGTCACACCCCTACTAATTTCCAAAATTAAAATTATGAAAAACATTGCTAAACTTGTCTTTCTGATCCCTATGGCTACTCTGAACTCAGTTGGGAAGCACAATTATTGCTAGTTAGCTAGTCCAATTTTGATTGGATTTTGTACATTTTGCATTGGGCCTTTATTTCATAAGGTCCCATTGAGATCAGAGAACCGTTTGACAAGGGAAACAGGTAACTTTGGATATAAGCGCCGGCCAAATGAATAACTGTCAATGCGAAAATCTTCAAAAATCTCCTGAATTCATTTTTGGAGGCATTGCGTACCTCCCTGTTAATAAATACATTTTTGTTCTCAAAATGTGTGCGTCACTTTGATCCAGCCGTCTGTGTGATCGATAACCTGTGAACTGTGAAAATGATTGGCTGGCTAATGGATGCATAATGAGGACACCTCGCCTTCCCAAAGAGCCCACGTCCACGGACCGGGAGCAGACACACACACACACACACACACACAAACACGCACACCTGCAAATATGAATGCACGCAGGCACACACACACACACACACACACACACACACACACACACACACACACACACACACACACACACACACACACACACACACACACACACACACACAACCGCACACACACACAAGCACACCTGCACACAGACATACAAATGCGCATACATGTGCAAACAAAAATGCACGCAGGCACACACACACACACACAAACAGCCGGTGTGTGCGTGAGAGAGATAGCCTGTGTTAGTGTGTGTGGTTGTGTTTGATGATATGCTTGATGCTGTTGGATAAACCGCGCCAGAATATTGAGTGTCAAAAAACCTACAGAAAAAGGAAACACGTGCTTACTCCCTGCTCAACTGATCACCAGTTCACAGCGATCCTCTCATCCCCTCGCTCCCCCTGTCTTCCTCATCCTTTCATATTCCCTTACTGAGTCACCCCCGACCCCCACCCTCTGTGCCGTATCACTTCAAACACTCACTCATCTCAATTTTTGGTGCAAAGATGGAAAGGAAATAAAGAGAGAGAGCAAGAAAGAGAGACGAGAGAGTGGGAAAGGTGGAGAGAGAGAGAGAGAGAGAGAAAGAGAGGGTAAATATGGTAATTCTTGCAAACAGGCAATAAACAATGGATGCTTTCGTTCATAGCTATCCTGGGGTAAATTAAATATAGATTGGCAGCCTGGTTGGATAACTGCTGGGCTCATTTCCTGAGATCACGACAACAAAAAAACTGAGGAAAGGAAACCGAGAAAGAAGAACGATTGCATAAAGTGTGACCGGCTTGGGGTTGAGCTTGGGTACACAGAACTCTGTCAACCCTCCTTGACAATCGTGTATATATCATATCTGACGCCTGGTGGATAGGGAGGGGGACGGGGGGAGATTGATGTACCCCCTTTTTGGGATCCTATTCATTGGTTCCGTCGTTGATAACTCGGACCATCTGCTACCCGTGCGGCGGCAGGAAGTGGTTTTCCGCTCGGGCTAATTTACTTCGGCGAATCGGTGCGAAAGAGCCGTCGACAAAAACACAGGATGGAGTGTGTGCGGGCGGGCGGTGCGGCGGGAAATATGCACCGCAGCCGGGTGTGTTGCATACCACATGCTATCGGACACTCGCACGCACACACAGACACACACGTAGCCGAGTGTGGTGTACCGCATAGCATCGGACACCCGCACTCACACACACACACAAACACACGCAGCCGATTGTGGTGTACCACATGCTATCGGACACACACGCACACACACACACAAGCAGCCGATTGTGGTGTACCACATGCTATCGGACACACACGCACACACACACACAAGCAGCCGATTGTGGTGTACCACATGCTATCGGACACACACGCACACACACACACACACACACAAGCAGCCGATTGTGGTGTACCACATGCTATCGGACACACACGCACACACACACACACACACACACAAGCAGCCGATTGTGGTGTACCACATGCCATTGGACACCCGCACTCACACACATTGACACACGGACACACGTGTCCTCCTTTGAATGAGGTGACATCCCAGAGCGTCCGTCCCGCCAGACGGAACAAGAGCAACACATGCTGCATCGGATGCCATTAGTCAAGCGTCGCAGTGTCAGTGTTTCAGCATGGCTTTGTGCGCCATGGATTTCAAAAAGACTGTGTTTGAATCCCGACCCCCTTTCACCCATACCAGCATTACATGGTGAGCTGGCATCGTCAGGTGTACTCGGATTAGTCCACTGCCACCATTCCTCATCATTCATGCAGGTGTGTGTGTGTGTGTGTGTGTGTGTGTGTGTGTGTGTGTGTGTGTGTGTGTGTGTGTGTGTGTGTGTGTGTGTGTGTGTGTGTGTGTGTGTGTGTGTGCCTACCCCCTGACACAGTGCATTGAAGGATGCGTGGTCTGAGCTTAGTAGTGGTCCAGTTGTGTTCTTTCCCTTCCCTTACCACCTTCTCTTGTTCCCCTCACCACTCTCGGGGTGTGTGGTCATGTGGGTGAGGGTGTGTTTTTGTAGATGTGTGCTATTGTGTGTGTGTCTGTGTATGCTATTGTGTGTGAGTGTGAGTGTGTGTGTGTGTGTGTGTGTGTGTGTGTGTGTGTGTGTGTGTGTGTGTGTGTGTGTGTGTGTACGTGTGTGTGTGTGTGTGTGTATGTGTACTTACGTGTGCAGTTCGGTGCGGCGCCTGACCAGGTGCCGTTGGCCAGACACTGGCGCGTGGGCCAGCCGGACAGGGAGTATCCCCCCATGCAGGAGTACACCACCGAGTGGGAGAAGGTGGTGCCGTCGATGAGGCCCACGTGGCCATTGGAAGGGGTGCCCGGGTTACCACACTGCACCGCTGGGGGGGAGAAGAGGAGGAGGACGGGGGAGGAGGAGGAGGAGGGGTGCGGGATAGAGGAAAAGGAGGGAGGAGGAAGAGAATAGAGAGTAGGAGGAGTATTGAGGAGGAGGAAGGAGGAGGAGGATAGAGGAGAAGTATAGAGTAGGAGGAGTGTAGAGAAGGAGGGTACGGAGTAGGAGGAGGATAAAAGAGGAAGAGGAGGAAAGATTGAAGAGCAGAAAGGAGGAAGAGGGAGGAGGGTAGAAGAAGAAGATGGTGAAGGTCAGAGGTGTAAAAAAGTAATGGATTCTATTTTCCATATCAGTGATTCATGGTGTGATGCTTGGGGGAACACGAGGAGATGAGAGGTGATTGGTGCAGAGGGGGGGGGTTGTGCTTATGAACGTAACACATATATTTAAAAACAGTAGATGACATCTGGAAATATATCTCGTGCACATTTTGACATCCCAGTCCGATAAATAATTGGACAAGATGGTTGATGGTTAAACGGCTAGGCACGTTGGAGTGGGCGGAGCCGCTGATTGGGCGTTTGGTGGGCGGGCATCGGCGTTGTTGTCACGTCTCGGGTGTAATTAGGACGAGCGTGAGGAGCGGGGCGTGGGGGGATAGCATTAACAACCGTTCATCAACCACCCGCAGCCTATCGGCTCATCTCCCACACCCATCATGGGTCCACATGTGATAACAGCCACATCAATCTGAGTCCGTTTCAGATTGAGATTCAGCAAGATCATTGATATCATGATTATTAGAAATAGTTAATTGGATTAAAGTGTGTGTGTAGGTATGTTTTCCTGTGTGTGTCTGTGTGCGTTTTCCTGTGTGTGAGTGATTGACTGACTGAGTGTGTGGGCTTGCGTGCGTGTGTGTGCGTGCTTGCGTGTTTTTTTTCTGCTTGCGTGTGTCTTCTTGCGTTTGTGTGTGTTTTTTGCATGTCTATGTGCGTGTTTGCGTTTGTGTGCATACGTGTGAGTGTTTTTTGTGCGTGCACATGTGTGAACGGATGTGCGTGCGCATTGGTATTCCAAGTTAATGGGATCAAACACAGAATGCTGACATACAATCACTGGCCACCACTTATGACTGGGGGTGTCTTGCCGTGTAATTCTCAGCATTACGCATGGTGACGGCATTTCTGTCAAGCCAGCACTGTATACCGAATTTATTCATAGTTACACACTCTGGGGACGGAGAGAATAACAACATTTTGCTGATGGAAGACAGAATCACAGCTTCGTGGCACCGGCTGTAGCTCTTAGGTTTTTTCCGGATTATTTCGAACAAGAGAATCATTTCTCTGCGTCCTTCCTGAGGGGAGGAAAAGCACACGTGTTGTTTCTAATCTTTTCCTTCCGCCCGGAAACATGTTTCATTACCAGAAGGTTTCGGCCTCTCGGTCAACTAATTGTCCGGAGAAAATGTGAGAGAGTGATTTCCGCAGGAGACGGACGAGTTCTGCACACGGGGGCAGTTCAACGCTGCCGGACACCGGGGAGAAACAAGTGCACATCCACACACACACACACACACACACACACACACACACACACACACACACACACACACACCGAAACATCTACGCAAACGGATTCAGACACATACACACAAACATCTACACACACGCGTATCAATTCGCAAAAAATCATACACAAACACAAAAACGTCTGCATACATGCATACCACACAGACAAACAACCATCTACACACATGCATTCACACTCACACACACACACACACAAACGTCTACAAACACGCATGCAATCAAAGACAAAAACCCACACATAAACATCTACACAAAAGCATGAACATTGCATGAACACACAATGCTTGCCGTCGCAACTGCATCGCAAAGTAGCAGGCAGTGTGCACAATTCAAAACTCATTGGAGTCCATCCTTCTTTAGACAAACAAACACAAGTGCCGCGATAAATAAGGAACAAGGCGGTTGCGGCCGCATGGGGCTCTGGGTGCGAGTGTTTTTCCAGGGCCTTGGAGCAGATGGGTGGGCTTTATTGGTGGACAGGCCTCTAGATCACAGAGAGTGACAGCCAGGGATACTCAGTCAGGCTCCAGTGGATTCCACAGGACCTTCCACTCATGGGACTCTGGGGAAAAGAGCTGAAAGTATTTTTAAACTCCGTACTTCAAGGAAAGTAAAGGAGTGTCTGTGTTTGTTTGAGAAAGAGTGGGAGAGGGAGAGAATGAGATAGAGCGAGCGAAGGAGGGGGAGAGAGATAGATAGTGAGTGAAAAAAGAGAGTGAAAGATAACGTGAGTGAGTGAGTGAGTGAATGTGTGAGTGAGAGAGAGAGAGAGAGATGCATACACACAGCCAACTACAAAGAGGGAAAAGTGGGTGAGTGGATGACACTCAACACAGACAATAATGGATGGAAGGAGGATAGAGGAAAAGAAGAATATAAATGGGACAAACGAGATACCGCAATGAGGGAGCTAAGAAAGATAACTAGTGAGAGGAGAACAACTAGTAAGAGAGAGAGAGAGGAGCAGTAGAGAGAGCGAAGGAGGAGGAGAGAGAGAGACACACAGAAAGAGAGAGCAAGAGATAGCAAGCGCGAGGGTGAGTGAGTGTGAGAGAGAGAGAGAAATATGCGTACAGGCAGCCAAATACAAAGGGGGAAAAAGTGGGACAGTGGATGACACTGAATACAGACAATAATGAATGGAAGGAAGATGGAGGAAAAGAAGACCATTAATGGGACAAACTAGATACTGCCATAAGGGAGCTGAGAGAGAGAGAGAGAGAGAGAGAGAGAGAGAGAGAGAGAGAGAGAGAGAGAGAGAGAGAGAGAGAGAGAGAGAGAGAGAGAGAGAGAGAGAGAGAGAGAGAGAGAGAGAGAGAGAGAGAGAGAGAGAGAGAGAGAGAGAGAGAGAGAGAGACAAACCTCCACACATCAGACCAGGCACAGCCGAGCGTGCTGAACAGTGTCAGGGAGACGGAGAGATAAAGGAAGTGTGATGGAATGATTTCAGAGGGAGGGCGCGGGCAGAATAAAAGGTGAGAACGGCGATGGAGGGAGCTAAAGAAAGGTGTGCGTGATAGAGCGGGCCGCCGACGTCGTTCCGAGCGTTTAGTACATCGGCCAGTAAAATATAAATGGCTCTGGCGGACCGCGCGGACGGGAGTCAGCATGCAGACGCGGTCACACTCTTTGTCTGAATGTCCCGGTTTGGCCCCGTGGAGTCTCACTGGGCCTCGCCCACCATGAACTCTGAAAAGGTGCTCTGAATCGTTTATCACACGCCCAAGAAGTAGCTTGGCGCTGGCCTGGCTGCAGTTGAACGCTTCTTTAATTCCCCTGTTACATTGGAGTCATGGGCTGGCAGCGTGTACACCGCCCCTGCCAAGATCTCCTATCCATCTGGTGCATTATGGGGGGGGGGGGGGGGGGCTTGTGCGTATGTGAATGTATGCGTGTCTGCTTGTGTGGGTGTATGTGTTTGTGCATGTGTGTGTGTGTGTGTGTATGTGTCCCAGTTTGTGTGTGTGTCAGTGCCCAATTGTGTGTGCCTCAGTGTGTGTGCATATGTGTGTGTGTGTGTGTGTGTGTGTGTGTGTGTGCGCCCCAGTGTGTGTGTGTGTGTCAGTGCCCAATTGTGTGTGCCACAGTGTGTGTATATGTGTGTGTGTGTGCCCCAGTGTGTGTGCGTCAGTGCCCAATTGTGTGTGCCTCAGTGTGTGTGTACATGTGTGAGTGTGTTCCCCAATGTGTGTGTGTGTGTGTGTGTCAGTGTGTCCAATTGTGTAGACGTTTGTTGGGGCAGTATGCATGCGGTAGACGTATGTGTGTGCGTATGCATGCATCTGTGTAGATGTGTTCGTGTGTAGATGTGTGTTTTTATGCATAAAATTGCGTAATCTGTTAGGATGTGTTTTTGTGAGTTTGAAACCTGAATCGCTCATATAGATGTAAAGTAGGCTGGTTTATTGTGTACACATAGAACTATGAATGGATGGGTGGAAGGGCCACGGATAGATAGATGAAATGGATGGCTGCATGATGGATGGCT
>NC_044058.1:21252437-21287437 GCF_902167405.1 Gadus morhua
GCAACATGTGAAGCCTATCCATCACTCCCCCGCCGCCACCACGGTATCAAAGAAAGGATAATGGCCGCCACCGCCTCCGCCACGGATAACGGGGGAGACGTATTGATGAGGGGTATCTGGCACCAGTCCAACGTCGCACCAGCAATTAGCGCTCATTAGCCAAACCCAGGCGCATCCAACGAGACCCTGGGGTACATCCGCTAAACATTCTGGAATGTTCCATCTATTCTTACTGAATGATGCTCGTTAGCGTAGGTTAAATAGGTGGTGGTGGTTCATGAGAGAAAGGGAGTAAGAGTGTGTGACTGAGTGTGTGTGTGTGCGTGCGAAAGAGACACAGTCAGAGAGACAGAGAAAGTGTGTGCATGTGCACGTGCAAGGGAGAGAGAGAGAGAAATTGTTTATGTGTCTGCTTGTGCACGTGCAAGAGAGAGAGAGAGAAAAAGAATGTGTGTGTCTGCGTGTGCGCACGAGCAAGAGGGAGAGAAAAGGTGTATATGTGTGCATGTGAACGTTCAAAAGAGAGAGTACAGAGTGTGTGTGTGTGCGTGCGAGTGAACTTGCAAGAGAGTGTGCACAGTTGTGTGCATAAGTGCCTTTGTGTGTGTTTGTGTCTGCCTGTGTTTGTGTGTGTTCACCTGAGCAGTGGGGCAGAGCCGCGCTCCAGTGCCCGTTGAGCTGACAGGTGAGGGAGGCGTCGCCCAGGAGCTGGCGTTCGCCCACGCACGAGTAGTGCACGGTGGAGCCCGCCGTGAACTTCTCCCCCACCATGACACCCTGGGGTGGGGCGCCAGGGTTGCCACAGTCCACCTCTGAATGACAAAGAGAGAGAGAGAGAGAGAGAGAGAGAGAGAGAGAGAGAGAGAGAGAGAGAGAGAGAGAGAGAGAGAGAGAGAGAGAGAGAGAGAGAGAGAGAGAGAGAGAGAGAGAGAGAGAGAGAGAGAGAGAGAGAGAGAGAGAGAGAGAGAGTCTTGAGTTAGTTTTGCCTGGTTCCAGCTGGGCCTCTCTTGACAAATGGCCTGTGATTCAGGGTCTGGCATTGGATGGTTGAGTGCTACTCTGCTCAGCATGAATTCACACCGACCCATCCTAGGTCTGGACATACAGTATGCTGACAGAATCCATGTGGAGCGCAACAATTAGCACTTAGCCATTAACTGTTTCTTTACGTCAATGGATTCTGCTGTTGAAGCCGTTTCGAGGAAAATGTCCAGAAATATCGGCTCTAAACTCGACCACAGAGTGCAATGTCGCTTGCGAAATCTTTATCTGCTTGCTGATTGGTTTAGGTGGAAACAACCCCACCCACTCTCCGAAAACGGCTCATACGTAGATATCCTACAGGCTGAATGATGAAACGAAACGGAGGATGATTAAAGGTTAGCCAAGACACATTGAACTGCCAACCTCCTCGCGTATTTGCGTCGTGGGGAAGAAAAAAGGGACTGAAAGGTGCACAGTACACTTACGTACACTTACTGACATACCAGCTTTCCCTTAATTGCAAAACCGTACATGACAGGCAGGACAAAAGATTGGCGTACGCTCTCTGCCCTCTAACAAGCCCCACCAGTCTTTTCACGGGCTGGACATTTGCATTCAGCGTTCAACAAATAGAAGAGTGCAGTGCCGTTTCAATGCCAGGCCGTGTCAAGTAAGCTTCGAAAACACATGAACTACGTGCAAGGAGGCAGTATAAGTCTGTAATCACCAGGCAGATCGACAAACCACATGGCAATAATGAGCGTCTGGCACAAAGTTAGCGCAGAAGATAGGAAGCGTCCTCATTATTGACATAGAGGGAAAGTCGGAGGAGAGCTTGTTACCACCCCGGGTGATGAAAACCTGATTTGTTGTTGCTTCAATTTGTACTAGTGTAGTCTACGGAGGCTTAGCGATTACTAAGACTAAACTAACCTCAGCGCTTAATCACGAGAGTTATTAGAACCATGGGGAGGACGAGAAACAACTCGAACCGATGGCGAGCAAAACAGGGATAAAACGTACAACTTTTGATTGTAAACGCAAATTAAGTCGGAAGATCACCACTCCCTCCCATGCTGAAGGAATCTCCTCCTGTTAAAGGCTTTTCCATGATTAAGGCACACCAACTTAACAGTTGCACGGCAAATTCATAACCAGGGTCAATTCATTACCAGGGTATAATCATTACTAGGGTTCAAAAATACGCAACATTTCAAAACAAAACTGCCAAAAAAGTATGACATGGATCAAGGTGAACACAAATCAGACAGGCAATTGCATTATCAATCAATATTAAATGAAGCCAGAACTTGTGTTATGTTGAACAATTAATCCATTATGAAGAAAATCATATACAGAATTATTAACCTGTGTCAGGATTGTGTGTTAAATCCCACATGATTTGTGGGCACACTGGTTGGGAGACACAGCTCTAGGGAGGACATCAATCCCACAGGGAAATCCCAAAATTTGGATTTCCTAAAAATGAACTTAAACACACTATCTTGATATTTGCTTCAGACCAAAAATGGTAAGGCTAGGATTAAAAGCACACCAACGCTTCTGCACTACAATATAAATATTGAAATATTATAATATTAATATTGCAAAATGATAATAGCGGAAGTATAATATTAGTGAAAAGGATAATAACACACAACGGGTACTTGAGCCGTTCGGACTGGGTGTGGGGGTACATAAGACCAGATGGTTGGACAATATTGCTTTAATAAACTGAACATGCAGGCAGACAGGCAGATGGACTGACACACCTTGATCTGGGATCCATCATTCCTACTATGCTATTGCTGAACTAAAGACGGAGAGGCAGCCTGGGGCAGGAAACCAAAAGGCAAAGGGGGCGGAGTTACGCCTTGTTTCCTGATTCCCTACAGAGATAGTGACGTTTGACCCAGGGAGAGACGCTTTCAGGGATTATAAGGAAGTGTATTTAATCAGTGACCAGTCCACACCGTCCTGATCCAAACCCTAAAAAACGCAACTCTGCTGTTTCCCAATTAAGCGCTAAAAAGATCCACGCCCGTAGCCACACAATTGGAAAAAAAACAAAAACAGGAATCTAATACTTTGTAATTGCGTAATATTTATGCATTAATTCTACCTCTGGCTCTTTTTCTTTTACATGCCATTTCAATTAATGCGCAATATTGCATACTTTCTATTGACTCATTTGATTGACTTTTACTGTTTGTCCAGTCCATTTTGGTTGTTTGTCAATTGTACCGTCCGTTGACTGACTTCATGGCCTACTGGATACCTGGATTTCCCAGAGGGGGATGATTAAAGTATCTATCTATCTATCTCTATCTATCGACCAATCACCAACGAGGACCTAGTGACGTCCAACAGGAGGTCCTCACCCAGGCACTCCGGTAGGGGTTTGTCCCAGTGTCCGGCCGGCTGGCAGGTGAGCACGGAGGATCCGAACAGGTAGTAGCCCGGGTTGCAGTCGTAGAACACCACGCTGCCGAACGTGAAGTTCCCGTGCTCGATCTTGCTCTCCCGGATGGAGTTGGCCGGAATTCCCGGGTCCGTGCAGTTCACCACTTCGGGAGAGAGAAGGAAAAAGAAAAACACAGACACATGCATCACGCGATGCGTCATGAAATATTGAATGACCTGGAATTAATGGGAGAATAAATGACAGCGCCGCCGTTTTAATATTTCACTGCGGCGAGGGGGATATTTCAGGGGCAAAGGTAGCCGTTTCAAATGGGCTCCGACCCCTTAACAGTCACGCCATCAATCCTGGTGCCTCACGTCCCCCAACACCCCTCATATAAAATCCGCCAGCATGGCAGTTACTGATTAAAAAACAGGGGGCGCGTGCTATTGTTTATTCATGGCTCTGCGTCAAGTTACAAGGAGACTTCGGCATATTGTCTTCTTCCGATCGTAATAACATTCACGCAGCATGCATGGGTGTGCCACACCACCCCATCCCCCCTGCACACCAATTCCACCCCGACTGTGGATGCAAATGATTACTGGATTAAGTCATTACTATGCTTGTTGTTGTTGTAGGGTGATATCTGAGCCCGACCTCTGTGAATGCTCTCTCCTTGGCCCTGTGTTCTCGCATTGTACTCCCTAGACCACGCAGGCCCACCGAGGCTTGACATAATTGAACACAAAGCAAGACGTGCATTGTGTACAATTTAAAAAATAAGGGGAGCGTCGACACGGCGTGCAGTTATGCGATATATATATTTATAGATATTCACACTGCATATGCATTGTATGCAAACACAGCTCACTGAATGCATACGAGAAGCTGACAGTTCAAGTTCAGTTCAAACTTTTGCCTTTCTTGGCAGTGGGACTGCTTCCCTTCTGGCTTTTCCAAGGGATAAATAGGTTGTGGATCAGCAAGTTCACAGTAATGAATAGTTGCATAGCACTGTCGGGCCTCACATACTAATGTTTCCATATCCCTGGTATTTGGATCACATTTCCTTTGAAAAGCCCCCTCCTGCATTCACAACCAAACACTGTGTTGTCGGAGTCACTCAGTTGCATGTGGCGTCTTGGCCAGAGAGTTTTTAAACGTGACTGACACCGGCTATAATGGCCACTAATGCACCATGTGGGGAGACAGGAGGTGGCCTCTTTGCCACGAGTCACACACACAGGAACCCGTGACGGACGCGCTGCGGAGACCTGCACTGGTCCACAGAGCGGACGATGGGAGGCAGTGGGGGAGGCGAACAAGAGTGAAATCCAGCTCAGAGCGACACCCCAACGAGTGCAGATCAATAATGCACATGTGTGGACGTGCAGATTAGTGGAACATAATCGATGGTATATATATGTATGGCAACAAAGGGGCGTATAGACGTGTTCCAGCCGCGTACTTTTATAGAGAAAAGCCCAGGCATTGATTGTCAGGGTAGTTAATGAGTTTTTCCCCTTCATGTCCACGTATTAAGCGTCAGATGTTTGTGGTGGAAGAAACACGTTGACGAGCTAATGTTAAGCGTGGCAGTCAGGGAGTTATTACCGAACGTCAACACAACAGAGAATATGTTTAGCGGTTCCATAAAAAATAAAAAGTGGAACAGCAACGTTTGTTAGTGCCATAATTGAGAGTGGCACACTAAAATGGTTGTTAAAACCAAATATTTTGAGGAAAACCAGTTAAAGTTCTGGCAGGGACACCTTCCAATGTGTTACAGCTGATAGCAAACACAATGGAAATGGTCCCATTGTGTTTACAGGGTTATTGATTCTCTCTTCAGCCAAGTTGAACAGTCAAAAGACAATCTGATTATTTGAAATGCTTGTGTTTTCGATAAGCTTGTTTTTATATTTAAGTCATCCAAGACCAAAAGTTGCGATACATTGAGTAGTATCTTAGCCTTGAATCTGGATGCTGGACTTTTTGTGGTCTATCGTCCATTTCCATACTGGTATCATCATGTCCTACAGGCCCACTAAGACCACTGTTCCCAGTAGGAACAACACAGGTATGTCTCCAATGCAACGTAGCTATGGCAGTGCACCAGTATATACACAACCAGTCAAATAAATAAGAATGGACCCTACTGGTGCTGCTGCTACAGACATAAATAGGCACTTGGCGCTTAAAGACAGTGATAAGCATTGTGTAGCGTCTTATACTAGCAATATTGGTTGTTTACGGGGAATCGTTTATCCTAGCCATCGTCAGTGCATTGCACTTGTTTCTATTAATATCTTTACTCTACCGACAGCGATATATTGTTGTTTCTCTTTCATCCGACAAATGTAATTTGCGTAACTCACTTTGGATAAAATCGTCGACTTAGTGTAAATGTATGTCTAATTGTAAAGGTAAATAAAACTAACCTAATGTCCAAACTTCAGAAACATGAACTTAGTTTCCCCTGCTATTGACGACCTTTGAAAACGAGTAAAAAACCCTAGGGATCGAGCCGTTCCGGGAACACTGCGTGTGCTGAAGGCTGGCACCAGGCTGCACTTGTTACTGCTGCTGTGTGTTTTCTATTATTTCTTGCTGGCCTTGTGGTTCCGGCGACTGGCAGCCTTCAGTGTGGCAGCTGACTGTTATGCGCTACCACGAGCCAGTGACTGTCGCTTCCGCCGGGGCTGCGGGCTGCCATCCTGGTTCGGGCCCCCCCCCCCCCCCCCCCGTCTACACTCAAATTGTCAACATACATCTGTTTGCCGGCTGATTTCGCCAACCATTCACACTTGACCAACACACAGCCGCCCACACCCCCTTCGCGGTCGCTTTCGCACCCACGGTACCAGGCAGGGACCCAGCGGTACGGCTATGGGTGACATGATGTGTATTGCGACGATGAAAATATTGCGACGTGAAAGAACAATTTTTTTAGGGTTGTGTCTTATGTGTGGCTTAACATATCGTTAGCCTCATAAAATGATTGCCGAAGTCATATTTTGGCCAAATGGTGATATCTAACTTAACTATATTCTCATAATACTGCTGATTCACAGTTCCTCATTGGCTGTATCCTAAGCCAATCAGAGTATTTTCTACATGCCATAATCACTATCTGCCTAAGTCTATCTATTTGACTTGGGCCTTTTTGACGCTAAATACAAGTTGAACCTTAAAATATCACGACGATATACGTTGTAAGTTCTACAGGAGTGTAAGTGCCGCCATTGTTTTTAAAATGGCTGTGGCCATACCTAACAGAACATAGTTGAATCCGCTGATTATTATTGGTGATACACTGTAGAGCCCTCAGTAGGATGGCACCATTCATTTTCCACACCAATGATGATGCAGCTTTATTCCATACAGAAGGCCGTGCTCCCTAGCAAGGTAGTATCGTCTGGAGGCGGTGTTTTTGTAAAGATACCTTCAAAAGTGTCTGGATCGAGACAGACCTTCGGGGCAGTAATGCGTCACAAAGTCTTGATGTCGCCAAACTAACGTTTTTTTTATTTTTGTCAGGTACAACATTTATAATAACACCTTTACACCATTTGGACTGACTGCCTATTTTCTTCAATCAGGATCTAAGTGTCAGCAGAGTTCCATCATTTGTTAAATAACTTTTGTACAACATTGTGGGATATCTTGACCACCGAAGGATTCGTCTTTCCCTCCCTCAAAACCTGCCTATCACAAGGCACCTCAGCAGGCGCCTCCCTGCCTTCCAAAGCTGCCTGAACAGGCAGCGCCTACAGCTGTTTGGGATCCAGCCATCAACTGGCAGGAAGTCAAGTCAAGCTTCAGCCAACCTGACGATAAAAGCACCGTGGAGGCAGGACCTCAAGGACCTCTCCCCGAAATGACAGTTTTGTCCCCCCCCGTCCCTCCCCTACCTCTACAGGTTGGGGGCTGCTGGCTCCACTGCCTGCTGGCCTGGCACTGGGCAGTGGAGGGGCCCTCCAGGGTGTAGCCCTTGTTGCAGGCGAAGCGCACCACGTCGTTGTAGTTGAAGCCCTCCCCCGTGGTCCGCCCGTAGATGGGGCTGCCCGGGTGGCCACAGGTGACCGCTGCGACCGTGAAGAAGAGAAGTGGAAATTTAGAAGATAAAGGAAAGTGTTCACACCCAGAGTTGGACAAAAAAGGTGGTGGAGGACAGGAAGACGGAATTGGTGTGTGGGATGTGTGTGTTAGGAATGAAAGACTTAAACAAGAATGATTGTGAAAGGGAAAATAGATATTTATTTGTGCAAAATGCATCAGAGAACACGGGGCGCCGAGAATCCCGCGGGGATGGGTTCGATACAACGGATCAATAGGCCGGAGGTACATGGACACCTTTTCATACCTTTCATAGGAATACTATTAGCATCTCATTGACCTCAGCAGGCGCCGAGGGGGAATGAAAGAGTCTAGATGGCCGCGGATAAGGCAGGCGCATCGACTCGTCCGCAGGCTAATGGAAGATGGAAGATGATATGCGGTGGCTGGGGAGCGCCCACGACAAACCCGGTAAACGCACATTCACACGCGGGTGAACGCCCCACCGTGCACGCCTCGGTCCCAACGTACTTTCCCCGCAATGTTAGCGTTATCGTAAACATTCCGCAATATGAATTATTAATGACGAGTTTAATAGTCCTTCTTTTTAAAAAGAATGCCCACTAATGCACATAAATCTCAGTTTTATGTTTAAGCCGACCAGAGCCACCCAGGTCAAGTGACACAGGGACATGGCGCTTTGGGAGGGAGGGAGGGAGGTAGAGAGAGAATTAAGCCATCGTCATGAAATTTTTTACTGCAACAGTCAACAAGAATATTCCAAACTAGAGAGGGGGAGAGAGCGGTGTAATGATGGTGGTCTTTTCCATTTAGTTCCTCCAGTTTATGGTTAAGCATACCATGGCGACGCAGCATTATGCTTGAGGTTTGCTTATGGAAAGGGACGGCGATGGAGGGAGCACTTACCGATGCAGGCGGGCAGCAGGCCAGACCAGTTGTGGTCCTGCTGGCAGATGCGCACCGAGGAGCCGATGAGCCTGAAGCCGGGGTTGCACTGGTAGACCACCGTGTCGCGGTAGCCAAAGTTCTCCCCGATCACCTGGCCGTTGACGATCCTCTCGGGGATGCCGCAGTGACCCGCTGTGCACGGTCACACACCAAAGGAGGGCGGAGATGAAGAGAGGAGATGAAGAGAGACGTGCGGAACAATGATTCAATGGAGAGGAAAAGGGCAGAGGAGAAGAAAGAAGATTAACACAAAGAAAAAAGGTGAAGAGAGATCCAGCTTCAGCTGTGTGATTACCAATTCTGGGTCCACTGAGATGGATCTTTTGGAGGGCAGGACCAACACAAACATAGTTTCTGGAAGGATGGTAATTGATTCTCGGCCGCGATGAAAAGCTTGGAAAGCATTTCTTATTTTTCACAAAAAAAACGCAGGTCAGCCAAACGCCGTCACTTAACTAAACGTACAACCTCAAACCAGGACTACATTCACACGAAACAATCTCAAGAAACATAGACAACACCGCACGCCACAACGAACAAAACAAACAAACAGACAAAACAGGAAACACGCCGGCCCACTTGCATGTGTCCGCCCGGACAAAGCTCCCTCGTTTAGATGCGCGGGCGTTTATGCCATGTTCTAAAAGTTCCCATAAATAAATCTGTCTCCCCTCCGCTCATCCACGTAATCATATTACTTTCAGCTACGGTAAATCTCCGACACGCCGGAGGAGGAGTCGTCGAGGCAATGCAGCCCGGCTCGAAAAGCCCCGGCGGCGGCAGTGGCAGCAGAGTGCTGTGGTGTGATTTCACTAATTCACTCCCTACCACCACAAGACTCAGCTCTGCACTTTTTATTATCGGCCCGGCAGGTTGACAGGCCGATGCCGGGAGATTACGCTGAAGCAAGGGATACTGGGGCGGCTGGGAGGTTAACACCGCCCGGTCGTATCGCCGCCGCCCAGAGTAGTCTCTCCTCTTTAATGAACTGAGCTAATCTAGAGGGGGAGGGGGGGGGGGGTTTGGAGCTCAGAGGAGGGACTGGGGGTTAAAAAAGGGGGTTCAGATATTGACTAATGCAGCCGCTGGAGATAGGGCTGCGTTTCTGCTGATGTGTGGGTTTGAATCCTGGCTTGACAAATTCTATCTCTCGCCCTGCGTCTTTCTCGGTCTCTCTCCCTCTCGCTCTCTCCTTCTCGGTCTCTCTCCCTCTCCCCTGGTCTCTCCCTCTGTCCCTCTCTCTCAGTCTCTCTCCCTCTCGGTCTCTCTCTCTCTCCCTCTCCCGATATCTCTCTCTAAAATCTCTCTCTCTCTCTCTCTCCTCCTCCCTCTCCATTCCCCCCTCTCCTCTCCACTCCCTCTCCCTCCCTCCCCCCCCCTAGACACAGAGTCATGTGAGTGCAGAAGGGGGAACTCTTCAGCGATTGGGTCTGCTGCTGGCCGAGGCGAACCCTTGACGGCTCCTGATAGAAGTTGGAATAGGCAACATCATTTCCTGTTGGAGGCGTTGGCCCACCAAGGCCAGATGTGCAGATGCTCTGCCTCATCAGTTTGATTGGCCTCCCATGGGGGCTGTACGTTGACTGGGGGGGATTTTAGAAATGGGCGCTTTGGTTGGCTGTCATCATACTTTAATTGGCGCCTTAACAAGAATGGAAAGATTGGGTTATCGTCTTTTTATGAAATGGAATGATTAAGCATGGTTTGCCGATATGAAAAACGAAAAATGTATATAATTATAATTATTATAATATATTTTTTTATTTAAAAAATGATTTGATATATATATATATATATATATATATATATATATATATATATATTTTATTTAAGAACCATTTATAATTAAATATATATTACATATATCAAAAAAAATGTAGGATCAGGGTTAAAAATATATATATATTTTATAAATAATATATTATGTTGTTTTTCATACAATGCATACAATGCTATACAATGCTTAATCGTGCTTCAGATTCAAATGTAGAGCATTGTGCCTTAGTTCTACTGCTAGTTACCTTGAATTTGAAAGCAGGCACAATCCATACTTACCCTTGATACTAAGGGGAATTGTATCGTAAGCGATTGCATTGACAGCAAGATAGTGATCCAACCACAGAGCGACACAGAATGCAATCTCAACCAGTCGCCGTGCCACAATGTGTGGCCTTGCATTATAAATCCAGCTTATCATTTATCGCAATACAGGAAAACGTTTACGCTTTTATAAAAAGCCTAGCTGCCATTCACTGGGCACTCACAGTGCTTTTAGTAGTCTCCCATTGTGCCAAATAGGTGGAATCCACCACTGCAGTGTGCGCCTAGCCCCAGACAGACGCCATTGGCACAGACCGTAACACTTCCCAAAGTCACAGCCCACACGTAGCAAGAGAACCAATTATAACTGCCAACCCGCGGTCCCATCTCCCCTCTAAATCCCACCAGGGACAGCTCCGGCGATGTGGGCTGGAATGGACAAATTGCACCGCGTCCAATCCGCTGGTGACCGCTGACCTCACTGGGGCAAGTCTGGGGGAGGGTGGCTGCACTGGGACCTGGGACTGGGACTGGATGGAGGGGGGGGGGGGGGGGGGGGCTTCCTAAACATTGGCGGCATGTGGCTCAGGAGGTGGAGCCCGTTGGCTGGTAACCGGAAGGTTGCTAGTTCGATCCCGGGCTCCTCCTAGCTGAGCGTCGAGGTGTCCCCTGAGCGAGACGCCTCACCCTAACCGCTCCTGACGAGCTGGCTGTCGCCTTGCGTGGCTGCCTCCGCCGTCAGTGTGTGAACGAGTGAATGAACGGCTGAGCGTCGAGGCAATATTGTAGAGTGCTTTGAGCGGCCACCGGTTGGAAAAACGCTGTGTTATGCAGTCCATTTACCACTAACCCTTCCCCATGCTCACCCAGACAGAGGGTCTCCATGCCGCTCCAAAGCCCCGACAGCAGGCACTCCCTGACGCTGGAGCCGGTGAGAACGTAGCCCAGGCTGCAGCTGAAGATGGCCGAGGCGCCGAAGGTGTTCTGCGTGCCGATCTTCTTTCCGTTGGGCGGCGTGGGGAGGTCTCCGCACGAGATGACTGTGACCAGGTGTGTGTGTGTGTGTGTGTGTGTGTGTGTGTGTGTAAGGGGGGGGGGGGGGGGGGGGGGGGGGTGGGGGAAGGGAGGGAGAGAATAAAACCATCGTCATGAAAAACAAACAAAAACAGTCAACAAGGGCGTGGGTTCGATAGCTTACTCAACGTAATCGGGGGCCGGTGCTATTTCATACTGGAGGGGAGGAGGGGAGGGGGCGTGTAATGATGGCGGTATTTTCCCTTTGTCAAGATGGGTTTTTTATCACGCTCGCTGCATTGTCCCCTCACTATTAAGTGGGCCATTGGGCGGTTAAGCGCCCTGGGAAGAGTCGTCTCCGTGGCGATGTGTGTGCGACACGACAAAGCTTTTATGTACCAAACCACCGTAAAGAAACACATGCGTCAGAACCAGCCCGTGACTAAGGGGGGGGATTCTCGGTTCTAACCGTAATGGAACGTCATCTGTCATTATGCAGCCTTTTTGGTCTAGAAATGGTACGTAATGTGCTGTATACAGGCCATTGGGTTGGATGCGTGTTAGAAAATGTTATATATATTTTCACATCAGACCAAATCCGGTCGCAGAACAGACTCTGTGACAAGGGCAGAATGAATGATTCAAAGACCTCCTTTTCCAAATGAAAAATTGATTTGTTCTGTGTGTGTGCGCGTGTGACACTGTGAGACTGTGTGTGACTCTTTGTGTGTCTGTGTGTGTGTGCGCATGAACACACTGTATAATTTCGCTGTATTTCAGTGCTTTTGTAAGGGTGCTGTGCATTCAAGTGACATGTCCGAATACAAAGATGCTGCCAACACAACACAAGTCACAGAAAGGGGCTTTGATTTGTCTTTGTTTGTCCCGCCAGTCTTAATGTGCGCTCATCAGGAGGTCGAGAAAAATAAAATGAACACTGCAATCTCGGTTGATCAATAAGAGGTCTAATTACATATAATCTCAGAGTGCTTTCTTAAGAAAAGAGACAAGCGCTTAAAAGACAACTCACTGCGACACCGCGGCCTCTCGTTCCTCCAGCTCCACGCTCCATTGGCCTGGCACTGGATGTGGGCGGGACCAAGGCGGAAGTATCCGGGGTTGCAGGTGAAGATGATTTTGGTGCCGTACTCGTAGTGCGAGCCGTTGACGATCTTCCATTTCCCGTGGTCCAATGAGAACGAGCTGAGGCTCGGGCACGTCATTACTGGAAGAACGCACGGACGAAAACGAAAAAGATAAAACGCATCAATGAGATCCATTCGGGAGAGATACACACACACACACTTTGCTAATTAAAGCTGTTATTCTTCCCCGTTTTATATCTCTCTCACCCAATCTGCACACACGCTGATCACATCCTGACAATTTATTCCCCGCAATGAGCAGTTGAGAGCTAATCCACACATTAAAAATTAAACGCCAGCCCGGCGTCCTCCCCAAGCTGGCTGAGCAAGACTTTCCCCCCACAACAAAATCGTCTTGATGATTAAGCGAACACTTGAAAGGCAGATGAGAGCCGGGAGCGGAATGTATATTTCTCCTTAAGCGTTAGAGGAAGCGTACAGTGGGAGACAGCGGGTGCAGCTCGCGCGCCCCCCCCCCCCCCCCAAGAACCAGGGCTTTGGTTAACCACTTGTCACTGTGGCTGTCACACTACCCCCCCCCCCCGATGGAGACTGCTTAGGGGGGCCGCTACTGTCACACAGCAGTACGTTTTACAGTACATTTCCTCTCCCCTGGGCCTTTGTTCTTAGTTATCACCCTCATGTTTTTTGTTTTTTTTAGCGCTTCAGTCCGCTCTGCCACCAAATCCATCATTACCCTCGCTCACCGGTCACGGACCCCCCGGTTTGTACCCCTCTCTATCTCTCTCTCCCACCCGTGCAACGAAGGGTCCCGTCGTGATTTGTCATCCTTGCCCCCCCTCCTGGTTGCAAATAGCGGTACTACATACGCCATACTCCTCTCTCTTTCTAGAAATAGAATTGCATTTGAATGTTTGAATTTCTCCATCTCTCTCTCTCTCTCTGTCTGTCCCTCTCTCTCTCTCTGGTACTCTGTCTCTCTCTCTCTCTCTGTCTGTCCCTCTCTCTCTCTCTGGTACTCTGTCTCTCTCTCTCTCTCTCTGTCTGTCCCTCTCTCTCTCTCTGGTACTCTGTCTCTCTTTCTCTGTCTGTCTCTCTCTGTTTCTGGTACACTGTCTATCTATCTCTCTCTCTGTATCTATGTCTTTATTTGTCTCTCTATCTTCCTCTCTATCTCTCTGTCTCTATGTCTCTCTTTCTTTCCAGCTCTTTGTCTCTATCTCTATCTATCGCTTCTCTCTGTCTCTCTCTCGGTCTCTCTCACTACAAATAGAATTTTATTACTACATTTGTAATTCTCTTGTTTGGCCTGTGTTTGAATTCATGCCTCTTCTGTTACCATGTCTCTCCCTCTCTCTCCCTCTCTCTCCCTCTCTCTCCCTCCCTTCCAGTGTGAAGTATCTTGTTGTGTTTGCTCCTCGGCCTCTTCACACTGCATTTCTATCTCCATCTCGCCCCTCTCCCTCTGACACTCTCCCTCTGGCTATTTACCATTCGGTCACATAACAGACGCTTGTATCCAAAGAGAATTCCATTGAATTGACAGACATGTGCTTTTGCGAACAATGTCGTGGTAGGGGTAAGGAGTCTTGCTCAAGGACACCAACAGGTGGACTGGTGAACTGACTCAGCTGGATGCCTGGTACCACCAGCCCCAAGAGCAGCCAAAAGTCAAACAACAAAGTCACACCTCTTCTCTGTTTTTTTGGCACCGTAATGGTGGAACAAGCCCACTGCTGATGTCAGGACCGCAGGATCGCTCAGCAGCTTCTGCAATAGACTCAAGGCTCACTTCTCTAGCGTCCTCTCTTACCCCCCCCCCCCCCCCCCCCCCCCCCTGCCCCCTCCCTACGCCTTTTCTCCTCCCTTACTCTCCTAAAAACACCCCGTCCACACTTATTGCATGTTGTACATCCTGGCCTCTTAAAAATAGTACTTAGCATCTTCTAGCGTCTTAGCCTAGCTATCTTTGTTGTGTACGAGGAATGGGTTAACCTAATTGTAGGTGCTTGGCACTTGTTCCTATGACAGTTCTTACTGTACCGACTGCATTATATTGTGGTTTCTCTTTCTTCTGACAAATTTCAGTCACTTTGGAAAAAAGTGACCGCTAAACACCCTAAACGTTAACGTAAATGTAGACTGTTGAGGAAGACCGGTGATTGAAGCCAGTACCTTTTAACTGAGGGTCCAGCATCCGAGCCGCTTAACTGCACTACTAAACACACTTCTCCCGACTAAGGAATATTGTCAAAGTGCAGTTGGGTCTATCTAATCCCACTCCAACTGACAACTTTGAATCAAACGCTTTCTTTTGTCACACCTGGATTATTGTAATGCTTTGTTTGCAGGCTTAAGTCCAGCGGCCTTAGGCAGATCACAGCCGGTCCTAAACACTGCAGCGAGCCTACCAGTACGCACACAGGTCCTGGTACCGCTGCCACACCAGCCCTGTCCCTTGAACCAGGGGGGGGTTGATTAATAACAATGATGATGTTTACCAGGACCTCGCCCCGACTCACACCGCAGCAGGTACAACTCAGACCGCACCCCTAGATCCCCTGACCAGGTGCTTTTGTGTGCCTTTCCTCCGCCAGAGGACCAGAGAGGGCTGCTCCATCTGTTCTTTGCCCCTTCCCTGTGGACCCACCAGGTGCATCCCTCCTGTGACACCCTGTGTCGCTTTTAGCTTGAAAAGGAGCTAAATAAATAAAGCAGGACTGCCTTACTTAGAGCTCCAAGCTCCCTCCCCCCCTCTCTTAAGCAATGGTGGCCAACTCCCTCCAACTCTCTCTCTGTCTCTAACTCTCAATCTCTGTCTGTCTCTCTCTCACTCTCTCTCTGTGTGTCTCTCTCCCCCTCTCCCCCTCCCTCTCCCTCTCTCTCTCCTCTCCCTCTCCCTCCCTCCCTCTCTCTCTCCCTCCCTCTCTCTCTCTCTCTCTCTCTCTCTCTCAGTCTCTCTCTGTCTCTCACTCTCTCTCTGTGTGTCTGTGTGTCTCCCCCTCTCTCTCCCTCTCTCTCTCTCTCCCCCTCTCCGTCTCTCCCTCCCTCTCTGCCTCCCCCTCACCGGTGCAGCGGGGGGTCTTGTTGTGGTTGCTCCAGGTGCCGTCGGCCTGGCAGGTGGTGGTGGTCAGCTCCTTGGAGGAGAGGCGGTAGCCACCGCCGCAGAAGTAGGTCACGCGCGTGGCCACCGAGTAGTCCGTCGCCAGCACGCCGCCGCTGGCCGGGGCGACGGGCGGGCCACAGGAGACCGCTGGGAGGCGCGGCACGGGGGGAGGGCGAGGGACACGCGCGCGCACACACACACACACACACACACAACACAAACATATCGTAGAGCACACACACACACAGACAGTATGCGGGAGATTGCGATGACACACACACAAACACACACCCACAGCATGGGGGACAGTGCACACACACATAGACACACACACACACAACACAACACAAACACGTCGTAGAGCACACACAGACACAGACAGCATGCGGGAGATTGCGATGACACACACACACACGCACACCCACAGCATGGGGGACAGTGCACACACATGCCGCATGGAGCACACACACATGACATGCGACCCACACAGACACACACACACACAGCCACCATGGGGGGAGATTGTGCAAACACAAAAAAAACCACAGCATGAGGGACAAGTTACACACACACACAACACAAAAAACAATCACACAGAGAACACAGATGACAGGGCACTCACGTGACACACAACAAAAAGCGCACAAACACACACACACACACACACACACACACACACACACACACACACACACACACACACACACACACACACACACACACACACACACACACACACACACACACACACACACAGAACAGAGCAGTTAGTTCATGGTACACTCATTTGTTTCCTTCAGCCACCTTGTCATCGTGCAGGGGGCCCGCCAGCGATCGGCGTGCCCCCAGTGTTAACCTGCGGGACACAGAGCTGTGCCCGGCCCACCGCGGGGCTACCTCCTCTCAGGCGGGCTCAGAGCCTCGGACCAGCCCAGGCCCGTGCGCGTCAGGGCAGGGGGGCCGGTAGGGGACGCCGGCCTCATCCCTCATTATATCAGCACCACGACGCGCAGGCTGTCAGAGCTTGTAAGGCTCCGCGACGCCACAGCGCAGGTTTGGACCATCCCTCGAGGCACGGGCGGAGGGGCGCCGTAGACGGACACGCTCACACCGGGACAGATAAAGGGGCAGACACACCGGCACGCACACCGGCGCACTCACACAGTCACAGACACACACACAGGCATACAAACAAACACACACACACAAACACACAGGCATACAAACAAACACACACACACACAAACACACCAGCATACACAAACACATACACACAAACACAGGCATACAAACAAACACACACACACACACACACACACACACACACACACACACACACACACACACACACACACACACACACACACACACACACACACACACACACACACACACACACACACACAGACGCACTCCGGCACTCGCACACATACACACAGGAGGAAACACTCACACCGGCAAACAATGGCACACCGGCACACAAACGCACATAAACACACACACACATACACACACACACACACACACACATGCACACATACATAAACTATTCAGCCAATCCTTGAGGAGCCTTAAAAGATGATGGAATAATGATTTACGAATACTTCCCATCTCAGAGGAACAGAGGGTCGGCGATGTAATGATCCTAAGATAACAACAAAAACACGAGCGTGGGAGAACGAGCGTGTTCAGTAAGTATTCAGGAACTCGGTGAGCGCTCACCCCCGTTACCTTTGGCGAATTAAGATTGCTGGTGCGGAGGGAGGGAGTTGCCTTCACCTCTGTTTGGCTGCTTCTGGGAGTCAACACAATAAACACATGCTATTCGGGAAACATATCACAAAACCTGCTAATTAGCTGACAGAACAACAGCGCATTGCACACGCAGAGGCGTGTGTCATACGTGTAATCAAAACTCCTTGCAAATCCAGTTCTTGAGATTGATTAACCTACACAGATAGATTCAGCGCTTAACATGTTCATTCACCTGGTAATGACCCGTGTTAAGTAAGCCTATATTATAATGCACATCAACATGGATACGTCATCATTACATCCTTTCCAATTAACCCATAGCCAACTCGCACAGCGGAAAAGATTTAGTTCAGATGCCTTTGTCATTTAAATTATTGCTATCAGTTCATCAGTTTAATATTAATCTCATGATGAAGAAGAGGGAGTTGATCACTGTCGTAAGGCAACCTTCCACATCAAGAAATACCGACAGTCGACATAGCCCAATATAGTTCGAAATCAACTAACGATCAGCTCTCACGTACATTGCAACTGATTATGCTTACCTTACCCCATTTGTTCATTTTATTTCACGTTTAACCTGAAGACCAATGTCCAATTTGCAAAACAAGCTGTTACAAAGGATTTAAGCCTTATAAATAATTGAATCAGAAGAATGGGTTTCTCGCCCCGGCCCGGGCAGACCAAGAGCCCCTGGAAGTTCAACAGCTGCTGGCATTAGCCCCCAGGGTGGGAGAGCATGTAAGCTCACACGAGCGCGCGCACACGTGCCATCGCAAAGCTAATTAGCCGAGTGAAACCCAACAGGAATACAGACGCCACATGCTAATGGTGAGTTAGCCATTCATTCATTTCAAGAAGTGGACGAGATGGAAAAGATGGTGGGGGGGAGGTTGATTGATTTCACTTTCCTTTCCACCTGACAGGGCGCCGGCTAGCCAATCATTCAGTAGCGTCTGCTTACAATACCAGGCCTGCACTCCCACTGAGCCCCTTCATAATCATCTGTACAAGTAGGCTGTGTTGCATGCCAAGTGTTGAGCTCGCACAGTGGGAAGTAATAAAGCAATGGGGTTGGAGATGTTCAAAGCAATGAACACGTTCCATTTGTTTTGTTGCTGTGCGATCCAGTGGTTGTGTGTTGAAAGTGAACCGCACTACTGAGCTCGCCGTCTACATGACGCCGTCTAAGTTCAGGAGCGCCTTCTTTAAAATGTTAACGCGATAATTAAGTCGCGTTTTTTCTCTTAATTGTGATTTGGTTTTCCGTGTTTACGTATCTGATTGAAGGCTGTGTGTGTGTGTGTGTGTGTGTGTGTTTGCGTTTGTGTGTGGGATGAATGTAATTGAACATCGAGTAAACTGCGAACACAAATATATAAACAGTATATCTGAATACAAATTAATATTTTACAGTTACATTTACATGTGACATTTTAGCTTAATTAAACGTAATGCTAATTAAGGCTGATTTCATCTGAAAGGAGGCCGCGGGCGCCTCACCTTGGCAGGCGGGCACGGGGCTGTCCCAGGCGTAGTAGTTGTAGGGGGTGCTCCGGCACACGGCCGAGGCCTTCCCGATCAGCTTGTAGCCGCGGTCGCAGGCCCAGCGCACCACGCTGTTCAGGTGGCCCCCCGTCTGGCTCACCACGAAGCCGTGCTGCGGGGAGTCGGGGGTGCTGCAGTACATGGCTGCAGAAAGGGGGGGGGGGGGGGGGGGGAGGGAGGGAGGGAGGGAGGGAGGGATTAAATTCATGGAGGGAGGAAGCGAGGGAGTGAGGGATGAGAGGGGTGAGATGGATAGTTAGATAGAGGGAGGGAGGGAGGGAGGGAGGGGGGGAGAGTAAGATGGAGGGAGGGAGGGATGGAGGGAGGGAGAGTAAGATGGAGGGAGGGATGAAATGCATGGATGAAGGGAGGGAGGGAGAGTGGGTTGAGGGGAGATATGGATAGTTAGATGGAGGGGGAGGGGGGGAGGGGGGGAGGGAGGGAGGGAGGGAGAGAGGGATGGTAAGATGGAGGGGGGGAGGGAGGGAGGGATAGTAAGATGGAGGGAGGGATGAGAGGGGTGAGAGAGACCAGGGGGACGGATGGAGGAATGAGATGTACGGATGAACAGATGAGTGAGAGAGCGGGGATGGAGGGATGAGGGGATGAGATTGGATGGATGTACGAATGATAGAAGGTAAAGGATTGGAGGGAGGGAGAGAGTGGAGAGAAATTGGCGCAGAGACGTAGGAAAAGTATGGATGTGTGAGGATCACAGGGGAGCACAAGGAGAAAGGAGAGAAAGCGTTACACAAGCACAATGTAAAGCATTCACAATATCTGTGAGCGCTACTGCACATTCATTTTAACCGGAAGTCTTGGACAATTGGAGGATTAAATCGAGATCGAGGTCTCACGTTAAGGTACAACTTGCGATAGTAAAAAATACAGCGTAGATAGCAAACAGCTAACGGCTGAATGCCACATGGGAACAGTAAAAGACTAAGTTGTTGCTTTGATTCTTTACTGCAAATCGTACGGATCTTGGTTTCCATGTCTGAAATGATCACCGCCATGTCTGAAATGATCACTTTCTATTCATATACCATCAATCTCTTTACCAGGAACGTACACTGAATCCTATAGGGTAGAAGGAGAACTACTTGATGTATGAAAGAGAAACACTATCGATGCTACATCTATATTATGACAGCTATAGCGATTCAACACTGGACACATAAACGTCAATAGCTCTTCCTTCCAATGTAAGTGCGCGCACGCACACACACACACACACACACACACGCACACGCACACACACGCACGCGCACGCGCACGCACGCACGCACGCACGCACGCACGCACGCACGCACGCACGCACTATACAGCGCCAGGGGAGAGGTGGTGACAGCGTACATCAATTCCATCAAAAGTTATTTTAGCATCAGCATGACTGGACATGAGTACAGGCGTTTAAGTCACAGAGGAACACCCCAAGGTCAAGGCTAAGGTCCTCTCCCTGCTCAAGTGAATTATGTCGGCAGTAGAGAGCTGGGCTTCGCTTACAAACCCCATCACGTCGACTACCTCCAACGACGAAGCCCTCCTCGGATTAAATATTATGGCGAGTCAACACATAAAGAATGGAGGCTCCTTTTGTTTTGGTGCATCAGTATGCATGCTCTCCGAAGGGGAGAGAATCCCCTAAGTTGCTCTGTTGTTGCACTGCTTGCTTTAGAGCCAATTACCAAGAGAACAACCTTTTCCGGAATGAGGCAAAAAAATAACAACAACCTTTAAATAAAAACCTGCATGCACATACTGTTGGGCTGTTTTCACTCCGGAGCTGCTTGGGTCCGTTTAATCTGTTTAATTCAAACGCAGAACGTTTCCCCCTGGTGGTGCTGTTTGTTTGGTGTGTTGACCGCTCAATCGAACTCTGGTGAGTACCAAACAATCGATTTGAAAACTGGGGTCTTCGCCCGCTTCGAAATGCACTTTGGTTCAGTTTCGTTTCAGGTGATAATGTGATCCAACTACAGGAAACAAACCTAAATACAGTCTACCTGTTTGTAAGTCGCTTTGGATAAACGCGTCTGCTAAATGCCCTAAATGTAAACGTAAATGTACCTAGGCAGAGCAGCTGGATGGTTTTGTATTACAAGAATCCATTGTTGTTTGAGATGCACATGTGATGTTTGGATCGGTGTCCAAGCTGAATGGGATGCTCATGGTGTGCATATCGGTCTAAAATCCAGATAAACGTGACCAACGCAGCTTAACATCCACTGGATGTTATAGAAAAAACTATCTTAAATAGTCACGAGAAGCCTGGCCCAGGCTTCTCGTGACTATTTGAGATCGTTTTTTCTATAATGTTCATGTTTTTATAATGCAAGAGCAAGGTGATAAAGTTTCTGTGTTTTTTCTGATACATTGACGTAACTTCAGACAAACTTATAGAACCAAATCGCGACTTAGTTTTTACACACTTTTGTATCCTCTATGATTAAATATCGCAGTGTAAACACAAACAGCACCAGGGTGAAAGTGTAACAATTTATCTAATCATCCGAACTATTGGTGTGAAGGCACCCTTAATGATGTACTGTAAATGGAAATAATAAGTAAAGAATGAATGTGTTTGTGGATAATGGTTGGTTAACCCATGCAACCTCACTCAGCCCCAGAGTCCAATCAGCCTGGCTCGGACTAGTTGGGGCTGATTAAACCAACAATCATGCGCACACACACACACACACACACACACACAACACACGCACTCACGCACACACACACACACATACACACATACACACACACAGGCTGGAATGTATTGAACAGAGTACAGAATTCTTTGCACGTTGGAACAAACAGATACCAATTAGGTTAAAGTAAAGTGATGTACTTTGTGCAAAAAAAGTATGTTCGGTACTCTGTCACTCAACTGTCCCAGCCCCCTTCAAGCAGACAGACAGAGACATAGAGATCCACACGGTTGAGAAACCACGTCAACAGAGGGAGGAAGAGCGAGAGAGAGTGGAACACACAGCCAAAGAAAAGTGTATGTACTTTCTGAATGATGAAAAAAGTCGAGGGATATGTGTCAGAGACGCTTGTAACGATAGTCGCAATTGTCACATAACTTTTTACTAACTTTCTCCCTATTTTTGAATTTTGTATACACATAGAGCCAGATCCACAATACATTTTTGAGCCTCAATTTTGTCGGTTTTTATCCCAAATAATTTTTGGATTAATGCATAAAACATCGATAAAAATGAAGTAAAGAACTCTGAAATAACATTAAAAGATTTGTAGAAAAAGTAAATTTTCGTTAGAATATAATGGCCTTAATCTTGAGATGAATAAAAGCAATATGAACGGCATTATAATCACCCATCTAGCATTTGAACCAAATACAGTTCAGCCTCCAAAGTCCCCATCCGACATAAAGAGCCTCATCCGAATAACGTAAACCCTAAACATAACGCAAGGGTTCCTACGCCTCTCCCACGTGTACTCTCCCCGTGTCACGGCCTTTGACCCCTTTTCTCCCCCTTCCTCGAGTGTGAAAAAAAACAACCACAGAAAAATAAAGACAAACTGACATTTTTCAAAAAACGTGAAAAGAGAAAAGAGGGAAAAGATTGTGACCAGGATACATACTTTGATACTCACCCACGTATCTGATGCGGAAGCCGCGCCGGTTGGTGCCGTGGTCGGACGCCCAGCGCAGCAGCAGCTGGTGGCCCGTGGTGGTGAGGTTAAAGGGTGTGTCCACGTCCCCGCTCAGAGATGCCAGGCTCTGGCTGTTGATGTTGGGGCCTGATGATTCCCCACGGAAACAGACACAATATGCACACACACACATAAACACAGAAAGGCACACAGACACACACACAAACAGAAAGAAAACGGCCGTTCGCATGAAGGATTTCCAAATCTTGGCGTGGAAAAGGAAAAGCTGCACTTGGCAACTGCAGTGGATTCCCCCGATGCGCCGATACGAGGATGCTGGGATATAAAAGGGTCTTTGTGAAGGATAGGTGGATCGGCTTTTCCCTTTTGAGCAGAAAATATCAGTTGATGAAATCAATCATTTAGCTCCAAAATCGAAATTTCTCGGAAACCGTTTCCAGAAAGGAAATAAAAAACCTATCAGATGCAGTGCCAACCGAGGAAGTGCCAAGAAACCGACTCTTTTTCCTTTTTAATAATTTTCTTTCACCAAAACAACCTGAATCCGAAGCCCCTTGCAGCAGAAAAACACAATACATCGTTTTGACGGGCCCTTAGAGAAAGAACCTTAAAAAGTACTCTCAGAAAAAGAAACACCCCCTCTCTCCCTCCCTCCCTCCTTCTCTCCCCCTCCCTCTCTCCCTCCCACCCTCCCTCTCTCCCTCACTCCATCTCTTCCTCCCTCCATCTCTCCCTCCCTCTCTCTCTATCTCTATCTCTCTCTCTCTCCCTCCCTCCCTCCCTCCCTCCCTCCGGCAGGCTCACGGCACCTCCCGGCTGAACGCACCGTCAAAGACCTCCAGGATATCAAACTCCTTCTCCGTCTGGAAGAGTTCAAAGTGCAGCGTGATGTTGTAGCCCTTCTCCACGTTGATGAGCCAGGAGCACATCTGGAGGTTGGGATAGCTGTCAGGGAACCCGGGGCTCAGGATGACTCCCGTGGAGTCGAAGCGGACCTCGTGGGCCGGGCACTGGACTGGTGTTTGGAGAAGAAGAAGAGGACGAAGAGCAGAGGAGGAGGGTGAGCGTGATGGCCTAGAGAGCACAAGCAGGGCTAAGCAAATACATCAATAAATAAATACATAAATAAATAAATAAATGGAGAGAGGGAAGAGTGCAAGGACGGTTGAAGGAGGCAATCATGTAAAAAAAAAGAAACGGGGTGGGGAGGGGGTCGAGGAGCGAGAGAGAGAGGGGAGAAAGAGAGATGAGCGGAGGGGAGGAAGAGAGATGACACAGGGGAAGATGTACAGGGTAGGTGAGAGACAGAGGTGATGAAGCAGAGAAAGGGGGGAACATGAGGGTAGAGATGAGGGATGGGTTATGGAGGGCAGAACACGAGCGAGAGAGAGGGAGAGCGGGAAGAACTCATCTAGAGAAGGGAGAAGACATGACAAAAAGGGGCCCACAGCGAGTTTGGGGGATTTTATTGAAATAACTAGTCCTGAAACAATTACATTCCAGCCCGACTCCTACTGCCCCTCAGGGCTAAACTGCTCCGTCGGCGGTTGTCACGACGATCCCCTGATATCCATCAATCAAGCGATCCTTCCGAGGCGTGCATGACAGGTAACTTTGTACAAAACAATGTATAAATAAGCGAGAGATTGTGTGTCCTTGTGGAATTCAGGATTTAGCGTCTGGAGTATGTTTGCCCGTGATCTGTGGGTAGTGCATCTCATCTCCGTGGCACGCCGTGGATAATGATCAAAGGTAGGTTCTCGTCTCGCCTTTCTGTTCAAGTCGTGATCGGAGAAAAGGAAGGAGTCCTTCTTAACAAACATAACACCTAGGACAGGTTAAAGAAAACGATATGCCGGGAGTGTATCGATGTGGGCTGGGTTGCTAACGACTATGAAAAAAACGACTTAATGGCCACTGGAATGACGTGGGAATGTGGTTTGAACACGGCTTGTTAATCCCTGGAGAAGAGGATTCCCATTTCTCCCCGGGGATGAGGGAATGGGGGCAGGGTCAGCCTTTTTAACTAGCACCTCAGAGACGGGCACGCCTTGAATATTTAGCTTATTCCCCCCGAACACGCAGGGAGAGCGGATGCATGTGGGGTAAGTTCTCCCACATGCATATCTTTGAGGCACCTAGGGGAGGTGACCTGTATAAGCACCAGGTCCTCATCCTGCTGCCAAACTACAAGCACAACCACCACCTCCACCACCGCCAGCGACACACTCAGCGAAAGAAACAGGCATCTAATTAGAACGATATAGATTAGCTAGTCATTAGCAATAATTATGCTAGCCAGTACAATGACTCAGTGACAATGTTGCTAATGCCTTGATGAATTAGCGCTGCCATCGGTGTGTCCGGGGAACCTTTTTAGAGAAAAGGTAAGCAAGACGACAGAGCTCACGCGCACCACGTCAAAGTGCACCTTTGTCCCCCCTCATTTATCTAAATAGACCGTTACACTCCTTGAGGGGATGAATAGCGCAACCTAATACATCGCTTCTCTCTCACACACGGGTACTTGTGTCATGGCCGATCGATCCAGCAGTGTCACGACCTTCACGGTGAAACAGCTATTCCGCAAAAGAACATAATTTGATTCCCCTCCCCCGCAGTCCGTATACTACACCGAAGCTATTGTAAATTATTTTATTGCAAATCGTCCGATCGCAGAAAAATATCCTTCCCCCGCGCTCGGTCTACGACAGGGTTATAAACGACGGCCAGCCGCTGTAAATGGTAAATGGACTGCATTTATACAACGCTTTTCTAACCAGTGGCCACTCTGGTTAGAAAACAATGCTTTACAATATTGCCTAACATTCACCCATTCATACACACATGGAGGGTTCACCGTTCAACCGTGCAAGGCGACAATCAGCTCGTTGGGAGCAGTTAGGATGAGGTGTCTTGCTCAGGGACACCTCGACAATCGGCGGGGAACGAACTAGCAACCTTCCGGTTACCTCCTGAGCCACATGCCGCCCCGCTGTGTTTTATCAGTTCCATTGTGCTTTTGCCGCCGAATTCATCACCGTCTCGTTTCGGTTCGTACCGAGTGCGTCAGAGATAATGAAACGGCCACGTCTTCTCCGCTGGTCCTTTCAGAGTGTGTCTGAGGCTGCGCTGCCGAGCGACATTGAGTGTGGTACACACACTGGCCAGATTGTGCCTTTTATGCTCTGCAGTATTATGCCGCTGGGGGGTTTTAATACCGCATGAGTCAACACACTTGACATATAATGTACAAATTTGACTCAGAATGGGGCACTAAAATGATGTGACAAAGGGCTCTCCGAGAGCTAAATATGCACGGTGGATGCCAGTGTTTAACTTGCATTGACACACTGGCGCCATAATCTTGAATAATACAGTGTTGCAGGAAAACAAGCTGCGTCTTACTGCGAGGCATGAGGCTGGCGGTTTAAAAAGGGCTTTAGGGGATCTTTCGACGTCTTTGAGGATCCAGGCACGAGTAAAGCCATATGTGTACTCATGTGATGGAGATTGTAAAGCACAGTGGTTGTGGAGCCCAAATGTTGTTGGGGGACTTCATGTTGAAACTGACAATCTAGGGGAGCAACTGTTATATATGTGTGTGTGTATATATATGTGTGTGTGTGTATATATATATATATATATGTATATACATATATATATATATATATACATATATATATATATATATATACACATACATATATACCTGTACACACACACACACACACACACACACGCACACACACACACACACACACACACACGCACACACCACATCTATATTATTACAACTCGCCCCTTCAACACTTGGCCATGGACATAAATATGTCAATTGCTCTTTCAATGTAAGAATGCCCACCCACCCACACACCCACACATATAGGGTATAACAGTAGCACTCCTAGATTTCAGTTTCAAGATGAAGGCACCAAACAATATTTTGGCTCCATAACTACTGTGCTATATATATATATATATATATATATATATATACACACACACACGCACACACGCTATATATATACATATATAGTATAAATTCACATATATTCCTATATATATCTATACACACACACACACATATATATAAACACACATATACAAATATACACGTATATATTTCAACATAATATACTCATAACACCTTCATATGGGTGAGCAGCACCACCATCACAGCGTATGCTGCACATTAACCACCGCAATGCAAGCATTCCACTTGGCATTCCGTTTCTTGTGGCTTTTCAAAGAGAAAAAAAAAGGTTCTTTAAACTAGAAGTGAGGCGGGAAACATGGGATAAAAAAGTCTCGCACTACAGAGTCTGCCACTGCGACGCGGCAACAGGGGAGGGCCCAACCACAAGCGCGTCAGCCAATCGGCATTCTGCTTAGCGGAGGCTCTAACCTTAATCCAAAATCACCTTTTCTTCTGATTGTGCGTGTTTGTCGTGAACACCGAGGTTACAGTGACACGAGGCGGAAAAACGGATGAGTGGAGGGATCGCAGCGAGGTTGGGGGGCGTGGTAGGTACTGAGAAGGAGGTAGGATGGTGGGGCAACACGGATGAGTTGGCAGCAAAACAAGATCCGGCAGCGGCCCGGGGGGAATTGTTCCTTAACATCCATAGATCGCTTTAGCTTTTGTAAAGTAATCCTTGAAAAGGTGTGTGCGTGCGTGCGTGCGTGCGTGTGTGTATGCGCGTTTGTGCATGCACGTATTTGTGTTTGCGTATGTTTATGTGTGTGCGCACGTGTGTGTGAGTGTTGGCTAGCATGCAAGGCCACGGTATTATCACCCAAGCATGAGACACAATTACCTGCACGAAACAGACAAGCTGATGAAAAACAAAAGGTGGGAATTAAGTGGAGAGAAAAGTATTTTCTCCAGTCCACAATTTGCTTTACAGGCTAACCGTGGATGCTGTGGAAGAATGCAGCGGGAAAAGGAAGACCTTAGCCCTTTGGTAAGCAATTCTGTTTGCTGGAGATGAGGCAAAAAATAGCAATAGCAAAAGAGAAAGAAATTGAACAATAGCACAAAGTGATCCTTGAAACGGCCGGGGGTATATTTCTAAAATAGTCCTAACAATGTCGAAGCGGTGCCTAACGCTGTGCACAGAAATCCACCTCGATCCGAGCGGAAATCCTATTAACAACTTCAGTGGCGCCTTCCCGGCGCTGCTACATATCACACCGGGCTGAAGCAGCCCATCCACACGCGTGTGAAGCCACTCAGCCCAGATTAGGTTTATCTTCATCCGAACATGCCGATACGAGTGCCCGCGTGAACGGAGCCTTGTGCCCGTGTCTGAAAGTGAAAATAACATCGCAACCGCGGTCGTTGAATAATCTTCCGTAGACTTGGATCAATAGCCAATCGGTTGATCGATGGAATCACAATGAAGCCTTTTAAAATAACCATAGGAGCAAATCCTACCAACCTGCCAGTTAAATCCAGAGGGAAAAATGGAAATGGGTTCTTCACCCGAGCTCACCGAGTGGGCGAACCAGCCTGTCAGGTTTGCTTATTAAATCAAAATGTAAATGTGAAATGGCTTTCGAGAGGGCTTCGTACTTCTTTAAGATTGCGTATTTGGAACAAAAAACATCAACGGTATGATTGATCCTCGGGGATATTAAATACGTCGTGAGAACGAGTTTCACCAGCCGTTATTACCGTTAAACGGCTCAAAGTCCTACCCTTATGGTCCCCCTCTCTCAGAAACCCCTACCCCAGCCGGCTTTCAAGAGCCATCTCCAAATGTCATGTTGAAATACTGTGGGACACACAGAACCTACAATACAGCTGGTAATTCAAAGCGAGATTGGCCAAGGTGAAGATTAACTGTACTGCCAATTATAATGCTCCAGCTGACACATTTTATTCACCTGCGATTTTATTAAATCTCACCCTGAGCACACGACAGAATGGAGAGCTGCCAATGTCACATCACGTTGCCTTAATATATTAGACGCTATTTGGAGCTTTTTAAAAACATTCATATTCAAGGCTGTGGATTTATTGAATAGAATGAACATCGCAGGTTTGTTTGTACAATACTTGTAGTGACGTGTGAAGTCACTGATCAAAATAAGGGTTTAAACCTGCACAGCTGGCCTTGAGTAAGCAGATTGACGTTTGTAATAATAAATAAGTAACACAATAAACATAATGGGTATGCAACTATTTTTCAGCATCGTAATGTCTTTCTTTATTTTGCCGTGTTCGTCATCAGACCAGACAAACAACAGCCAACAACAAAAAGGGAAGAAAAGCAAACCTTGAACACAAACAATAAACGCAGCGATGGTATTGAGCGGTCGGTGATAAAAGGGCCTGATCGAAGGACAACATGACAACCGCCGCGTTAACTTTTCACAACAAATTAGGGAATAAGTGATGCACCGGTATTACAAATGAAAAAAAGACGAAGAACTACTCAAACAAAACCCAGCTTCCTTCGGGAGGGTCCTGAGAGTCGGGCTTATTGGGTGTGAGGGGCCCTGATAAATTAGAACGGGGAGCCAGAGCACGCCTGCTTGGAGCCCGCTCGCGGTCTGGTAAATGATGCATCGAGAATGGATGCCGCGGCTCCCTGTGACCGACCGCGACAGATTGGCTTCGGACACATGCGCGTCTACGCGTGCCAAGAAACACACAGACAGGTGCTTATGGAGTTTGGTGTGTGTGTGTGTGTGTGTGTGTGTGTGTGTGTGTGTGTGTGTGTGTGTGTGTGTGTGTGTGTGTGTGTGTGTGTGTGTGTGTGTGTGTGTGTGTGTCCGAGAGACAGTGAGTGAGAGAGTGAGTGAGAGGAGGGGGTGGGTACATAATATATCCACACAAACATTGACTTACTTTCTCCCTCACATAGACACACACACACACACACACACACACACACACACACACACACACACACACACACACACACACACACACACACACAACGACAGACACACATGGACACACACACCCACACACACATATACATGCAGGCCAACCTTGGCAGACGGGCGGCGGTCCATCCATCTGCAGCCTCTCTCCGAGCCGGCAGGTCAGAATCTCACTGCCCACCAGAGTGAACCCTGGCAGGCACGAGTAGCGGATAATGTCCCCTGTGAGAACATTTAGACACACGCAGATACGCAGGCGCACACACACACACACACACGCACGCACGCGTGCAAACACACACACGCGCAAACACACACATGCGCAGAGGCACAGGCATGCAATCACACACGCAGACACACACAACATTCACACACACGCACAGATACACAGTCCCACCGTACCAAAGACACACACACACACACACATAAAAAAGGCAAACACATTCACACGTAAACAAAGCCACACATGCAATCGCAATCACATGCAAGCACACACACAAACACACACACACACACACACACACACACACACACACACACACACACACACACACACACACACACACACACACACACACACACACACACACACACACAGGCCAAACAGACACACACAGAAACACAAACACAAAAAGAGAATATGTTAATTATGGCATAATCAGTATAAAAACTTCTACAATACGATTCTACAATGATCTAAATGTTTTCCGATTTGGAATTATATTCCCATAGTTAGCATAAGCACTGCATTAATAAGACTCTATAAAGCCTGTGGACAGCTGCGGGCATCTGGACAGTCACACAGGCCAGCGAAAGACACACACCAGTATAGGCATGCAACAACACTTCCCACTCAAAAGACCAGACGCTGGTTAGGCACTGCCGTCGTCCAACAAAACTGCCAAGCCCCGCTCAGCCATCACAGCAGCACCCCTCCTCTGCAGAGACCTCATTAATAATATCTCTAAAGCAACACACAACGTATTATGGAAGGGACAGGGCTGAGCAGAGTCCACCCGAAGTGATCAAAACACCCTCATGGGGCGAGGAGAGGAGGAACGGAGAGAGAGAGTCGAAGGAAGGAGAGAACAAAATGGAGTGACAGGGCTGAGCCTGGACACACAGCAACACAACCCAATGTAAACAAAGACAATTTGTGTGGGTGTGTGTTTGTTTGTGTGCGTGTGAGGATGTGCGTGTGTAAGAAGTGGGTGAACAGGCAGACGAAGGTGACTGTTGCAGCATATGGCCCAATGAATATATAATACTGTCACTCCCCTTCAAAGAGACAGAACAGCTGTAAATGGAACGACAACTCGGATTTACAAAGGCATGAATACACAATCACGGTGAGGTGAAAGACGGCTTACTTCTAGAAACAAAAACATCAGTATCAGTAGACCAACTTCAAAGAACTACACATTGGATCAGTGAGGATCTAAAAACAGGATCTAGCAACGCATAATAAACATCACATATCACAGAAGGGATGTTGCAAGTAATCACATGGACTATCGCCTCAGAACAATGTCAAAAAAGGTATATTGATATACCGTGTGCGCCCAGCCCTGCTAAGGGAAACACCTGTGACAGTTTGGCTACACCTGCGACCTGTTACCTCACCTCGACCGATGATTCTACACCTGTGTGAGGGCTGCAACCTAATACAGTGTGACTACCGTGTACCTAGTGCTTTGATGCTTCAAGCCTACAAGGGCTACAAACTGTGATGGTGTGACTGCAGTGTGTCTACAAGTGCTTTGATGCTTCACTTATGTAAGGGCTAGAACCGATAGTGGTGACTACTCTGTGTCTACCAGTGTTTCCGGTTTACACCCGTGCCTTTCTGTGGGCGAGGGGCGCCCCAGTGTCGACACCCCCAACCCAGCTCTGTCTATTTCCCCATCTGAGCATGACAGCGTGTGGTGTGGCGTGCTTTAATCTTCTTTTGATGTATTTTCTTCTCTTTTTATTGCAGGTGGTATGCTGCAATATGTCTTAGAATATGCTGACTCATTTTAGATTGGTTTAGAGAAGACATTTGTGTAATATCAAACTGAGTCTTACATTTCAAACATGCATTTATCAAGTCACGTGGACCTATCAGTTACGATCAGAACTATAAGTGACGCAATGTTAAGCAGAGAATACACCCCAGACAGAAGGGCTCTGGTAAAAGCTTACATTATTTAGTAGATAAGTAGACTATGATACTACTTATAATGCAACAAACAAAATATATAAATACACGAAAGAACGAATAATTAGGAATCTAGCAGTTGAGAAATGCTCTCTGCACTTGTGGTGTAGTGCGTCCAACACATCAACGCTCACAATTATTTTGTCGAGTTTTACCGTAAATCCTATCGTTGAATGTGAATGATTGTCTAAAGAGACATTTGCTGTAGTTTGTTTGTTTAAGAGCGACAGAATGCACACTATCATATCCGCAACGATGTCAAATCAACGTTCAATAATACATCTGCCTGCGTCATAATTTGCAGACTATACAATTTATACTGACAGAACACAGTTATATTTCACATCAGCGCTATCTTGAGTGATCTCCTCCGCTCCGAGCGTAGTGCTGCTATCGGCCGGGGCTGGCTTTGGATGGTGGCTCTGTGGGCCGCAGGCTCACCACAGCTTTGTGGGCGCGTGCCTTCGCGGCCATTTCATCTCGCGTCTCTTTTTTTTTTATATCTCTGGCGGATGGGCGCTCGTGCTCCCACTTCCTGCCACATATCCTGTGTCCCTGATATGCATCTCAAAGTCAGCTAATACCCCCCCCCCCGGATAGACCCCTGATCGTAGGGGTGGGGTTTCAATCCCCCGCCAGCCCAAACCTCGCTGAATGGTGTAGCTTGTACTTCCTCGTAACGTGATTAGAAGTCAATCAAAGAATGCTGACAAAGGAAAAATAAGCTATTCTTTAACATTTGTTTCGTGCTTATTTACTTATTTTTGCTACTACTATGCTACTGTGATTGAATACATTGTAAATACTAAGTTGATCATTTATTTAAGATTTGCTATTTTCTTTGCTATTTACTTTCATTTTGAGCAGATCTTTTTTATATCTTTTGGGGTGTTGTGTTAAACTTATGTCTAGTTTTTCTAATTGTCCATCACACAAACCACGACCGGAAGTTAAATTGCATGCCATATATACTGTGTTCAATTCCGCCATCATATCTTTGATCCGGACACAAAAAAACAACGAAACAACAGCGTGACAAACCTATTTCAAACTCCTCGTTGTCCGCCAGGATGTTGGCGTTGACCACAGGCGCCGGTGGCTGACATATTCTCAGCTGGTACGCTGGGGGGAAAGAGAAGGCACGGGTGAGAGACACGGCAATCAGGCCGCCTGTGATCGCATGAAAACACATCGCCTGTGAGTGTGTGCGAGAGACGGTGTTAGCGGACCGTAGCGGCTGTGTGAGTGTGTTGTGTGCATCTGTGAATTCCTTTTCCCCCTCAGCCCCATTCTTACCCACCCTGCCCATCAGACTAGAACTAGATTAGACCATAAATTGCCGTCTATTACGGCCGCGGTGTAATTAAAGGATCATTGGTAATTTAACCAGTATCAGGTACTCTTTAATCATTCATCAGTGGTGCTGCTGCCCTCTCTTCTCCCCCTCCTCCCTCCTCCAACCCTCTTTTAATAGCACGGCCAGAGAACGGCCATCGGAAGCCATTCATCATTCATCATTAGAGGGGAGAGGAGTGCAGGCCGACAGGATAAGGAGCGGAATAACAGCTCCGACGAAATAAATAACGGGAAAAATAGCACAATGCGGCAGATGGAAACCGGGGGTGAGAAAATAAGGGCACAAATCTAAGTAAACAGGAAGTGAATGGGCGACTGAAGAGTTTCTTGTCCGCCCCGCGCTCACCATTAGCACCCACTCATCCCCACAGGAGACCCTGGTTTGGGCGCGGGGATCAAATGAATAACTGCCATTATCGCAATTTGCCGATGCCATTATAGGGATGGGGATAGCGAGAGGAAGGTGTGTGTGTGTGTGTGTGTGTGTGTGTGTGTGTGTTTCTGTTTCTGTGTGTGTGTGTTTCTGTGTGTGTGTGTGTGTGTGTGTGTGTGTGTGTGTGTGTGTGTGTGTGTGTGTGTGTGTGTGTGTCTTTCTGTGTGTGTGTGCGTGTGTGTATGTGTTTCTGTGTGTTTCTGTGTGTGTTTCTGTGTGTGTATGTTTGTGTGTGTGTATGTGCGCGTGTGTGTGTGTGTGTGTCTGCGTGCGTGTCTGTAGTTATTTTTGCAGGAGTGAGGGAGGGGAAGAAGGGTGGGTGAGGGGCGGGGAGAGGGAAGAAATTACCATGGTAACACAGCACGAAGAAGCCGCTGGTGCTGAAGTCGCTGTGGAACTTGATGAGGATCTGGTTGGCGGTGGTGGACACGCCCTCTTGGGCAGAGTTTCCGCTGAACTGGCCAATCTGGGGAGAGGCCTGGTCAGGGCCGTCCCTGCAGAGAGAGAGAGAGAGAGAGAGAGCGAGAGAGAGAGCGAGAGAAGAAGTAGACAGAGAGAGAGACAGAGAGAGAAGTAGAGACAGAGAGAGAGACAGAGAGAGAGAGAGAGAGAGAGAGAGAAGAAGTAGACAGAGAGAGAGAGCGAGAGCGAGAGCGCGAGAGAGAGAGAGAGAGAGAGAGAGAGAGAGAGAGAGAGAGAGAGAGAGAGAGAGAGAGAGAGAGAGAGAGAGAGAGATTAGAAGCAATCTTACCTAATGTCACTTAGTTAGTTATTTAGTGGAGATCAAGGAACACCGGGGGTCATTTCAGCCTCTGAATGATATTCTGTCAGAGCATCAGACCTCATTTTGGACATGAATCAAAGCAATCAAAAATCCCTCTTTTTATTGATATGAATATTAGTTCATGTTAGCCCAAGAGGCAGCAGGAAATAAAGAAAGGCTTGTTTTGCCTCTCACATAGTCTGACGTAAAATTAACAATAAGGGTAAATAGTAGAGCTGTCAGTTAAACGCGTTATTAACGGCGTTAACGCAAACCAATTTTAACGGCGTTAAAAAATGTATCGCGCGATTAACGCAATTGTTTTATTTAAAAAAAATAAAAAATATTAGTTATTTTTTTGGCTCAAAACATAGAAGCAGTAGCCTGACTGCTATGTTCAAATGACATTTGTTCAAAGCAGTCGTTTAATTGCACTATAGGCTCTTTTTTTGTATCGTCCTGTTTTGATCAGTATATGCCAATGTTGTTATCAATAAAAAATCATTTGCACAAGGCAAGCCGATGCACTTCACCATGTTGATAAGATAATTAAAATGTTAAGAATTATGGGACAAAAAAATCAAGGGATATTTAGCATAGAAAAATAATTTGCGATTAATCTCGATTAATCGTGAGTTAACTATGACATTAATAAGATTAATCACAATTAAATATTTGAATCGCTTGACAGCTCTAGTAAATAGTAGAAAATAATGATATA
>NC_044058.1:21292437-21369937 GCF_902167405.1 Gadus morhua
AAGTAGTCCATAAAAAAATGTGATGGTCTAAGCCGCGAAGAGGGGAGACGGAGTCTGTGGCGGAGGAGGTAACAAAGAGCCCTGATATTTCAGTTATTTGATTATACGTTTAACGGACTGATCCGTCGGCGGAGGTGGAGGTGGGAGGGCGGCCAAAGATTTCACCTTCGCAGCGGGGGACGGGGTGGTTCCAGTTGCGGCTGACCCCGTGCAGGCAGGTGAGGGAAGCCTCCCCCAGCAGGGTGTAGCCCGGCAGGCACTCGAAGGAGATGGTCATCCCCACGCTGTAGTCCCGGCCAATCACGATGCCGTTCCGGAAGGGCCGCGGGTCCGGGCACCTCTGCAGCTCGTAGGCTGGGGGAGGAAGGAGAAGGTAAAGGGAGGGCTGGGTTCGGGGTTCCAAGGATCTGTACCTTTCTTGAATCGTTTAAATTAAAGCCGATTATTGACCTTGGGCACAGTATGCCCTTTTTGGAGAGATTTGAGAGTTTGGAATTTGGATTGAAAACACAGCCTTGATTCTGTACAGCTGTAGCCTCGAACCCTTGGTTGGCTTCACAATAAGAGGCAAACAAATACGTTTTGACAAAGCACATCGAAAAATGCAGCTCTTGTTGAACAAAACTGGCGGAATGAAAATGGACAACATTCAAAAGCTGTTCCGTTACAATACAAAGGGAAGGTTAACGCCATTAATTACCCATTCCTAAAAGAGGCACAAAAAAAAAAATCACCATTCAGTCCATGTTTCTTTAACAATGGAGATGAGGAAACTCATGAATGTCTGATTCGGCTTGTGTAGTTCGACACGAAATTTCACCACCGCAGTCATGGGAGCCTTTTTTAAAATATGAAAACAGGCAACCCAACAGGCAACCTCACAGATATACGTGACACTGTCTCGACATTTAATCTATTCATTCGTGATCTGGGACACCTCATTTCAATATTTTCGTGCCAAAAGCACAAATTTCTAACAATATGACAGCTTTTGGCCACCCGTTTCTACTTTAACCTTTGATTCTGGGAAATTGTGACAATTCACAGATATATTGAATGCAGTTGCGCTGCTCTGTAGGCAAACCACAACGGAAAAAAAGGTATCTGCTTCATCTCTTCTCTTAGAATGATCATAAAAAAAATTGAAATTACGTGTCCCAGATCAAGAATGAATAGATTAAATGACGTGACGCGACAGTGTTACATGTTTCCGTGAGACTGGTCTGAAACAGGATATTGTAAGATATTTCAGGCTCCCTAAGCCTCAATCAGAGCAGCTTGGCTGTTGCACTTTTGAGACAGTGCCTTGGTTTCCCGTGGTTAACACTATTGTCCACTCGATACGATGCACAAGGCCGCGGCCCAATGAGATCCACCAATACAACCACCCCGGACCGCCTTCTATAGAGGCTTTTATTGAGTGGCTGAAAGTGACTGTGACCTTACAACCTCCCAGTACTAACACACACTACAAATACACATAGCGAATATCACACTAACACACAACTACACATTACACACACAACAAAGACCCTACACTAAACACAGAAAGACACATAACACACACATATACACCACGATAAAAACACACACACACTTACATTACACATAACGCACCGACACACACACACACACTTACACTACACATAACGCACCGACACACCGACACACACACACACACACACACACACACACACACACACACACACACACACACACACACCGCCTTCCCCTGTTACCCTGGTAGACGATGTGGAAGCCAGGCTTGTTCTGGGAGTAGTCGCTGTGGAAGAACATGGTGGTCTCGTGGGTGGTGCTGAAGAGCGCCTCGGGAACAGCGCCCCCGCTGAAGCGGTCCACGGCGGTGCCCGCGTCCAGGCTACCGCTGCGAACCTCCAGGTAGTCGTGCACCGCCTCGGTGGAGAAGTTCAGGAACTGCATGTGGATGCCTGAGGGGGGGTGAGAGGAGGTTACTGCACTCCGGTCCCGACAAACAGCTACAAACACCAATGAACACAGAAAACCATCTAAAAACATAAAAACACCAACAATCACAGACACACACCTACAACTGATAATAAACACAGACAAACTGCTAAAAACATCTACAAACAAACACCAACAAACACCACCAAACAGACAAATGCAAACCAGGAAACAGACAAATATCAACAAACACCAACCAACAAACACCAACAAACACCAGTGAACTCCAACAAATAAACAAAAAACGACAAACACCAACCATCAAACACTGAGATATTTCAACAAACACCATCAAACACCAACAAACCAACAAACAACAACTAACAAGCACTAACACAAAGCAACAAAACACAAATAAAGACCAACTAACATCAACAAACCAACAAACACTTTGTGAGTGAGGGGGAAGTGGGAGTGGTTGCTATGGAAAGTGAGATAATGATCGAGAGAGAGTACACAACATTGTTTTGGCCGTTTTGTTTTGGCTGTGTCTGACAGCCACGAAGACAAACATCTTATAACCACGACGACGGGTCTGAATTAGGGAACGCTAAGTGAAGGGAGCGGGGAGTTGAGAATGGCAATGGGGAAGAATATGAGAGGGGCCCTGGAGCCAGAGGGGTCAAAGATAAGCGGAGGGAAAACAAAACCGGCCACACAGAACACACACACACACACACACACACACACACACACACACACACACACACACACACACACACACCGTGGAGCAGAGGAGAAGAGAGGAGAATGAGGACGAGCAGAAAGAACACTGAGGTGACTGCAGTGTAGAGAGAGAGAGAGAGAGACAGAGAGAGAGAGAGACGCGAGACGAGAGAGACGCGAGAGAGAGAGAGAGAGAGAGAGAGAGAGAGAGAACAAGAAGGGAGGCGAGAGAGGTAGAGAGAGAAATATAGACGGAGAAAGAGTAAGCGAGACATACAGACGGATAGAAAGACGGACATACAGACAGAGAGACAGAAAGACAGACAGGCCGACTGATGCACAGAGGGAGAATAAGAAAGAGAGGGGGGGAGAGAGAGAGAGAGAGAGAGAGAGACACAGAGACATCCAGGCAGACAGACGGCAACAGAGAGAGGTGAGGGGGGGGTGACAGAACGACAGACATCCAGACAGACGGACAGACAGACATCGAGACAGACAGACAGACAGACAGACAGACAGACATCGAGACAGCCAGACAGACAGACAGGCAGGCCGAGAGCGAGGTGAGGGCTGGAGACGGACCGAAGCCGATGGGGAGCTGGACCCCCCAGCTGCAGTCCAGGCTGCTCTGGTAGTTCCCTGGGAAGCCGGGGCTGAGGATGACGCCCGTGAAGTCTGTCATGGAGCCTCCGCACTGAGCTGCATGGGGGGGGGGGGGCAGGGGGAGAAGAGCATGTCACCGCTGTCCCCCGTCAACAGGGGGAGAAGAACAGAAAGGCACAAGATAAGAAGGGAAAGGATGAAGGAAAGCACAGATGATCAAACACTCAAACACCAAGTGTTGGTGTGTTGTATGTGTGTGTTTGTGGGTGGGGGCGAGGGGGGGCTGGTGGCTGTGTGCGTGTCTATTGTTAGTGTCTGTTTGTGTGTTGTGTGTGTGTGTGTTATGTCGGCCTGTCTGCCATCTGTCTGTCTGTGTGTGTGCCTTATGTCTGTGTGTGTTATGTGTGTGTGTTTGTTATGTGTAATGTTTCATGTGTGTGTGTTTGTCTGTCTCTGTGTGTGTGGGTCTGTATAATGTCTGCCTGTCTGTATATGTGTGTTAGTGCATGCGTTATGTGTGTGTGCGTGTGTGTGTGTTGTGTATGTGTGTGATGCATTTTATCATTGTGTGTGGCCGTGTGTGTATTATGTCTGTCTGTCTATGTGTGTTAGTGCATGCGTTATGTGTGTGTGTTATGTATGTTATCTCTGTGTATATGTGGGCCTGTGCGTGCATGTGCGGGCTCTCCTGGATGATGGGTACATCAAAGAGGAGCCGATGCTCTCCGTACCCATGATGTACTTGAAGTGTTTGCTGGAGTGTAACCCTTTATGTTGCTTACTTACTCAAACACTTACTACACAATACGGGAATGTTCTTCCCTTTGTGTGCGCCCCCATAATATATGTCCCCAGAATAATCTCTTGTATTTATGTGGACATAAATACACACACGTATTTCAAGCCTGTGTGTGTGAACGGCTTTATCTTCTACTGGGCGGTGCATCGTGTTAGACTCTGTATCAACACACACGGGAACGCTCCCAAACGTGGAACCCTGGGCATTAAAACCAGTGGGGAGGGAGGGAGGGAGGGGGAGAGAGAGAGAGAGAGAGAGAGAGAGAGAGAGAGAGAGAGAGAGAGAGAGAGAGAGCGAGAGCGAGAGCGAGAGAGAGAGCACGAGAGAGAGAACGTGAGAGAGAGAGAGAGAGAGAGAGAGAGAGAGAGAGAGAGAGAGAGAGAGAGAGAGAGAGAGCGCGCGCAAGAGAGCGCGCGCGCGAGAGAGCGAGAGCGAGAGAGAGAGTGAGAGCGCGAGAGAGAGAGCGTGAGAGAGAGAGGGTGTTAGTGTCGGTGTGTGTACAGAGGGGGTGAATGGGTTCATCAGAGTGACACACAGCACCTACGGAGCTGGCTACTTCACACGTCTCTCCGGGTCCGCAGATCACCCCCCCCCCCCCCACCCAACGCCTCACACATCCCGCCTCCCCATCTCTCTCTCACTTTCTCCCTCCACTTCTCTCCCTCTTATTTTCTCCCTCCCTCCCTCCCTCCCTCCCTCCCTCTCTCACTCTTCTCTATAACAACAGATTGAAGGTCATGCCCTCCTCCACACACCACCTCACAGCCAGCCCTTCCACACACACACACACACACACACACACACACACACACACACACACACACACACACACAGGCCTGTCGGTTCATGTAATTACAGCCACTGGAGGTACGGATGTAAGCGGGTGGCTGGAGTCCCGCCCCCCCTCCCCACTTGACAGGCCTATTCGGGGCTAAGTGGCCCCATACAGCGGTGCTGCTGCAGCTGGCAGGGGTGGTGGTGGTGGTGGAGAATGTGTTGATGGAGGAGGTAGTATTAGTGGAGCGGAAGGTAGTGGTTTGAGGAGGAGGTGGTGGTGGTGGTGGAGGTGGAGGTGGAGGAGGTTTTGGAGGTGGAGGTGGTGGTGGAGGAAATAGTAGTGGTTTTGTGGTGGAGGTTGTGGTGGTGGAGGAGGTGGAGGAGGAGGTAGTGGTATCGGCGGCGTTAGTGGTGATGGTGGAGGTGGAAGTGGTGAAGGTGGTGGTGGAGGAGATGGGGTTGGTTTTGTGGTGGAGGAGGCAGTGGCAGTGATAGAGGTTGTGGTTGTCATCTGGGTTGAGAGGCGGAGGAACAACCCCATCAGGAGGGGGGAGGAGGAGGAGGAGGAGGAGGAGGAGGAGGAGGAGGGGTACACGGTCTGTATCACCATCAGTGACATAGACACGACTCCTCTATGTAACTAAACAGTGGGGAGGTGGGGCATTATGGAGTGGCCGCACCACTAATGCGACCGTAATGACTGAGGAGCGGGCGGGCGAGAGGAGAGGAAGAAACACACTTAATAGCACCGCCCGTCTCCGCTTGAAGGTCGGACTCATTCCGCCAGAGCCAGAGAGCATTTACATGAGGAGTGTGGAGAGGGTGGTGTGTGCGTGTGCGTTGACTTGTCGTTCCCTTGATGAAACGAAGTGTGTGTGTGTGTGTGTGTGACTGTGTGTGTTTGAGTGCGTACCAAATACCAATTATACATGGGAGATTATGTGCGCATATGCAAGTGCACATGTGTCCTTTGAGTGCTTTGATATTTCTTGCTACGGGGCGTGTGTAATGGAGGTGGAATGGTGTGTGTGTGTGTGTGTGTGTGTGTGTGTGTGCGCGTGCGGTAGTGTGTGTGTCTGAGTGTATATGTGTGTGTGTGTGTGTGTGGTATCGTGAGACTGTGCCATGAGGGGGCTCATAAAGAGCCTAACTAGTAAAGTGTGGAGCTTGCATCTCCCTGTCATCTGTCGCCGCGGAGACCCCCATTAGAGCTGTCAGGGGGCCTGCAGACTCCCGTCGGGGGGCTCAGGGCTCTAACGGCACTGGAGACGAGCCAGGCAGGGGGTGGGGGGGGGGGCTATCGATTCATGGCTGACAATCTCCCTGGAATGGGACCGAGACGTCCCTAAATGGAACAACAAGTCCTCTGACGCAGGATCGCGTGCTGCTCTGCATGCGTTTGAAGTTGTGTGCGCGTGTGTCGGCATGTGTATGTCTGTGTAGGCACAGACAAGTCAGTGTGTGTGTGTGTGTGTGTGTGTGTGTGTGCGTGATTGTGTGTGTGTGCACACGTGCGTGGTTGCGTGTGTGTTTCGGCATGTGTGGGTCTGCCTGTGAATGTGTCTGCGTATGTATGTGAATTTGTGTGCACACACCAAAGTGTGTGTGTGTGTGTGTGTGTGTGTGTGTGTGTGTGTGTGTGTTTGTGTTTGCATTTGTACGTGTGGGTGTGAATGTGTGTGCTCATGTGCGTAGTTGCGTGTGTGTGTCGGCATGTGTAAGTCTGTGTGTGTGTATGTGTCTGCATGTGCATGTGTGTGAGAGTGAGTGTTAATGTGTTTCAGAGCGCATACGTTAATGAGAGGGAGGAGTGAGAGGGAGACCGGGGAGGGAAACAGAGGGGATCGAAGAGCGGGAGAAAGAGCGAGAGCGGGAGAACCAACAGGCATAGAAGGCCGGGGGGCAGAGAGACTTTAGGAGTTGCAAATGTGGCTCCTGTATCTATGATGTGATCTCCAACCAGATGGGCGTGCACACACACACACACCCTGCCTGTACCGGGGAATACATTACCTAAACACAGGGGCACGGGGTAATTCCACCTTCTGACAGGGCCAGGCATGCACGTAATATATGCATTACCCTGTGGGAGACAAGAAAAACAACAAGAACAATGAGAGCAAGACACACTACACGCACCCGGCTGTTGCCAAAAACAACTAGAGAAGAGCTTACCAACAGAGCTGCACAGGGTAAACACTCAAAATATTTGCTTGACCAATCTTTCGGCGCCTGGTTTTTCCTCGCGTGTTGTGTTTTTGTTTCCCCTTTAAACATCTCTCTCCCGGAGTAGCTTTGATGTATGAGTGTTGGTGAGACTGCTTACGAAAGGCGCACGCTGTTTGAGGATCAGTCAGGATATACAGCATTGTATCCACTAATTGAAAATCATTAAATAAATGACACACATCCACCAATTATCCCCCGAGCCGGCTGCCTGTGGAGCCGGGCGTGCGGGCGACGTGACGACGCTTGCTGCGATCCTAAATCATTCACATCAGTTTGGGAGTAAAGGGGGGGACACAGAAAAGCGAAGGGGGCCGGATTCACAAGCATTCTAGCATTCGCACAAACGAGGGTTTGTGCGATGGCCTCCGGTGCCGATCTGCCAGGGTAAGTCTGGGTCAGTAGATGTGTGGACGGTGGAGGAGAGGAGCCTGCTCCGCGGGCTGTGTGGTAAAGTGAATGTGAGGGAGAGGGGGGGGAGAAAAAAATATGAGTGCGAGGGGGATTAGGTGGACTGCTGTTAACACTGCCCGTCGCCCTGGGCGCTGCAGGGCTCTGCTGCTCAGAGACGTCACGGCTATCTTAACCCGGCCCGCACGGGGAGAGAGAGAGAGAGAGAGAGAGAGAGAGAGAGAGAGAGGGGGAAAGCTGCTTTGTAAAAGTGCACACATATGCATTGGGGATCCGTTCGTCTGCACGCGCGCACACACACGCATAAACTCACAAACACAAACACACACAAACGCAAACACATGCGTTTACCCGCACACTTTTTAATCTCTAATCGTGTAATGCAAGCAAGCTAGCAAACACACAGCAAATACTCCCACACAAAAACAACTTGGACCTCGTCTCTCACTACATCACACACACACACACACACACACACACACACACACACACACACACACACACACACACACACACACACACACACACACACACACACACACACACACACACACACACAAAACCCTTGCAGCGGTGACGAACCCCCCCTTTGTGACGATGTCCCCACATCCCAAAGCGTAGCGTTCCGGACCGCGGTACCACATGGGAATGGCAGCAGTGGAAAAAAAAAAACACACGTACCTGCAAGGTGAAGCCCTGGTCGCACTGGAAGGACACCATGTCGCCCACCGTGTAGCGGTCGCCCACCTTCTGGCCGTTACTGGGGGGCTGCGGCTCCGGGCACGAATCCAAACCTATTGCTTAGGACAGAGTCACAACACACAGGGGTGCACGGCCATCATTCTCCTGCAGCATTTACGTTTACTTTTACATTTAGGGGCATTAAGCAGATGCCATTATCCAAAGAGACTGACAATTAGTACATTTGTCAGAAGAAAGATAATCAACGGTATATCGCTGTCGGTACAGTAAGGATGTTCGTAGAAACAAGTGTCAAGCGAAGAGATCACTAAGCCCGACATGACCCCAATGTGACGATATGCCGGTGCTGGACCGGTGTGCATAACACAGCGTATTTTTCTTAAACAGCCAACCGAAAGTGGATACACCCGGTAATTAACTGAAAACCAAACGTTTAAACCTCGTAATTACACAGTGGCTTGTTTTAATATGCTTGTAATTGCATAATAATTGAGTTAGAGAAAGATCCCCCCACCCCCCCACTGCGCTCTTCGTCATCACAGTGGAGGAGGAGGAAGGGCGGGGACGAAGAGACGCTGATAGATATTCTACTGGTGGTTGTAATCATAAATCCTTCCCTCACAGTGATCTGGGGCAATCGCTGTGAAATTGCAGAAGCCATCTCTCTCTGAAGGGTTCTCTGACAGCCGCGCTGAGCATCCCAGGCCCCCCGCGCTCTGATGACAGCGTCAGGGCGCCTGGACGCTGTGTTCTGGGCTAGCCTCGCTACGCAGCGTCCAGGTCAACCGACATTTCGGGTCTGAGTGCAAAATCGAAATTGTGAGGAAAAACGAGTATAAGTTCTGCGCAAAGTACCCAGGGTAAGATGTAAGAGCTTTTGTTTGAGTATAATTTGTTAGAAATGGCGAATCCATCAGTCAGCGATTAGTGGGGGAAATGCGCTTTGAGGATATCAGTTCGGAGTTGGCAGCGTTTGCCTCCCTCGGTGTGAGCCAATTTCTAATTTTTGACTGCGAATCCATCCTGCCGGCCAATCACAGGTGCTCTAACGCAACGCACCGCTTCTCATTGGTAGAGAAACGTTGAGAGGGAGGGAGCTTCCGATGGAAGGCACGTTTTACCAGCGTTTTCTTCCAAAAATCGTACTCTGTCTCTTCTCCCCAATCTGCTCTCTCTCTCTACAACTCTCGGGATCTAACCTAAAGCTGCTCTGAGTGTGGTCTAGTAAAGGATGCCGTCAGGCGTGCCTTTGAAGGTGAATATGAGAGAGCTGTTCCTAATGGCAGTAATATGTTAATTCCAGTTTTTTGGGTTGCGTCCAACCATCCCGAGCTTTTTGGTTCAGCTGTGGTTGCCAAACGCAGCGAGAGATGTATGCTCAGCAGAGACCGGGAGAGACGGTGTATTATTTATGATTCCATGATGCAACCTAAACAACACACAGTGCTGAGTCACAAGGTCTCCCACACCACGTTTCGTAATGAGCAAAAGCAGGCTGCCAGGTGAGAATTATAGATCACAGAGCAGACACACACACACACACACACTGTACCCAGCACACTGATGCAACAAGGTCCAGAGGACCAGAAAGAGTGTTTGATGCGGATTAATTGAATGTAAACATGCACATTACACTGTAATGACGGACCGAAGCACTGATTAAAAAAAGACACCAGTGAACTCTGAGCTACGGTCAGGGAGGAAAACCAACACACACACACACACACACACACACACACACACACACACACACACACACACACACTCACCAGCTAACATACACACACACACACACACACACACACACACACACAAACAAACAAACAAACAGACACACACACGCACACAGACACACACACACACACACACACACACAGCGATGAGGTAACAGCAGGTCTGCCATTGAAACTAGCCCACTGGAGGATTTGAGGAGCTAATTCCCTCCGTTCCGGGAGAAGTTTCAAGGAACCAAAGCCTCAAGATGTCTGCCAGTAGTAGTTTGATATTAAGGTGGAAGACATGTGATGTGAAACATCAAGCGTGGAATAAATGTTTCACCAAACAGGTCTCTCCTACGGTGTAATGGCTGCCGCAGCCGTTGAGAGCCCTCTGCTACGCTCAAATAATTATATTCAGTATTTTATTGCCAAACATCATCAAAATAGAGAGGTGGCAAGCAGTGGCAGGAACAATGCCTGGACAACCGCAGGAGGAAATAAGGCAGAAATGTTTAAATCACTGTACCAGAAAATACATACATAATTTTTTTTTTTATGTATTTGGGCAAGTGATCATACAACGTGCAATTTTGGGTGTCTTGAGATTTCTTTCGTTTTATTTAAGACAAGCAAAAATACAGAAATGTTCAGTTGACAGGAGGGCAAATAACAATTTCAGGCTGGGAAATTGCTGTAAATTCGAGTTTAGTTAAATTACAAACCGGCTCATTGACTAGAAAAAAAACAAAACAATTTGCTGTGAAATTAAATTGCCGATATTATGATATTACAACCACTTGGTAGGATGCTGTAAATAGATTGCCCTACACAGCTAAAATAATGAGCTGCCTACAACTCAGAACCGCAAATAATGTCAGCATTTTTTAAAGTCTGAATTAAAGGTGTAATGTATGCATGTGTGTAGGATTTCGAGTTTGCAGATTGCAAACAACTGAATATCCCCCCTCCAGCCCTCTCTCTCCAAAGACTCAGGCAAAGCTCAGATGAACTTCAAAGGCCTGTAATGAGCCGGTTGGTACTTCCAAAATGTCATAGTCTGCGACAGCATCAAGTAGCCAGGTGTCAAGTGATGAGGTTCCTTGAAGGATTAATAAATGGTTTTGATTATGTACAACTAAGGTCATATCGTACAATTAAGATAGCAACTGCGATTACAGATTTCAGACACTTGCTGTCTAATGCTGTTTGTCTGCTCTGGGCTACCGTAGAAGCATGTCGGTACAACATGGTGGACTCCATGGAAGAGGTCCCAGTCTCTATAGAGATAAATACCTCTTTCTTATTCAACGCAACCATTCTCAACGCAAATAATTACTAAATATAAATTAACATTTAGGGCATTTAGCAGACGCTTTATCCCAAAGCTACTTGTGCAGCCACTATCAATCACTACCTTGACCTATTTCCTGTACACAACAAAGCTAAGAGGATAAGATGCTAAGCAATGCCAAGTACTTTTTTTTTTTTCTCTTACAATTAAATTTGAGCTAATTTGGATGTTCATTTGAATCAATGACCAAATCAAGGACAATTTCAAGCATGAACAGACTCACTCACTCACACATTTCAAATCACTGCAAGCAGTGCACCTATAAACCACTAAATAACCTTTTGGAGTTTAACAGCACCGTGTTTCCTTTAGCAGATCATTCTGATCAAACCCTTAACGAAGAGGATTGTACAACACTTTAACCGGGCCTCTAGTGTCTAGCCCAGCCTCTACGACCAAGAACGATATCTCCTACTATTACACTACAACCATCCCATCCTGAACTTGACCTCTTCCCCTCACCCTTTTGACTCTGCACTCACAACAGCTGGCACCCGGTCTGTCATTTTTACATTTCCTAACTCCAACCTCCATCACTCCAGAGCCACCCCCGTCTCCCCCATCACATCCATCTCATTACAACCTCCGCTGTCGCCAGTGTTTACGAGCGCCGGCCATCATCGCTCCCACGCCCGGTCCCCCCTACCTGACCCCCATCATCCCTCATCAGCCGCTGCACGTGTGTGTGTGTGTGTGTGTGTGTGTGTGTGTGTGTGTGTGTGTGTGTGTGTGTGTGTGTGTGTGTGTGTGTCTGAGAACGTCATGCGTGTCATAAAACTTCCTCGGATGCCCTCTCTGAGGTTAGCAGCCCGGCTATGCAGCGGCGGTAAAGAAAGCGTTGTGTGTGTGTGTGTGTGTGTGTGTGTGTGTGTGTGTGTGTGTGTGTGTGTGTGTGTGTGTGTCTGTGTCTGTGTGTGCGTGTGCGCGTGTGTGCGTGCGTGCGCACGCACGTACATGTGTGTGAATGTGTGTGTTTGTGTGCGTGCGTGTTTGTGCGTCCGAGCATCATGATAAAAACGTCCTCGGCTGCCCCCTCTGGAGTCAGCAGCCGGGGGATGTGGCGGTAGGGAAAGGTTATATATGTTACCGTGGCGACGGCAGTGGCAGTGAGGGGGGGGGGGGGTTTGAGAGATCCATCGGTGCGGGCCCACTGGGTTCTCTGACATGGTTTAGGGGCGCCTGGGTGAGGGGACGTGTTATGTGGCCGATGGTTCGCAGCCCTTCCTCAATCAATGCCCCGGGAGGTTTATTCTGACATTATGGGGGGCAGGTGCACACACACACACACACACACACACACACACACACACACACACACACACACACAATACCAATACAAACATACACATATGCATGCACATGCGCACACACACGCACATGGGCACATAGACACACACACAATACCAAACACACATACACACACACGCCACAAAACCTCTTCCAGAAGACCTGGAAGTGGAGACAAGAGGTGTGTGTGTGTGCGAATTTGTGCAAGTGTGTGTGCGTGAGTGTGTGTATGCCGTTGTCTCGGAGGAGGTGCGGGGAATGCTCAAACGAGATAAATAATCCAGGAGGATTTATCCGCAATTTCTCATCCCAGGCATCCAATCAATGACTCTGCGAAAGGATAAGAAAAGTGCTGACTAAGACACGCTCCAGCGGGTACACAAAGCAAACTTAATAAATAGGACGGACACAATGGCTCCACGTCGGCCAATAAAACGCCAGAAGCACAGGGGAGCCACTGGTAGAGCACGCCCGCTCGTTGGTCATACTACAGCGTGAGCAACGGAGAACCAGGAGACCTACCCCCATGGTAGTCCCTTCCCCGCCCTTCCGCCAGAAGCTGGCTTCACAGTCATTTCTGTGTTGGGCGGGGAGTTGGGGAGGGGGGGTTGGTTGGAGGGGGCTCATGGTCTAGGGGGAAGTGTGTGTGTGTGTGTGTGTGTGTGTGTGTGTGTGTGCCTGTGTGCGTTTGTCTGTGTGCGTGCGTGCGTGCGTGCGTGCGTCTGTGTGCGTGCGTCTGTGTGCGTTATGTTTGTGTGTGCGTGCGGGCGTGCGTGCGTGTGTGTATGTGTGTGTGTGTGTGTGTGTGTGTGTGTGTGTGTGTGTGTGTGCCTGTGTGTGTTTGTCTGTGTGCGTGCGTGCGTACGTGCGTGCGTCTGTGTGCGTGCGTCTGTGTGCGTTATGTTTGTGTGTGCGTGCGGGCGTGCGTGCGTGTGTGTGTATGTGTGTGTATGTGTGTGCGTACATGCGTGTGTGTCTGTGTGTGTGTGTGTGGGCGTGTGTGTGTGTGGGGGAGAGGAGGGCTTGGAAAGCGGTGTATCCCACTGAGAGACGAGACTCTGAAGCAGTTCCAGGCCCGGGGAGGGGGGGGGGGGGGGGGGGGGGGTGTAAGGAGCCCACTGAGAGACACGACAGCAGTACTGTTTTCAGCAGCAGGGTTAGCGCTCGCAGCTTCACACACACACACACACACACACACACACACACACACACACACACACACACACACACACACACACACACACACACACACACACACACACACACACACACACACGGCTCTGACACACACACATGCGCTGATACACACGCGCCCGTGTGTCTCTCACTCCCACAAGCATATACAAACACCCCCATGCATATGCACACGCACACACACACACACACACATACCTCCCACACAAGTGCAAACTCATGCATAGTCAAGCACACACACAGACACACACAGGCACACACACACAGGCACACAGAGAATAACTGTCGTGAAGATTAATTATACAAATATAGTATTTTTGCAATTAACTTGCAAATTAGGCTGAAATACAAAGCAAAGAAAAAAATCCACTCTGTTTTTCTATAGGTCATGTTGAATGCACAATGCGGCCCTCAACTCTCTTGATGTTTGCTTACACAACACACACACTTCAATTTGCAAAGAAAAATACGGCATAAAGTACTGCATAGTGCCTCGACTGCCTTTACGTTCTCGTGTCAGGCCCCCTATGAGCCGATGTAAGCGCTGTGATAGCATGAAGGTACAGCTCACATTCGCTTCCACAGGGGTCGCTATAGACACCCACACACACACACACACACACAGACACACACACACACCTCCTCATACCTGTGTACTCGAGGTGGAAGCCCGCCGCGGAGACACTGATGTCGGACTGGAAGGTCAGGAACAAGTTGTTGGAGGTGCTGTTGAGCAGCTGTGGGATGGTGGTACCTGTAACCGCACAGTCGTGTTTAAAGACGGCGTGCTATCGCGCTGTTATTTTTTAACATTCGCAGTGAGCACTATGTTGTTTTACGAGTGAACAGCACCCGTCTCAGTTGTGTGCTAACAAAGAGACAGCTGCTTTCGCTCGGTAATCCTTAAAAGCACACAAAACACATTACGCTAGGCCGATGTTAACAAAGATGTTATTTCAACAACCACTCCAACCGACTTCTGATTGCTGAGAAATAGACAATTAAAAAAATTGGTATTAGATTTTTCTTGACAACCGAATCCAACGACACACTCGACGGTGCTGACAATGATTATCGTTCGACTATCTGTGATGGAAAACGCCGGGTCATGCTGGCAAAGTCCCAAGCTGCGAACGAATGACGCAGAGGCGGAAGAACAGCCTTTCTGATGGGGCGCTCGCGCCTGCTGAATATTCAGTGTCTGGTCCCACTGAAGTCGAGATAATGTTTTGCATTCAGGCCCCATGCCTTGAGCAATTTCCATGGAGACCGTTACATATAATCAAAGGGCTCCCCCAGGACAGAGTTGATAGCTTGATAGTTTCACTCAAGAAGTTTCACAGCCCGTTTCCGGCCGGCAGCCGTACAAAATAGTCTGTATTAAAAGCGTGCGAAAAGGGCTCCATTCCTAAATGAGATTTGCAACCTTTTGAGAATTATGACACACTCATTCACACAGCGTGGTCACGCATTCAAAGCAGGAGTCATTACAGTCGGTCCCTGGATTCTCCAACCTCAGGTACGAATCGCAAATTAACACTGTGTCCCCGGTTTTCTTCTTCTTTAGAGGAGGACCAGGTGTTAAATACTGTTTTGATTATACTGGGCCCAAAGGTAGCTCAGCCCAGAAGGACTTCCGACGCAATCAACGGGAACTTAATGCATACATCACCATGTGCAAAACACATACTTTATTTGTATTCCCTTCCCTCGGACTGGGTACGTGTTAAACAAGAAAGTTTGAGGCGATGCGGAAATTTCACAAGTTTCGCATTTCGCTCTGATTCCGGTGAGACACTGGTTTACAAAGAGTCCCAGATCTCATGTCCTGTTTTGTGTATTTTTTTACCGGAGTAGCTGCCGAGTCTCGGAGCGTTGCCGTCGACGCCGTCGAAAAAGTCCAGCGAATCCCAGTTGTGCTCCGTGGCAAACGTTACGACTTGAATCTTCGAAAAAAGAAACGGGAAAAAGCGTGAAAAACACAAAAATAAACCATCACAAGTTATCACGTAACCAAAACAAACAAAAACAAACGTACACGCTCCATTAAAGAAACGTACATCCACTTTGCATGAAACAAAATCAAGAGACGAGCTCATGAATAATTGCGCTAGACCGTGGAGGCTAAACTTTTAGCTCCCCATCATCTCCCTTAATCTCCAGACTGGGCTGTCCCTGCTCACTTGGATGCCAGCCCCCTCCGGAACAGAGATCTTCCAGGCGCAGTTCAGATAGTTGGCATATGTTTCTGGGTATCCCGGGGAGAGGATGGTCCCCTTCCGCTCAGTTAGTACCCCACCGCAGGGAACTGGAGGGAGGGAGAGGGAGTGAGAGGGGGAGAGGGAGAGGGGAGGAGGGGAGAGAGAGTGAGGGAGGGGGAGGAAAAGGGAGAGGGAGGTTGAGAGGGAGAGAGGCAGCAAGAGAGAGAGAGAGAGAGAGGCAGCGAGAGAGAGAGAGAGGCAGCAAGAGAGAGAGAGTGAGAGAGGCAGCGAGAGAGAGAGGGGGAGAGAGGCAGCGAGAGAGAGAGAGAGGCAGCGAGAGAGAGAGAGAGAGAGGGGCAGCGAGAGAGAGAGAGAGAGAGAGAGAGAGAGAGAGAGGCAGCGAGAGAGAGAGAGGGGGAGAGAGGCAGCGAGAGAGAGAGAGAGAGAGGCAGCGAGAGAGAGAGAGGCAGCGAGAGAGAGGCAGCGAGAGAGAGAGAGAGGCAGAGAGAGAGAGAGGCAGAGAGAGAGAGGCAGAGAGAGAGAGAGAGAGAGAGAGAGAGAGAGAGAGAGAGAGAGAGAGAGAGAGAGAGAGAGAGAGAGAGAGAGAGAGAGAGAGAGAGAGAGAGAGAGAGTTGTTACATAAACAAGTAAACACCGAGAGATGTTAAAAGCAGGGTAGGCCATTTATTTGAAAAGCATTTTCTGGCATATTTTTCAGAAAATTCTCTCTGCGACAGCAGTCGATAAATCAAAAAAGAAAAAATGTATCCTCCGGCTGTCGCAGACCTGTAATAAGCAGTGCAATAATTCCATTCAGTCATAATGAATTGGTTGGACGGGTCACCTGTCTACCTTTCATCCAAAATGAATAAACGGAGCGACAGAGTTCTTCCACACAGGGACAACATAAGTCATTTACCGAAGCAAATCCAGGGATTTTTTCGGCGTCATAGAATGCGTATATGTACTGAATGCCTGCCCCGTGCGTGCGTGCGTGCGTGTTTATGCATGCGTTTGTGTTTAGTGATGGTGGGGGTATGGCTGTATTGTAAATGACACGGATAGAATCATCAATCATCCATGGCTGTCTGAGGCAGTTAAGTAATGTGGCACAGTTCTATCATGTTGACGCCTCGTTGCACATGTGAATACCAACATCAAACTTCACCAGTGGGCTTTTGAAGTTACGACGATGGCTTTTCCCAGACAGCCGCGGAATGAAAATAGCACCGACTTAGGGCAGCTCTCGGCGGAGAGCCTACATTTTGGGTGTTTTAATTGACTTGATTTGCGTGTGGGGATATTTGGGAGACGAAAGCCTCAATGGTATTGGGAAGCATTTCTTCCACGGGAGGTGTTTAAGGTTTGTACACTCCCTCCTCCACGTTAAAAGAGAGAGAGAGAGAGAGAGAGAGAGAGAGAGAGAGAGAGAGAAAGAGAGAGAGAGAAACACAGAGGTGGCCTATAGTTCCCCAAGGCACTGGTTACATAGGAGGCTGCTCTCCTCTGCGGCAGAAATAAGAGGCATATAGAACTAATCCCATGCTGGTTTTACGCGTGTTGGTTTAATACATGTGTCACCACCCCTTCTGCTAGTGTACCACTGAATCAGACCTTGTGAAAATGGGATTGAGAAGAATAAGAAAAAAATAAGTTATTGCAAGTTCCCCAAGTAATGAAGTCACGGAGGTAAAGGAGACCAAGAAGTCCAATTAACCTGTACTCGTCCTTGCCCTTGTTATGAATGGCACATAAAGACTCTTTCTATCTACTGAATAACTTATTATCACATCAGTAATGTCTAAAATAATAAACCAGATCGAAAGATTTGTCTACGAACAGGCAGCAGGTGCACCTGGTTCATCCATTACAGTCTCGGTGAGCGCCCCCTGGTCGAGGACAGCGCATTAGAGGTGTTGAATGTGACAAAGCACTGGACAAAACACACTCTCCTCCTGCTGAAACTTGGGCCTGTGTTTTCTCAATATTGGAACGAGCAAGAGCAAAGGAGTGCAGGGCTACAGCGATTTTCTCCCTGGACGCGGTCACTCCGCTTTTGTTGGGATCCAGGCTGCAACACCCCCCCACCCCACCCGCCAGATGGTGGCTTTTTACTGGGCATCTGGTCTGGACACCCAGCTCATTTCCCTATGCATTTTAACCACGTGTCAATTAAAATGGAAAGCGAAAGCATTTGGAAAAAAAGGAATGGAAAGAAAAAAGTCATTTAAATTCAGAGCTAAATGATGTGAGGCATTTCCTGCATGACAAGAAAAATGTGTGTACCTAGTTCTGAAGGGAATAGGACCGGCAGTCAGAGAAACAATGACCATGACATTATCCACTGTTTCACCATTGGAGCAAAAATATTAAAAGTCTGAGTGAAGGATGACAAGGCAGCCCGGGACAAGGAAACGCACACCGTTTCATCTCCCCGACGTCGGATGAAATGGTGTTTTTCGTCGGTTTGAAAGAAAAACACAATCGATGGTCTTCGATATGCGTCATCTGAATACGTTGAGACTTCACAAACGAATCCATCCAACACCTCAAGGAATTCAAAGTGAAAGATATAACAAAACAGAGATCATTCATATAAATAAAAAAGGCAGAGGTGATTCGATATAGGTGTTATTATTCACGTCACAGCAATTTTAAACTCATCAATATTTGACAGGTGAAATCCACCAAGCGACTCGTGACGCCCTGAAAGTGATGCTAAAGCGACTAGTTCGTTCCGCCAGTTCCCAGGGAAGCCCTCAGAGAAATGAGCTCTGTGTAACAATACGGAGCAATCACACAGCATTCACACAATCACATGTCACGCCGCAGCCTTCGGCGGGGAACTCATTTGGTTTACGGACGGTTCGATATTGAGATCGATTAGCTTGACCGTATCCTAATCAAAGGGAAACAGCTTCCATTACAACAGCGTATTCCGTTCTGGGGAGCAGCGCTTCGAGTGGGTGGATGGCAGCAAAGACTTGCTTTTTCGGTAACGGATTGATATGGATTGGCTACTTAGAAATATTTAGATTTATAACATTGACTGGAACAGGACTTGGGTTGTCCAAATCGTGTTCAGCGATCAGGTGAGCCTTGTTAGCAAACTATGTTGTGTTACCACACAACTAGGGTTTCCTCAAAATTATCGGCGAGAGCTCTGCGTTAAACGGAGATTGACCGTTTCTCTAAAAGTCAAACCGAGACATTTACAGGCTGGTTCTGTCCTTTATATATTTAGGCTGACAACTGATTGATGCGATGTATACAAACATTGTCATGATGGAAAGATTAACATACGGAGAATCCCTGGTGACTGCAGTGTCCTTCAGAGGGGGTACTTGAGTGAGAAATTAAGAAGCATAAACACTCATTTCTGGAGAGTCGTGCAGATGGCCACTGTGGCAGTCAAGGTTAAATGTTCTGTTTACTGGCCTTTCAGAAGTAGTTGTCCTTGTTTAATGATTGGACGATAAATTGCTCCACTAAACACCGGCCTATAAAATGCACTATTATATTAGCGTTGATAATTCAGAACAATCTTGCGTGACATGAAAAGCCTCTTGAAAACCTTTGCTTTATCGTCATGGGGATTAGAGAATACAGGGATAAACTGAGATAAATATGAAGAAAAATTATCACAGTCGGTTGTCTTTTAAAAACACAAACACTACTATTAGTACTAGTAATAATAACAATGTTAAAGAATGTAACGCATATAATAAAACAACATGTAAAACACAAACATAACACCCGCAGTGGAAATTTGCCTCATAACCAATTCACCGGGAGAACAGTAGAATAGCAAATAAGAACGACAAACTAAATTTAAACAATAATGCTATATAGAGCCGATATCAGCATTGTAAAAAATAAAATAATGGGGCAATATCCATCGGCTGCACTGATTGGTCTCCCTCACGCGGCGAGGGAGAGGGGATGGAGCCGGCCTCCTGTGGCGGCCATGAGACAGACTTTACCGCCAGCAATCGAAAAGCATTCCTTGGGAAATTGCTTCGCTATCTTAACAGCTCCTTCGGGTCTCATGAGCTTAAAGTTAATGTAATTGGCCGGGCATGATTAGAGAGCGGAGACACTCGTAAAAGGACGAACGCTTCCCACCTATCCCCGTGGCTGAAGGGCCTGCACATCTTATTTACTGCGCACGCCGGCAGGTGGGGAGGATGCGTGCGCCGGAACGACCCGCCCCTTTGGATTCTGAGGGCATGTGCGGGCACCGACGATATGCAGGGAAAGTGGCAGGCATGTAGGAGGAATAAACAATCTTTTCAGTGCTTTGAGAGGTTAACAATTGTATGTGTTTATGAGAGTCCTCTGCAAGATTTTAAGTGTGTTTGTATGAAAGGAACTGGGTGTTTTTTTTTTACTGAGATTCACCTAAACTTGTTTCCCTGTTCTTCACATAATTAAATGAATCAAAGCCCACGGCTTGCCTTAATGGGGCTGACCTTCTTTTGAGTTTCTATCGAAATAAAGCTTATTTTGATGGGAACCACGAATAACCAAGTAAAAGGTTTGAACCTTGGTCCTTTAAGATTGTTCAGGACGGAATAACAGGAAATTGAACATGCTGTCAATCAAGTTATATTAAAATAACCAAAACCTCTGACCATGTTATTTAGACTATAAGAGGCTTATTTTGAGCACTGAGAAATCAACCAAAATAAGAATGATATTAAAATCCCATCATTTTGCAGCAACATCAACGCCATCTCAAAGAAACTATCTGATAAGTGAGAGATAGAAAGGCCAATATGTTTACATATTTAATTATTTTTGCTTGCAAAGATCAACGAATGAAACAGATAAAGAGCAGGTTTATTTCACGTTTGGCATACTAAAGATGGTACACTGAGTCTTAGTTTGATGAATGCAACAAACAATTGTAGTGACATTTGAACCCTAACTCTAACCTATTTGCTCTTAATTAAGGAACTGTCTAAAAACGACAGGCAGGTGAATTCCAAAGAGCAATTACTTTAATGACTTAATCAGAAATGTTCCAATGTTATTGTGCTTCCTCGTTCCCTCACAAAACACATGGATTTAGTCATTAAACAGTTATTGCAGTTTAAATCCGCTGTTTGGGTTTTTTATAGGGTCCTTATGTTCTCTGCTAACTCTACTCCGCTGGCAATATTGGACTAGGAGATATTTAATGCAACATATTTACTAGCCGCAAATAACCCCCATTCCAAGAAGAAATTGAGTTAAGCAAACCAAAAAAAATTTAATTCTTTATGGTGACCATTTCGTAGGGGAGTTGCATTGATATAGTCTAGATACAATGTATGATAATTTCAAATGTGTCGTCACCCACTTTGCACTCACCAGCGGCTTAGTGCCTTTGGGCAACGGGTGAAGCCTCTGTGCTTGTGGCTCAGAGTACCACCAACAGCACGGAAATGAGCTTGGCCCCCACGTGTTTCCTAAGTGTCCTAAATAAAGGCCTTATCTCACTGCAGAGATGGGCTTCGGCCAGGCCTTTCCAAACCTCCGGTCTGAGGCGCTGTAATTGGGCTTCTGAGACCCGCGGTTTGTGGATGCTTCTTAGAAAGAAAGAATAAAATCTGGCTATTTGGCCGCCACAGAGGAGGCATCCCAGCCTGCAGTAACCACCGTCTCAGAGACTCGGTGTAAATAAGTCAGGAGAACAAGGGAGCCTGTATGGATTCTGACAGTTATCATGAACCATACGCCGACGGGGAAATGCGCTACTCGTGGCTCCCACGGAGAAAGGGAAAAGGACAAGAACTGAGCATTAAATATCTAGATTACACCCCGTCTCTCCTCTCTTCGCCTTTCTGTCTGCCTTGATCATATAAATAATGTATATATGCATATGCATATTAATATAAATGGAAAAGGATACACCAGCAGACATGAAGAGTAAGGCTTTTTGAATACCATCGTCATGGTAGAATAAGTCTCAGCGCTTGAGATGTAAATGAAAATATCCCAGCGACATGAAGTTGCTCTGATCCACTGATCCCCAGACGACAGCATGCTCCACAGCACACTCTTGACGTTAAAACAATACCTTTCCAACTGTTACCCAACACTTTGGGTCAGGTACAGGCAAAGAAAGTGCACGAAAAGCAAAAACGTCTCCTCGCATCATGAAGAAGGACCTGTGTGGAAACACTGGACCCCTTTTACAGATCGTCTATAGCAGGGTAAACCCACTTCCTGTGGCCTGTTCCTGCAAGTGAAACATTCGGTCGGTTTTATCGATGTCTGTAGCAGCACCGTTACGGTATGTATACTTACTTGACTAGTTGGGTCTATACTAAATCAAATCCATAATCGTGTGATTTTCCTACTCTGTGAATGGTTTATATATAAAATAAAATAAAAAAAAGACCACCCAAAATGTTGTCGCCATTGTTGTCGCCTGCGTTTCCGCGCAACACCAATGTGCCCAGACAAACCCCCCCTTCGGCCCTTAGAGCCCGCCGTCGGACACCCCCTCCAGGCCCCCTGGGCGAGGCGTCTTCCCATGATGCATCCATCCGGGGCCAGCTAAATCGAATCCCGTTTTACCGAAGTGCCGGTTCAACACACAGTGACCACAACACCCCCGTGTGCTCCACCTGCTTCCTGTTTACGCATCCAGAGCAAAAACAACCGAGCCGCTCAGCGGAGAACGAGAGGCCATGGGGATGCGGGGGGGGGGGGGGGGGGAGGGGGCGGTCCCAAGTACCACTGGGCTGAGTAGGGGGGGGGGGGGGGGGGGCTCCTGTTGCAGTTGTACCCAGTGGACCCTGATGAAGCGGGCATGTTGTTGTGTGTTTTTTGTTAAGGCTGCTATGAAACGGTCTCCGTTATTCCGGACGAGTACACTGCCTGGAGGAGGGGGGGGGGGGGGGGGGGGGTAAGACGCCTCAGCCAGATCCAATATGATGCAAAAAAAAAGAGGCCTGTGCTGAAATTGGATGTGCGTGCATAACCCCCGCCGTTTCTCCAGGGGCCCTGCCCGTCCGTTGGCAGTGGACTGGGGGGGACGGGGGGGACGGGGGGGGGGCCTCCGCCAGCTGGACCGTCGGCCACGCTGGCACTCTGCCGCAACTCGATGGACCCCCACCCCACCCCGTCCTGCTTCATCTAAATCCAGCACCGCAATCTTTTCGCCCCAGGTGCTGCATGACTGCGAGTGTATGGTGTGTGTGTGTGTGTGTGTGTGTGTGTGTGTCTGTGTGTGCATGAGGGTGCATCTATGTGTGGGTGCGTGCATATGTGTCTGTGTGTGTGCGTGTGTGTGTGTCTTCGTAAGTGTGTCGTGTGTGTGTCTTGTTTGTGCGTGCATGTGTGCGCGCACATGTGTGAGTGTGTAACGCTGTAACGCACGTCCAAGATTTTGGACGTGCTAAAGTATGCGTGGGCACGTCGGTGTGTAAACCCTGTTTGTTTTACATGTGAGTGTCAAGCGGTGTGTTCATTGATCCTGCCAAATGGCTGGGTGCATTAATTAGCCGGCCCCATCGCCAGCCACGTCCATGCACATCTTAACTAGCGGTCTGGGCTCCGAGCCGCTCTGATGCCTTGCCTTTGATGAATGGCAGAGGAGAGTTAACACAAAGCACTGATACTGATACTCATGCACTGCGCCGGGCTCTTCTGCACTGCCCGTCGGTGGGTGGTGGGAGCGTATGTGCGTGCGTGAGAGAGACTATGCGTAGGTGTGTGTGAGAGAGTGAGACACTGTGTGTGTGTGTGTGTGTGTGTGTGTGTGTGTGTGTGTGTGTGTGTGTGTGTGTGTGTGTGTGTGTGTGTGTGTGTGTGTGTGTGTGTGTGTGTGTGTGTGTGAGAGTGTGAGTGTGAGCGTGAGAGGGACCGAGAGAGCAAAAGAGAGAGAGAGAGAGAGAGAGAGAGAGAGAGAGAGAGAGAGAGAGAGCAAAAGAGACCGAGAGAGAGAGAGACCGAGAGAGCAAAAGTGAGAGAGAGACAGAGAAAGAGAGACAGAGAGAGAGAGAGAGAGAGAGAGAGAGAGAGAGAGAGAGAGAGAGAGAGAGAGAGAGAGAAAGCAAAAGAAAGAGAGAGAGGCAGAGAAAGGGAGAGAGAGAGAGAAAGAGACAGATATAGAGATGGAGACAGAGAGAGAGACTCTCAGAGACGCAGTGAGAGAGGGAGGGAGAAAAGAGCGAGTGTGAGAAAGAGAGAAAGAGGGAGAGAGACAGAGGGAGAGCGAGAGAGAGTCTCAGAGAAGCAGTGGGCGAGGGACTGAGGAGTTGTGCATCAAGCTTGTCTGTCTGTGCTGGGCGAGCAACTGACCGATGCAGGTGGGCACGGTGCCGTTCCACTGGGCCAGGGTGTTGGGCACGGCCTCGCACCTGATGGCACTGGAGCCGAGCAGCGCGTAGCCCGGGGTGCACTCGAACGCCACCGCCGTGCCGACGCCAAAGTCGTTCCCGATCCGCTTCCCGAAGCGAGGCTCGGGGACCGAGCTGCACTGGGAGGCGCTGGTCCTGGGGACGGCTGGGGAGAGAGACAGAGACAGCAGGGGAGGGGGAGAGAGAGAGAGAGAGAGAGAGAGAGAGAGAGAGAGAGAGAGAGAGAGGGGGGGGAGAGAGAGAGAGAGGGGGAGAGAGAGAGAGGGGGAGAGAGAGAGAGAGAGAGAGAGAGAGAGAGAGAGAGAGAGAGAGAGAGAGAGAGAGAGAGAGAGAGAGAGAGAGAGAGATGAGAGGGGGGGAGAGAGAGCGAGAGACAGAGACAGAGAGAGTGAACAAGAGAGAGAGAGAGGGGGGGAGAGAGAGCGAGAGAGAGAGAGAGAGACAGAGACGGAGAGCGAGAGCGAGAGAGAGGGAGGGAGAATGAGAGAGACAGAGATTCAGAGACAGACAGAAACAGACAGAGAGATAAGAGAGCGAGCACAGAATGAGTAAGGAGAAGGGGGTTGGACAGAGAAAATTCAGAAGAGCCAAGAGGAGAGCCCCGGACCAAGAAGGCAGAGAGGGATGGTTTATCCACTCTGAATCTCCCCCTCACACCATCAGTCAGTCCAGTCAGCTGTGGCGGGATAGGCTCCCTCCATGCTGAGCTATCGCTGGGCAGCAGAGGACGGCGGCACACAGCTGAACGGGCCCTTTATGTAGGGAGTGATAAACCCCAGGCAGACAACATTTATATAGAACAGGAAGAGGGCCCAGGCGATGCACTCGCTGCCAGTAATGGCGTTTTGCTTGTTATAGACGGCCGCGGTGGTAAAAGGTTAAAAACATTTAAAAAACGCGATAAAGCGGTAAAAGGGCCCGTACCTTGATAAACAAAATGAAATCCTTTAGCCGTCTCGTCCCCCGTGGTGGTGAACTTGAGGGTGATCTTGTTCCCTGAGCTCAGTGGGAGCGTCTCTCCTGGGATGGGTTGAGAAACAAAACACAGACGACTTGTGTGACGGCGAGCCTGACATTAACAGATCTCAGGGATTGACTTTAATTGCTTTGAGATGATGGATTCGGTGCGATGCTGCTCATTTCATTAACTGCAGAATGAGTTTCTGGATACGGAGCGAGCATTATGAGATGGGATTGATTTCATTACGGCGGAGCAATGTGTTATGTAACCGTTTATAATTGCCTACACTGTGTTTGAATTCTCGCAATTAGACAATCACAGTCTAAGACCAGTATAACTGACATAAACTTGAGTAATAAAATTCACATATAGAGGACATCGCCAATGATAAAAAACAATGAATGAATGAGGTCTGTTACAATTATCATTTGAATTGTATTAAAGTCAAAGAAGAGGCAGTGAAAAACATAACAAATGCTTCGACTTTTCCCAACCGAAAAACCGTTGTCCATTAACGCCACTTTTTCAGCTTTCCCTTCGAAAGAAAGTTAGCTTGTGATTTAAACCGATAAGTGATGTCAGAGATAAGCCTGCGCCGCAAAATTGGGAGAGAAACGGCTGCCTTTCTGGGCAGGCTATCATCCCCGAAAGTGGCCACATTGCAGACCTCAAAGTGGGAGGTGAAAAAAGGGAAGGAGAGGGGATATGGGGGTGAGAGGTTTCATGAGGTGTGTCCTACCTGAGTGAGAGCCGTGGATGGAGGAGAGCAGGGGGGAGTCGACGGAGGGCCCGTCGTATATCTCCACCACATCACTGGCCAGGGTCTGGAACACCACAAACTGGCCAAATAGAACTGGGAGGGGTTGAGGGGAGAGGAGGGAGGGAGAGGGGGAGAGAGGGGAAGGGACAAGACAGAGATAGTGGGGAGAGAAAAAATAAAAAAAAAGATATTGGAAAATAAACTAAAAATGTGATCTCAGGTTTAGCCCAGCCCGTCGTAGAAGATTCCCCATCATCTGTGAAAGCCTATTACCAGTTGGACCGGCCCGCATCCGAGTGCTTTGCAGGAGAGTTTAGTGAGCCTCTCCAGCGTATCTGTCATGTTGAAACAACCCGTCACCAACAAATGCTTTTTTCTTATTGATTCGCTTCATATATTGTGATTTTTTTTTTTTTTTTATGGTTTCCATTTCTTTCCACTTTATAACAAATACTGGGTGTATCATTACGCTATACACTCAAATTGGATGAAATCAAAGACACAAAATATGCAATTGTAAGACCTGCAGACGAATAATTGCATCGAAGAATAATTCATTTAATCATACTCCTCACAGTCAGAGCAGATCAAACCTCTCACAGATTTAGCATTGATCCCCTGTTTGCGTTTCATTGGAACAGCCACAATCCCCCCCAAGTAAAAGCGACTCTCCTCTAAGCCGGGATTTGTCTTGAGCAAGGTGTGTGCAGAGCACAATGAAAACGCTGAAAGGGCTTCGGATGAAACGCCACACATTCCCCACTGAACACTCATGAGGATAGACAGATGCAAAAATTTAGAAATCGCATTATTATACCAACGTCTGGGGGGGGGTAACCGCATGTATTACGCCGGGAACGGGACGAAATCGTTACAAGCTGCCGGGCTGCTTTTCAGCACGCCGACTGAAGCGTGCACACGCCACACTGTGGTGTGGTGGCATCCACCTGCATCGTGTCGGTCCCCTCTCTCTGCTCTGCATGTTGATTACGCAGGGAGGAAGCACAGCCAGCCTCCCGCGTCACAGGCTGCCGAACGCTCCGACGTTGCCAAGAGGACCCCCGTAATCAGTTGGCGTGGCGGAATGACGAATAATGATTGTTGGTGAATAAATAAAACATTACCCATTCATACTCATCTCGACTGCCTCGAGGCTTATACCGGGGCTACGCTGTGCCCTTAAATCAAACTGTCAAAAAACACGCACGACGATAAACAACGTCTGAAATATGAAAATCTGTCGCCGGTGTCTCGGAAGAGGTATACATCTACCCGATGGTGGGGTAAACTAAACGCGGTGTGATTAAAATATATATGGGAAATGACACATGAATTATGCACCAGGTTATTTACAAGGTGTTGTACAAACTCCTCTGATCTTTCTATAATGAAGTGAGGGGTGACATCTATAGGAGATCTAAAGCAAACAAGGTCTGTATATACTGTCCTGCATGAATATTTCCAATTAGCCGCACCTTGTTTACAGAGCCTTGGAATAATCTGATTTCTCTCTCCAGGACCGAGTAAACGGTCATGAATGAATGGTTGAATGGACTGGGAAATGCCAGGGGGGGGGGGAGAAAGGTGGAGCAACAGTGTGTGTGTGTGTGTGTGTGTGTGTGTGTGTGTGTGTGTGTGTGTGTGTGTGTGTGTGTGTGTGTGTGTGTGTGTGTGTGTGTGTGTGTGTGTGTGTGTGTCGCACATAACGTTTACTTATGTGCTTATGTGCAAGTGTGTGTCGGGGGTTCACGGACACAGATAACGGTCTCAATCTCACACTCTGCTGCCCAGGCGTCATAGTAAAGCCGAACACTCAGCAGGTTTCTCCCTGTCGTTACCTTCATTTTATTTTGAAGAGGTGGATTCTAGAACTGCACCTCTTAGCCTCCACCCAACGACGACACACGTAAACACATGAAAAAAAAAATAGGGCAACTGGCTCACTGCAAGACAGAGCCATTGCAAACCCCTTGACACAATTTAATGTCGAAATATCAACTTTCGATTTTGGCGTTTTGTGTTTTTTCTGTTACAATCAGCGCCCCGAACACGTTAATTAATCTGTAGGGTAGGCAATGTTCCCCTCTCTCGTGTGACATTCTCAAAAAAAATAAAGAGCAACCAGCATATTTGCTTCATTTGGATAATTAGTAATCTCATGCAGCCAGCTGTTCGTAAAATCGGGCAAAGTCTGGGGAAATTTAAGCCCAAAAAGTAGGAAAGCGAAAAGGGCGTCACAGTCGGGCTGGCAAACTTTCTAGAAGCAATGAACGGAGATTCGGGTGGAGGTTGGGGTGAAGGCGGAGTGGAGTTAACCAGGGGTTACGTCTCAGGGGGGCGGGGCCAACGCCATTCAAACGCCGGCCTCAGGATTTTCACGTTTCTTTCTCTCAAAGCTTTGAGAAGTGACCCTCTTTTGGGCTTGCTAAATTTGAGTATTACCACACCGGATGATTGGGTCAATCGAGAAAAACGTTTTTTTTGTAGCGGAGAGCGAGACTCTCGTCTTTGTTAGTCGGTAAAAAAAAAATACCCATTACGATTTGTATGGGCGTCCTTCATTGCAGAGCCTCGAACACCACGTCCCTCCTGACCCCATCGTTGCGTCGGTAAAAGAAAAAAGCATGGCTCCGAGTGTGAGGGGTGATGACAATTTCAGCGAACTGACAACTGGTTAATCTCACAGCTGAATGACAAAAAAGAGCAGCGGAGAGTGCAAGGCTTTGCACGATATTGCGGTTCAATTCTGCTCCTCTCCCCTAGTGACAGGGATCAAATGAACGGCACACTTTTCCCCAGCTGCATTCAGCAGCTCATGCAGATCCACTCAAGTACACTCTCATTTCCACAAAGCTCTGTAGAGAAGACCCTGTGTGTTCAGTGGTGGACCCTCCCCTCTGCACACTCACACACACACATTTACACACAATACCATAATCACACACGTAGACACACAAAACCGTTCACACATACACAGGCACGATACCATACACAAACACGCACACACGCACATCCCACCTCAGCAGCAACTCCTCCGGGCAGAATACACAGGCCGGGGCCGACTTGAAACAGTTTTTAAAACACTCTCTACTAATGCAGGCAGTAACCAAAGGTAAGGGAAGCGGCAACATGTGTTCTCCCCCTCCGGCGATAAATTATGGAAAAGCAACCTGTCATCTTCATTTTGCAGAAGGAAGCAAGCTTGCCTGGCATATTGGCTCAGAGCACATCGATGTACGTTGTTAAACCAGCCGTAGATGTTGGAGCGGGGGAGAGAGAGACAGAGAGAGTGAGTCACAAATAAGATGGAAGAAAAGGGAGCAGCAGCAGCAGCAGCAAGGTTGGGTGAAAGAATTTAGATGTGTTTTATAATATAGGTGGTGGTTGTGTTGGCGAGACAACACGGACTGAATGTCAACATCCGCCAACGAGAGATGACTTGTAGCCGAGGCAAAGAGAGCCACAACATCCAACAGGTTCTGTGTATCCCACACAGGTCTGAGAGGGTCTGCACACACAGACAGACAGACAGACCACAGAGAGAGAGACACACACACACACACGCACACACAGAGAAACACAACGACAGAGACCCACACACACACACACACAACAACAGAGACCCACACACACACACACACACAGAGAAACACACAACAGAGACGCACACACACACAACGACAGAGACCCACACACACACACACACACACACACATAGAGAAACACAAAACAACAGAGACGCACACACACACACACACACACAACGACAGACGCACACACACACACACACACACACCACGACAGAGACACACAAACACATACACAGAGACACACACACACACACACACACACACACACACAGAGACACACACACACACACACGTGCGCACACACAACGACCGAGACGCACACACACACACACACGCACACACAACGACAGAGACACACAAACACACACACAAACACACACACACGGCCATCTCTCCGTTAGGCAGTAAGTCAGCCTTTTGTCTTAAGACGGAGTGAGAGCTGCTCCCCGAGGACAGACCCACCGCCGCAGCATTTGCATACCAGTACTGTATTATGCAGATCGGCTACACCTCAGCGATCCGCATCTGTGTGTGGTGGTGTCTGTATGTGATTTGGGGCTAAAACACACACATACACACACACACACATACAATGCCAAGATACGCCTGCCAGAAGTACAGTGTGGCTCATTTCTCCACTTTAATCTGAAGTTAGCCGACCATGACTCCAATCTGCTGCTCTGCTGTAATCAGGTCCAGCTATTAAGTCAATAAATCATTGTAAACTTGTTACCTAAATTATGCAGGACTATGATGAATCCCTTTGTCCTCTGGGTGTAGCGGCAGTCGGAGCCACATAACCGTCTCCCCGCTACAACAGAGACGTCTCTTCCCGTGCCTTTACTTATGCATACTTAATACCTGGCGTGTTTCACCTTATACGCAACCACAGTGATTAAGATCCTCTCCCCCCTCCCCCCCTCCACTCCCCCCCCCCATCGCACCTCAACCTAATTTACATTTACCTTTGGGCGTTGTGATTATGATCCGCACACATTATCTCGCGAGCCATTATTATTCACGTAGAGCCGCCAACACCGCCGCACAATAACTCGGGGGATCCTCATCACGTCCTGTGATGATCTTCCGTCAAGAAACAAACTGACGAATAAAACAAACCTATGTTTGTTCTCCAAATGTAGTGACGAGCCAGGAGTAGGCTGCTGTACTCCTCAGAGGTCGGTACTGGTTGCCTCTGAAGGACTAATGGGGGAACTGGCTGCTTAAATGGCACCAGTCAGACGATCAAACGGGTTTCGGTGGGCCTTAACGGCTCACCAGTGTCATTTGCTGGAACCGGAAAGGGGGAGGGAGCAGGGGGAGGGAGACGGGGGAGGGAGACGGGGGAGAAGGCTACGCGGGGCTGTAGCAAGGGCCCATATATTTTTAATGATCCATTATCACAGTAGAAATGCATTTGCCCATTTGGCAAGGAGAGTATGGCTGCTCCCTGGCACCGAGTTGGACAGAATTGTTTTGCCGTCATTAGAGAGAGCCCCACGAATGGCGAGCCATGCCCAGCGTGCCCACATGCAAAATGCATTTTAATGACTTTACAAAACCCATCATCAATTACCGCTAGAAAGGTTGAGGCGGTGGGGGAAGTAGTTCCAACTGTCAGAGAGCACGCGGCAAATGCTACAACACCGTTATAGATTAGCGTGTGGAATCGGCAACACGCTCAGAGAGGCTCGTATGCTAAAGAAAATTAGAAAAACAAAAGGCTGTTAAAAAACGACCGGAAGAACAAAGTTCTGTGGAAACAGCATTAATGTTTTTCGATTAGAAAATATGAATGAAATAATGCGAAATATATATTATTAAAAAATAGCAACACGTGGGCCATCCCCTGTACTCAGTTCTATCCGTCTGGTGACTTAACACTCGTCTTTACAACACTGTTTCTTATTCGCTCTCTTACCTAACCTTGCTGACTGCGGGGAGAATAGAGCCTCCTTCACAGCAAACGACTCAACTGGTCTAAAGCGCTCACCTGGTTGGTCCCGGCATTGCTAATTCATCTCTGTGTGCTTCTAACCCCGGGCTTGGGGGACGCCCAGATGCTTTACATACACCTGCATTAATAATGGCATGGCAACTAGCCCACAAACATCGTCAACAGATGTTACCCTTTATAATAACGAATGCATCGGAGGAGAAACATTTAAAGGGTAAACCCTACACATCGCATATGTTAAGAATCACCACCTGGGATGTACCAATTCCCCGACCTTAGCACACCCACATTATATTACATTACTACATAACGCTGTTAGACATTATGCAAAAGCTCAACAGCGTGATATTTACTGCCTCCATCTTGGCATTTGAGTGGGTTAGGGTTGCGTAAATCACTTGGTCTAAAACAACAAGTGTGTGTGCGTGATTGGAAGGAGGGGGCGATGGTGGGATTGTGGAATTGCTACATTCCGATTCCCCACCGGAAGTCCCCATCACATGTTTTTAATGAGCAGATCATTTGCGAGGGTTAGATTGATACGTACCTGCTAATCCCGCTTAATTAGGCAGGCAGCTGGCGCTCAGTCATCACAGATGCTCACAACGCACAGTAGCAGATTTCAAGGCACCGAGAGACCGCCCGCCTTTTCCATGTGTTTGAAATGGTCGACACGGGGGCCAGCGTGACTAACACGAGGCCTTTGTCTCGTCGGTCGCCCACCATGCATTTAAAGATTAGGACTAAGAGGAAAGAAGTGGGCGGCATGTGGCCCAGGAGGTAGAGCGGGGGGACTTGTTAACAGGAATGTTAGCTAGTTCGATCCCCGGCTCTTCTTAGAGCGTCGAGGTGTCCCTGAGCGAGACAATCATCCCTATCTGCTTCCGACGAGCTGTCGCCTTACATGGTTGACTCCGATGTTGGTGTGTGAATATGTGCATGAATGGGGGTTGTGGGATGTTAAATGCAACATTTTAAAGCGCTGATTAGAAAACTGGTTAGAAAAGCTCAGCATAAATCCAGTCCATTTTCCATTTACGTGTATCGGTAAGACATCATGTTTTGAATAGACGTTGATTTATTTTGAGTTTATATGCCTCTGTCGAGTCATGTTCATGTTACAGCCCTACAATTACCTATGGCTGGCAGGTTTTAAACACAGCCGTCACTGTGACCGGCCCCATCCTAGAATGAATCTCCTGTTTAAGCCGTAATCGCAGAGATACAGTCTCATGCATTTATCCCGATCTAAAAACGCATCGACATCCACCGCGGTGTGATGTTATTCCACTAACCCTTTTTTTATCAAACCAGGGCGGCATGAGAAAAGAGAGAAAAGCAGAGCTGCGGGGCGGAATATAGATGATTTGATTTACTTGCAGCTCCATAGATGTTGTTGATCCTATTCCTTTGTGTCCACACATCCTCCAAATGTACACAAACCGCATTCAACCTAATCCTCAGCAGGACCTGTGTGGAGATGTTCCCCATGAATTGCTAATGTGTTTCTATGTACATGCGGCCTCGTTACACAACCGATCTCACTGGTTTATTTCAAACCCGAGGAATCCTCGGTGGAACGACAGCACCTCAACACAGACAACCTTCGGCTGAGCCTTCAGCAGAAACTATTTCAGCTGTGGCTCTCACTTTGGCCTTTTGTGTTTCCCTGGAAAAAGTTTTGTGGCGGCAAGTTAGAACGTTAATCATCATTCAGAAACGACTATGATAGATGTCTCATGAATACCGGAAACTATATTAGGGAATTACGCAACGCACAGCCCCCAGGAAAGAAGCGAGCAGGTCTGGTCTGCTAGCAGACTGCGTGATATAACCTCCCATCCCAGCTCGATGCAGCTTGACGAGTGCGATGCCCGTGTTAATTCCCTGTAATTCTAGCCACCTGTTCTTTATTTATCAAGTCTGTTAATCATCTCGGGTTCCATTCCAGACTCGGCTGGTTGTTGGCTGTCCGAAACTCTGGTGCGTCTCGACGGAGGGAGAGCTTAATAGGTTGGAAAACAGACAGAAGTTGCAAGTCATGCCAGGCAGGCAGGCAGCGTGTCGCAGGGCTGTGGGGGGCGGATCGCAGACAGGCGATCCGCTGCATGGAGCGAATCTTATAATATATATACTGCCTGTATCCATTTAGGTAAATGATGGCAATCGTCGCACTACTGATCATCCCTGGAAGGAGGGATCCCAAACTCTACGTTCCTTCTCAAGATTTCTTCCTTGCTAATTAAGGGAGCATTCTCTTGCCCTCTGGGGGGCTAGGGGCAAGGAGGTGTCATATATTTATGGCCCGTTAAGCCCTTTGAGACTCTAACTGTGATTAAGGGCTACACAAATAAAATTGCAGTGAAAATTGCACCCTCACCCCGCCCACCCACCCAGAGCTACTTTACCTCCACTCCCCAAAGGCATGAGGCGTACCTTGGGCCCAACACTCGGGAGGAGAAAGAGGTGTTGAGAGGCACTTCGAACAGGCGCCGGTTGAAAGGTAAGAAAAATGGCAGCATATGTTTGCCCCCTTCCGGCGATGAATTATGGAAGAGCTCTGTGTGGTCGTCTTTGCTTTTGGGGCGAGAGGGGGCTTCTGAGGTTCCCGGGCTGTGACAGGACATGAGCCCCATTTCCAGAGAACCAAAGGATTACGTTGACAGCGCGGGGCCCATATATTTTTCATGATCCATTATCAAGATGACATCGTGACAAGGCTTTTTCCCACCGTGAAGCGTGACTGCACATATGGGTAGCGGCCACATAAAATCCAATCACGGGTTTCTCGGGGAAGGAGGGACTCGCCCATGTGTGGAGTGAATGAGTAAATGAGCTGGTGTTTAAAGGCAGAGAGGAGGAGAGGAATGAGAGAGTGGGAAGCAAGCAGGGCCGAACCAAAGAAACCCAAACGGGGGGGAAAACTTGGCAGAGATCTCCAATAGAGATAAGGTAATCCAAAGGGAAAGCACCGAAGAGCATACTAACGTGGTAAGGAGCGGTCTGGGACCAACACACACGATATGACGGAGGTAAATAGAAAGAGGTTGAGATGCATTTCAACATGAATAATGTAAACTCCTGAGAGAGCCAAACATGGCATAAACAAAAAGGCATATTAATGACATATGCCCGTCTTTCTGCTCACATACAAGCCCACCCCTCTGGGGTGGGCTTGGAACGAGATCCCGTTAAGCCAGTGAAAGCCCACGGCCGGATTCTGATTAAGTTGTTTACATGGATCGCCTCGGAGCCGGCTAAGTCCGTACGGGGTCAGCGGCAGCCGGTTGTCCGGAGCCCACTCCATCTCGCCCTCCACCTCGTTCTCCCCTCCGCCTCCCGCTCTCTCTCTCTCCTCACACCTTCCTGATCCCAGTCATCCTCCGGAAAGGCTGCAGAAGCCACCCAGCCTCGGTGGTCCTCGTCCCCCCTTCGCTCGCGCTCTCGCTCTCTCTCTCTCTCTCTGGCTGTCCACCCCCTCGCTCCCCCCCCCCCCCCCCCCCCTCCCGCACTCGTTACATCCCAGATTTATTGCTGCAATCTGTCAGCGCTTCACGCATTGCCCCCCTGACGCCATCCCTTTGGCAATCATTATGCATATGTTGTCACTGGGATAATGTAGACACATATGCCACAGCCAGAAAACTCCCCTGGGCACAAGGAAATATGACCGGATACGGCAGGGGGATAAAAGGGGGGTGGGGGAAATTGAATTTACCAGCCAAAGTATTATTCGTAATATTATTATTAGCACCGGGATCGTTAGCGGTGTAGTGCTGCCTTGCAGCCCGGTCCCGCCTTGCTCCAGAAGACACATGTGGCCCGGGAGCACAGCGAGAAGATGACACTTTCATGGTAATTGAAAGCAGCTGAACGCCAGGTCAGATCGGACCCAAGAACGCCTGCATAATGAGCACACGGTCAATGTAGGGGGGGGAAACATGATAATGTGTTTTTTTGGTCTTTATTCCGAGCTCTAATGGGTGCAGGAGAGCGGTTTGATGTGCCGTGATCTACACTCTGAAGATCGTACACGAGAGGTACAAACGTGCACCCGACGGGCAATAGGAGTTAGGTTTCTTTGACCATTTCCTGTGATACAGGATTGTCTGAGCCCTTTGGGCTGCCGGCGAAGGTACTGACCATTGCAGTGACAATGCCAGGGGCCTTGGTGTTGACCAGTTCAGTGACAACGCCAGTGGCCTTGTTGTTGACCAATTCACCCACAATGCCAGTGGCCTTGGTGTTCTGCCTGCAAGCCATGCCGGCGATCACCATGGGTCCCAGTGATGGATCTGATGCATTTGGACTGGCCCTCTGGACATCTCATCCGTAGTCAACCCATATTTAACAGGCTATTCTCCATTGTCCAGTAGTTTTTAAGGGAAAGTGGATGCTCGGCAGGTGGGATAAACAACAGGATAGAAACACCATGGCTTCAGTGGCTCAAACTTTAACACACGCTCAAAAAAACCTTGCCGTGACCTCTGTTCTGAGCCAGCCTGAGGTCAACTGCGTTTCATTCTCTGCCGCGGCGAACTGTTCCCTGTCCCTCTCTCATGTCCTGTCCATAAATCGAAGAGCCCCAAGGTTATGCTCTAATGACACCAATCTTCTGCAAGATATTCCCTCATTTTGTGTTTTTTGCTTGCCGAGGTGTCGCTGGTGGTAGGGGGGGTGACTGCTGTCCCTTCGGTGTTCAATTTGATGACCGCTAAGGCCATAGGGCGTGACATCATATTCACACTCATCAAGCCAGTCAGGGAGCCCTCACACTCTGTGGACAGGGGGAGGGTGAGGTCGGGGTGCCTGGTCTCCCTGGAGTCTGTCGCCATCTTAGGATCAGAGCCCTCACTCATCTAATCACTTTGAAATTATATGCAATGATCCATCTTTTTGTGGACAAGTAGACCCTAAGCAGCCCAGAAAAAATGCCCACATAAAGGGGTCTTGCACCCCCAGAGAATGCAAAACCGGAAAGCTGAACCTCCTTGCGCCCTTGCCCTCACATGAGCGGTGTATTAAATCCCACGCTGGATAAATAAGACCCGATGTTGAGGGGCGCGGTCTCGGCCCCGCCACGCGCTGCAGCTCCCCCGGTGGAGCGTTGGTGCTCTGCGACGAACATGTGGCTTCAACAACATGGGAGCGGGTTGAAAAGGGGTTGAAGACGGAGCTACACTGGTGCTCTACGCTTGGGCTCCACGATGGAGCTTTGCTGTGTTTGGGCGGCAACAGAGCCACAAGAGAGGAGTGGGATGATCATCCATATTTCATGCAAACACTAATATTAATTGTTGCAAAGTAAAAACAATTCCTAATCAACTATTTCAAGGTTTTACTTGACAAAATAAAATGCAAATTGTGTTGTTTTTATCAATAACCACAAGTTTGTACAGGTCTTTTCCCCAAACAAATACAATATGCGATGAAAGAAGCCAGTGGTGGGCAAAATTTTGCCTATCCGACCCAAAATATATTAAATATTCACCAAGTAGAACAATAAAGGCCTCGGGCAACATCCTAGCCTTGACTAAATAAAAAAATCAATTTACCTTGATGTGTGGTGTGGAGCTTTCTCTTTTTGTGTGTGTATTAGCCTGCGTGTATGTGTTTGTGCATGTTTGTGTGTGTCTAAGCCTGTTTGTGTATACGTTTTTCTTGCAATTGTGTGTGTGTGTGTGTGTGTGTGTGTGTGTGTGTGTGTGTGTGTGTGTGTGTGTGTGTGTGTGTGTTATCTTATGCGTGTGCTGCGTACATGCATGTGCGTGATGTCGAGTGTGTGTGGGGGGGGCGCGGCACTGTCAGGTTAACTGTTGTTACTCCTAGGCAAATTGCATTCCCTTTTGGAAGTAAATAACAAACAAATGAATAAAAAAGTTGCATAGTGGCCACTGAACTGTGTGCAAACAGCACAATGCCGAGACCTGGGGGGCAGAGGAGTTCTGTTTGTTCACCAGCAGAGCCCAAGGCAAAGGTTTGCTGCCAACACAAATTCCTCTGCCATGCAACACGACGCCGCCACGCTGCTGTTTGAATTACGACCGGCAATTATTATTATTTCCGAGCGAATAATTGAAGAGGCTTCCAAGGGGGTCAAGGGATGCAGGAATGAAACCGCATGGCACGTGGAGGAAAAAGTATAACAAGAAATGTAGAAGCACAGAATTAATTAGAGAGCTGAGTGCATGTCTTGTTGAGTGCACAACGTATCTATCAGGGTTCGTAATGAATATGAAACCAAAACCTGATTATGGAAAATCATTGAGATGCGTGACGTTTTATTTCAGTGTTTCGACCGTCTAGTCAAGACAATGACCCCCGTTGTCCACCATACCTACTGGGGTTCACATTAAATCAACTGAAAGGGATGAAATTGGTAATTGGCAGCTCGGCAATGCAGAGGCATACACTCTTTTAGAGGTTTTCTCTCATGAGTGTCGCAAAAACCAGTGCGGTTCAATTCGACATTTCTAAACTAACTTCATTCTTGTACTTCCAGTACTTTTATGATTTGAAGTAAATTAACTGAAAACCCGCGCCTGCAGGCATTGCAATAACCTTAATGGACAGACAGTGATTGCAAGGCCAACATGAAGGCCTGTACGGTCTGACTTGAAGACGATGTGGAATGGCATTCGGAGCCGATCTTCCATGCCTCAGAGTAAAACAGCTAATTAGTGTAAGGACGAAATCTGGTGGAAATAGGATTTGATTCTCCATGTTTTGATTGGATCTTGAAAACCACACAGACCAGCTTCATGTTTGTATGCATGCGCGCGTGCGCATGTGTGTGTGTGTGTGTGTGTGTGTGTGTGTGTGTGTGTGTGTGTGTGTGTGTGTGTGTGTGTGTGTGTGTGTGTGTGTGTGTGTGTGTGTGTGTGTGTGTGTGTGTGTGTAAGCGTGTGTATGTAAGCGTGTGTGTATGTGTGTACCCCCTTTTAGGCTATCATTCATATTGTGCATTAAAAACATGGATCTATTTCACTGCATTTAATAAAAAACTAAAATAGAAAGACTTATTTGGGGATTTTCTTTGAATAGTGTGAACAGTATAGCTACGGATGACTAATAATTCAACCACTTTCGAATGTAATTTATTGCTGTCTCGGTATAAACACCCATCGGGAGAAATTACTTACATGCTGTGAAATGCTGCAAGGCCCATTATTATTTTTTACAGCTGGTGACAATATTTCTCAACCCTTACTTTACAACAATGTATTGCTGCTGGTTGGTAAGCAACACAAAACGCTCAGGTTAACACACACACACACACACACACACACACACACACACACACACACACACACACACACACACACACACACACACACACACACACACACACACACACACACACACACACACACACACACGCACACACACACACCGTGCCATGATTGCAAGCTAAGAATGAGAATCATTTCAATAGTGAAAATCAATTTGTGTTATGGTCGCACACCTAACGAATGTGAATAGGTTGAAGGGGCTACTTTTAGCGCAAACACCACATTATTCTCCCCACAATATATCATAAAATACCCACACGAGTGAATAAAAATAACACGCATTTATAAAATCAAACACAACCCAAATGACACTAAACATCCAAAGTGGCTCGCACCCTTTGTGCGCACAACACAACACAAAGCTAAACGGACTGTTCAATCAATAAAAGCATCACGACATAAAAGACTCCCGCGCACAGGATTCTCATAAACATCTTCAAATCATATTTCCCAAGGACTGTCCTGTCTCCGACGATGACAAAACGGGAGCAGAGACATCCGTATATGTGATGCACTCGTCCCCCTGGGTGTAAATCCCCCGTGTCCCGCGGACAGCATTGCGAGATGATATTTCCCACTGACCTTTCCCTGTCAGTTGAGCCATCTTGACACAACGTCTCAAAGGCTTAACAAACACCACAGGCCACAATAGGGACCGCGTCAGTCACATGCCTGGCTGCTACTGCATCACATACGTGGAGTGTGGACGGTGTGTATTCCGTCTGTGATCGTTTTTAAAAAAGTAAATACTTTTGCTGGAAGATTAAATGTCTCACAATAAGATATGATCTGTGTTGTAGGTGTTTATCACAGCCTCGTGCTTATCGCCTTAGCGTGTTGGCAAGATATGAGTTGTGTCGAGAAATCCACTTTTAAATAGTGACCGAACACTCAAACTGTAGGAATTTGTTTTGAAAGTTTAACTCAGGTCAAAACGGTGCTAAAAAGGATAAGAGGCTTTTAATGTAGTTGTACCTTCTCATACAAAATACGAATTGTATTCAGAAATATCCAAACACTCAAAAAGGGTTAACCCTAACCCTAACCCTAACTATTCACTCAAAACGGTTCTAAAATGGATAACCGTATGTTAACGCAGTTGTACCTGCTTCATAATGCAGTCTACCTCGAGTACAACATAACCGTTACTTATGTTACTTATGTTATGTCCCAAAACTGGTGTCGGGGTATCACCATCGTTATAACGACAAGCGCCCACATTTGAACCGCACTACACTCTTTGTGCTCATGTTTCCACCCATGGTTAATAGCATAGACAATCATCCCAGAAGGAGGACGGCTCCATCAGCACGATGCTTGTGCGGACCCGTGGATCCATAAAACCCAACGTGAACAAAGGAGAGTCGGACCCAAACTGCCCATAACTCGGGGCGGGTCGTTTGTCCGTCCGGTTCTGTACATTCAAATGCATCTCCGGCTCCCACACAACAATGAAAGTGTTCAATCAATGACTCACTCTACCTCTATATCCGACGGCGTTATGAGAACAGCATGATGAACAACCCCCCCCCCCCCCCCCCCCGGCAGCCATCTTTAACAGGACTTACATCGCAACATAGCATCTCTCTGAGACTCACTCCAGAAATCTCACAGGAAAATCCCTCGAGGCTTTTGGTGGGAGCGTCGGTCGCTCCGCGACTTCCACACCCCATTAGGCTTTTTCTGAACCGTCGGTTCATTGCAGGCGCTTCTATTCCTGTTCTATATTCGTACAACAAAAAATATATCAGCCGGTTCCGGACGTCCGGGGAAATTAGGACATGGTCACGGAGCGTCTTAACTCCTGGGTTTGGATTGTCACATGGTGGGATTAATCCCAGCCTGGGAAAAGGCAAAGGATTCTTAGAAGGAAAAGACAAACCCCTGCCGTGTGATGTGAGAGGAGCACCTATTTGTGTTTCACACGGTATATTGAGGTGAGAAGCACGGCGTTCCGGTCAGCGATCAGTGCCGCTGAATTATGTATAGCCGGGAATGAGGGGTTCCGACATGTTGGCTCACTCCCGTTTATTCCCGGCGCAGCCTTGCAGGGCTCTACCTTGCTCTCCATTACCGACCGAGCGCGGTAGTTTTCATGTCAATGTAATCATTCCTCTTTTTTCCCCCTTTTTTTACACGCGTCTTCATGCTCCCGACCCTATTCTATAATCTGGCGATCTCGCCGGAGCCCCCCTCCGTCACCAGCCTTGAATCGAAGCTCGGGTCCTGGGCAAGGAGCTCACGAGAAGGAGGAGGAGTGCTTGTTTGTCTGCCCATGTTTATTTGAGTAACCGACACCGGGGTTGTGAACCACTTGGCTGACCGTTTCATCACCCTGTCGCGTTTGAGATCAGACTTCATCAACATAGCGCTTTTAACATGCAGTCGTTTATTGACTTGCGCATTAATGTTGTCTTGTATGTACATGTCATGTCTTGTACATCTGTCTTGAGCATGTCTTGTACATTTACGATGTCTGTCCCGCTTGTCTCAATGCACCGTCCTTTGACATTCGCACAATGCGACGAAAACTGTCAATTTTTTTTTTTTTTTAAATCAACAATGTAATAATAATTTGGATATTAGGAGAATGGACATCCTCCCTTGCAAAATAAATAGTATGCAAAACAAAGAGTGCATGTCTCGATGCCCAGTCTCTCGTACTATGCGAAAAATTTAGCTTATTCATTAAAAAATGGATAATCATTTGATATAAGCAGAATAGACGAGTGTAGAATGAGAGCGTAATAAAACCCTTTCTCTTGAGACCTGCGGTTCGCGCTGAGTGCACACGAAGAGACGTTCATACGCACCGTTGATCAACGCTGCGACGACGTTCAGTATCAGAACGACACAGAAACTAAATGCACTCAAATGAAACGGAGCGGCGATGGGAAGTGATCGGAGCGAGAGAGAACATTTATTTGACGCCGCGGCTGTCACCTTTGACAAAGTATTTTGAGTCGGAGACGGTTAATCCGTCCCCCGTGGGCGTGCAACACGACTATTTAAAGAGTAGTATCCCTGAGACAGGGCTTTGACAGAGGCCTGTTTGAATAGGAAGGTCTACCTGGTTGCCCCTGGGTTGTTCCTAACAGCTAATATACACAACATACAACTTACAGGGACGCTGTTTAAAGGAGCATGTTGCTCAGGAGGTAGAGTGGGCAGGAGGCAGAGCGGGTTGGCTGGTAACCGGAAGGTCGATAGTTCGATCCCCGGCTCCTCCTGCTTCCAACGAGCTGGCTGTCGCCTTGAATGGTTGACTCCGCCGTCGGTGTGTGAATGGGTGAATGTTAGGCAATATTGTAGGTATCTGCAGATTTCAGCAAGTCAAATTTAAGAATTTTTAAGACCTTTTTAATACCACCTTGAATGAAATTTAAGACCTAAAACACGCGATGGTGGGGGTTGGCAACAGACGCGAGCCAACTTCGGAAACGGACGTCTTCCAGCCAACTGTCCTTGAATTTGCACCTACCCATGTCGCAGACTAGCTAGCAAGCACGGAGATAATTGTTTATATATGCAGCTAGCAAGGAAGAAGCCTCTACATGACCAGCATATGACATTTGTAACGAATTTAGGACTTTTTAAGGCCTTACATTTAGAAACATGAATTTAAGACTTTTTAAGACTTTTTAAGGATGCCAGGACACCCTGATTGTAAAGCGCTTTGAGTGGCCACTGGTTAGAGATTAAGGAACTTAACTCTTAGACTAAATACTGTCTTTTCCAGACAACAATGCTAGAGCCGTGTATTTCCTTGAGAAAGTCTTCTCTCCGGGTCGATGTTCTTGTTTTTGACTGGTGTGATTCACTAGCCTCGGAGTTGACTGCCAGTCATTCAACAAATTGGCACAAAACCTCAGTTTGCTGCAGCCATGGAAGCAAACAAACAGACTGAGATTGAACTGAGATTGCACTAAAGTCTCCTTAACCTAAAAGTCTATTCCTCTATCGATAAAGCTTGATGACCACAGCTGTGCTTGACCAAGGGTGACTCTCGGAGATGCATTTTGTCAGCCTCATAGCATAATTGCCCAAGTCGTATTTCTGCCAAAATGTGATAGCTAACCTAACTCTACTCTCCTAATGCTGCTGATTCATTGTGCCTCATTGGCTATATCCTAAGCCAATCAAACTGCTTTTACATTCCATTATAACTATCTGTCTAAGTCATCTATTTTACTTGGGCATTTTACTCTAAATACAAGATGAAGCATAAAATATATCTTGGGCATTTATGCTATGAGGCTAAGATGGAGAGAGCTCAGAGCCGAGAAGGATCTCAGGTGTGATGCCCAGTTGGCAAATTTTGTACCGAGCATGTTAGCTGTATTAAGCTTCCGCTGACGTCAGCATATAACCGTATGACCGTAAACACAGCCAGCCATGCATCCATCCATCCAACATTAACAGAGTTACATTAAATCCACATGAGCTGGTCCATAATTCGCAAACATTAAACCGCAAAAGTATAAATCAGCCGATCAATTCACAGTGTAGGACTCGCCGTCGAGTACCACGGTCAAAGTAGAATAGATGTGCTTACGTCCAATGCATAACGTGGCACTCAGTCTGCGCTCATGCGCGTTCAGTGTCCTCGCCCTGGCAACCCGCATGAGCTGTGGGTCTGGGAAGGAGGGAGGGGGTGGGCAGACACCCCCTTCTCAAATATGGTTAATGCGGACTGCAGTACCCGCTTGACTGGGTGTAGGTGATACAAATAATACCTTAGAAGATTGAGGGGGATGGGACCGCGGGGAGCTCGTTCTTATTGCAACACAGGCTTACACATCTCCTGAATCGTGGTGCCCCCGGCAAAACTGCTAGGCAGGAGGAGAGTTAGCTTGCCCACATTCACAGCACTACATCTCTCAAACTGGCAACTTTCAAATGGGGTCTGTTTGAGTGAGGACGATGAAGACCATGAGAACCCCTGACCTTCTGTGAGGGCCCTGGAAATGCAATTCACTGAGAGGCATGACGACTATTGAGAATTTAAATGGTCCACATCAAGGAGAGAGAGAGCGAGAGAGAGAGAGAGCGAGAGAGAGAAGAGACTTTTCAATGCTTACCAAAATCACCGGGGACAAAGATGTCATAGAGGCAGCTCTGGCCTTTGGTGTAATTATGCGGGTAGTTTGGGGACAGCACCGTCCCCTCGGAGCCCATGGAGCGACCTCCACAGGGGGCTGCGGACACACACAGAGAGAGGGAGAGAAAACACACTGTGACGGACGGAGTCGCCCCGGGGAAGGAGGAGTAAATACATCAGCAACGGAAATGAATGACAAACATAAACAGCGCACAACGTCGGATAACAAGTTAGTAAATGACGAACAATTTCAAGGCAGTTCCATTCCCACCGGCGCAGGTGTGTGTGTGTGTGTGTGTGTGTGTGTGTGTGTGTGTGTGTGTGTGTGTGTGTGTGTGTGTGTGTGTGTGTGTGTGTGTGTGTGTGTGTGTGTGTGTGTGTGTGTGTGTGGATAGACATCTTACTGCTGCTGAATATAATTTTGTATGAGGATAGATGGCAAAACAAAAGAAGATGAGTATGGTTTTAAAATCACATTTCAGCAGAGAAAACAAAAACACGAGTTGAACGTAGGCCCATCTTTCAGCAAAGCACACAACTATATATATATATATATATATAATCCACATGACTGCCAGCAAAATAAGGCCGTAATAACAGCTTTTAGTCTGCAAATAGAAAAACATTTTTGATTGATTGATGTAAAGTGAACAACAGAAACAATGCAAAAGATAAATGCAAAACAACATAGAAATACATCTTCTAGACTGCAATTTTGCGTCGGGGAGATTGCCTGTGTGGTTGCTGTGTTTACGGAAAAGTCTCCCCAGATCCGTGCCTTGAACACCAGTGACTAGAACTAGTACTATCAGTTAATCTTTAACTTTTCCCCTGTGGCCCCTCCGACGAAGACGCTGGTCCGATGGGGCCATCGTCTCCATCCACACACACACTTTGTCTGTCATGCACCTGCACGCTATTATCCAATCTTAAGCTGGTAATGATGCAGTAAATCCTGTCTCCCCCTCCCCAATCACAATTGCCTCCGACATCATGGATCCCAGCCAGCAGGTGGGTGTGGTGAGGGAGAGGGAGAAGGGGGAGGGAGAGAGGTGGGGGAGGGGAGGCCTCCATTGTAAACAAACACATGCTAGTCATTTGTCGAATGAGAGCCGTCTCGCCAGCTGTTTCCCCGAGCCCTGTCTCAGCCCGGGTGGCCTGCGTGTCACCGACTGTTGTCTCCGACGACCATGAGCTCTGACGCATCAGCAGTTTCTCCCCGGCTTTCGCTTGGGGGGGGGGGGGCTCTTTTCCCCGCTGCACACAGGTGTGAAATCAGGAGGATATAGGATGACAGAGGCGCCAAGGGGGGAATCCAAAACAATATAACTTGGTTTGAAACGGAGCGACGACAGCGGCGGTGGTTCCGGGAGAGAGCTTCCTTTGCCGAGAGGTGAGGTGTGTACGTGATTACGCCGTGTTGAGGTTTAGCCTAAGTGGAGCTTCCTCAAAGTGACGGCTTTCGGGAAGCTTGCCTTTGCCACGCCGCGAGAGATGAGCGGGGAAAAGTGTAGGAACGTCTGAGGTGAAGGCTGCCTGCGTGTTCCCCTGGCAGGAACGAGATGGCCTCCGATTCACCTCCTCTTGATGCATTCGACGGATGGAAACGGGGTACAATCAATCCTGTGCCTTGTATGCACAGGATATGGATACTGGGTACAGTATATCCCGTTCTTTGTTTGCACAGGATATGGAAACTGGGTACAGTGTATCCTGTGCTTGATTGCAAAGGATATGGAAACTGGGTACAGTGTATCCTGTGCCTTATTTGCTCAGTTCCTTCGACTTTTGTGCCAGAAGAAGTTTATTGCATTAATGAATAGGAGAAGTTTATTGGTATGGGGAGATGTGTCGATATTCCCTGCTAATGTCAGAACCGCAGAGTCGCTCTCCAGCTTCTACAACAGACTCAAGGCTCACTTGTTCAGAGTTCACCTAGACTGCGCATAGACTCCCTTCTTACCCCCACACCGCTCTTACGCACGCCAAAGATACCCCCAGCGACAATCACTTTAAAAGGAACCCTGCTCACCTTGGCAGCTTGGTTTGGCCCGGTCCCATTCCGGCCTCTTGCTGTTTCCCATGATGCAGGTGAGCGTGGAGTAGCCCTGCAGCACGTAGCCAGCCTCGCACTGGAACGTCACCATGGAGCCCAGCTTGTAGTCGGTGCCCATCCTGGTGCCGTTCATCACGTTGCCCGGATCAAAACAAGCCTCCCGCAGTTTGGCTGGCAGCCACGAGAAAGGGTGAAATTACAATGTCAGCGGCGGCATAGGGGATGGGAGGAGAGAGGAAGACTTTCCAATTAAGAGAAGACGTGTGAAAATGTTTTCATTTGGATGTAAATGGGTTGTTTGATCAAATAAAAGCGGTGTTATTAAAAAGTAATTTACGCCATGGCCCAAAAATAAAAAAAAGAAGGACGACTCAAGGGTGAATCGGAGGTTACCAGCGAGTACTTCAGAGGGAGGGAGAGTGGAAAAAAGAATCCATTGCGGACACTTCAAAAAGCATACATACATATCCATCCATATTCCAACTAAATCCCAGTGCCTTTGGATCGGAGCGGCGAAACACAAGTCCCTCCATGAGCTCAAAGATATACACTGAGTAGATATCGCATTCGGCTCCTAAGCATGCGTCAACAATGCCGCCATCTTGCCACGGGGTAAACAACCACATGAATGAATGAACGTCTGATGGGGCAGAGGTCCTTTCCCATTCCAACTCACTCTAAATCACCTTCAAGCCGGATTGTTTTCTGACATACGTCAGACGTGCGTTGTTATGATAGTAAAGAAATATATATATATATCGATCATGGATTTTTAATTTCTTATTACTTTCATTACCACAAACACATGTCCGACGTATGTCGGAAGACAATCCTCCTGAGGATTGCGTAAAAAGAAGGACGTTTTTTCATTCCGGTGGGTGGTTCCCCCTCGGCGAGATGGCGGCGGCATTGACGCATACGTTCCACTGAACCAGCTGCGCAATTAATGTTGGGTGTCTTGCTCAGGGACACCTCGCGTCTCACGCTGGGGGGAGCCGGGGATCGAACTGGCAACCCTCAGTTACTAGCCAACCCGCCCTACCCTCTGGGCTAAGCCGACCCTATCTATGCCGTGAGCCCTCCTACCTTTGTATTCCAGGTGGAAGCCGGTGTAGCTCACGGAGCCGTCACTGCGGAACGCCAGGTACATGAAGTTGGCCGTGCTCTCCACTTTCTCCGGCAGCTTGCTGTCCTGGAAGCTCCCCAGAAGGTGGGTGTTGCTGTCGGGCCCGTCGTAGATGTACAGGAAGTCGTAGTTTGGCTCGATGCTGAAGCTGAGGGGGGGGGGGGGGGGGGGGGGTGACGTGTGAATTGTTAAAAACATGATTGTTGTTCTTAACCACACGCAAGCATAACGGTGGCATTAGGTGTTTAGACTGCGCCGCCACACCTCGCCGGAGACGCACGCCCGCGTCGGTTTGCTTTGCATACGCCAAGACAAAGAGGATAAAACAAATGAATAAAAAACAATATCTTTCCCCAAGAGGTGGGAATAGATTAAATAGTCTGGATACGTTGTGATGGCACGATATCTTCCAAGACATCGTGAGAAGACAAGTCAATGGCGGTCTCGTAAGATTGCGCTCCATACTAACTCAGCTGCAGTGTGGGAGAGGGTGAGCTAGCAAGAAAGTGTGAGAGAGAGAAAGAGAGAGAGAGAGAGAGAGAGAGAGAGAGAGAGAGAGAGAGAGAGAGAGAGAGAGAGAGAGAGAGAGAGAGAGAGAGAGAGAGAGAGAGAGAGAGAGAGAGAGAGAGCGACAAAGAGAGGGAGGGATGGAGCAACAGAGATAGAGGGAGAGAGGGAGAGACAGAGAGTGAGACAGAGAGAGAGAGAGCAACAGAGAGAGGGAGGGATGGAGCGACAGAGATAAGGAGGGAGAGAGGGAGAGAGAGAGACAGAGACAGAGACAGAGACAGAGAGACAGAGAAAGAGAGAGATACAGACAGACATAGAGAGACAGAGACAGAGAGAGAGAGAGAGAGTCACAGACAGCGAAAGAGAGAGAGACATAAAGAGACAGAGACAGCAAAAAAGAGAGACAGAGACAGAGCATTTGTTTTTAAACTAACAAGCTTTGTTTATGGACAAAAATATCAATAGCCTGGAGATAATTGTGTTTTAGTTGCATCAAGGCAAGCCCCAGAACTCCGACCATTCGTTACGTGCTCTTAACAGGAGCGGGCAGCGTGCAGCCACCTCTGCATTGTGTTTGTTGTGGAGGACAAAGTGGGCACTGGCGACTTTTCCATCACAGAGGGTAAGGAAGCCGGGGAGGGCAATAGAATGCCCTTTCTCTCTCTCAACCGTCCGCCGGAAATGAAGTGTGAAATCATAATTATTCCACAAAGACTTGGCGCTTGGGCTTATTCAAAAAACCCAGCCGGCTCCGAGAACCTCATTTAGCGGCTACTGAGGCTGTGTGTGTACGGTCGGGATTCCTTCCATCTTATGCCATCCTGAACTTCACATCCACGCATTTTGTTCCGCTAAGCCCACACAAACTCCCCTCCGTCGCTTAACACGCGTATCCGACTTCACCCGACGTGGTGCCGCACTCGCACGCTCGCCGTCCCCACCTTAGAGGGCAACCAATTCCATGCCACACAGTACAGCCGCTATGTGTGCAGTGACTTATAAATAGAGTTCTGTCGGGCTACCAACATGGCCCACTTGTTTTATTTCCCATAAAGCTGTGTTTAAGCCACCAGACCATCTGCAGATAGGACGAGACTCTGTTCTTAATGAAAGGAAAACACACTTTTTTTTTCCAGGACATGGCAAAAGTCCTGGAAACTGTTCTCGGGTTTGTACCTGATGAACGCCAGGGAGATGACGTAGTCGGAGTGAACGGCGATGAGCCAATCGCAGTCCTTGCTGTGCGGGTACGGCAGCGGGAAATTTGGGGAGAGGATGAATCCCGACGATCCCGTGACGTTCCCGCCGCATGGGGCTGAAGGAGACGGGAGAGGGGGAGGGGGAGGAGGAAATACATCAATCGGAATTTGATAAAGATAGACGCGTGTTTAGATAGGACCGCTGGTGCTGGGTGGAGAGGGAAAGAGAGGCGATGGTCCACACAAACATCGGCCCTCAGGGGATATCCAGCTACTGTAGTCCAACTTGGTTATTTTGGCAATGACTAAGCAGTTGCAGGGCTTGAAATGGGGTCTACTATGATAAGATGATTCTGTTCAAAAAACAAATAAGTAAGTGGATAGATATAGTGGTTATCAGTGGATTGAGAACCACTGTAGTTCATTGCTGCCCTTCCCAGTGCTAACTGTTCGGGCTTTTAAACTATTAAAATATAAAGAGGCCCACACTGTTTTCAAACCTCAGACAGATAGTTCTGTAGATGATAAAATATTAAAACATGGAAATGAACCAGGACATTTGTAAATTAAAAAACGTAATTATCTAATATTTCACTCCTTCCTTTTTGTTCTTTGCTGTATTTTGTCTTCTCGATCAAATATGGAAATCTGTCTGGTTTGTCTGTAAGAGCCAAATTAGACCTCAAGTTAGTCGTAAAGTCTCCCAGCTTAAAGTTGAGTCAAACAGAACTACAATGCACTGCATGACACAACACAGAAATGTTCTGAAGTATTGATCTTCTCTTCAGAGCCGCTCACAACCACTCTGATGAGCTCAGCTGTGCGTCTCGACTCAGTGTGGTTTCCATGCTTTGTAGTGCCGGAGAGCACCATTGATTTCTTAAAAGTCAGTATGATCCCGGCATTATTCACAAACCATTTCACCCTTGATCAGAACCAAACATGTCACATTCTGTTCACATGTTTGGAGGGCAGAAGTGCGAGCCCTAAGCCTACTACCTGTGACTAATCACTGTTTAACTATCTTTGTCAAATAAAGTCGCGGCTACAGTACATACTGCTGTGGGGTTTAATTTCGACTGCCATATTTAAACCGACGTATTCCGCCATTGCCATGGTTTCAGGGCCAGCCAGAGAACATCAACGACAGGCCTGGCGTACGTTAGTCAGAGTGGGATTTGTTTGCTCGTGAGCCACAAGCAGTTTAGCAGCGGCTGAGGCGCAACGCGCTTCCTTAGTCACTTTTTGCTGGAGTGATTTCTCTGCGCGGTAATTAGCGGTGTAAGTGCACTACGATGATCCACGAGTAACACTGGGGCTGAGCTCCTAAGCAACCGCGGACGCGCCTGGCAACACCTCAATCCTCATCTCAAGCACCCATCCCGTTTGTCCTACACAAGCCTTAAAGGCACGCGGGCTAATTATGGCCCGTGCTGCAGCGAGTTAATATAATGGAACGACTCCCTCCCTCTGACTCGCTTCCCTCCCTCCCTCCAACTCACCCCTCCCTCTCCCTCGTTCTCCCTCTCCCTCTTTCTCTCTCTCCCTCCCTCTCGCCCCATCCCTCCCTCCCTCTGACTCCCTAATCTCCCTCCCTCTTGCCCCATCCCTCCCTCCTTCCCCCTCCCCCCCCCCTCTCACCTATGCAGCTGGGGGGGCTGGGCTGCCAGTAGTATCTGTTTTCCACCTGGATGCAGGTGATCCGGCTCTCCCCCTGCAGCTCGTATCCCGGGTCACAGGAGAAGGTGACCGCGTCGCCGGGCTCCCGCCCCTCCCCGTTGCGGCTGCCGTTCATGGGCATACCCGGGTCCCTGCAGGCCGTGGCCAGAGAGCCTGAGGGGAGATAAAAACACACACACACACACACACACACACACACACACACACACACACACACACACACACACACACACACACACACACACACACACACACACACACACACGTACATGGACACATACACACAGGCACACACGTTCATGCACACATACACACACCAGGCACACACATACACGCACATACATGCACACGCACACACACAAACAAGCAAGCACACACACATATATACACACAAGCCCACACACATTTACACACAGACATGCAAGCCCACACAAAGACACACACACATGCACACACACAAACACACACACACGCACACACACACACACACACACACACAAGCCCACACACGCAAGCCCACACACATGTACACACGCACACACATACACACGCAAGCACACACACACACATGCAAGCACACACACACACACACACACAAACGCAAACGCAAATAAGTGTGTGCTTGCACGACAGGCGCAAGCAGGTGTGAAGACCCCTGGACACCTGCACAATGGATTTCATATCGTGTCCTAGACAGCTGTCGGGCTCTCTCTGTCGCTCCAACACAGTTATTGGAAAAGTAAAAAAAAAAAGGACCTAAAGAGATTAGGGGCCCATCTCAGCAGGTAAAATCATGTAGGGGTTTTCCCATCGTATAGGTTATTTTATTTTATACAAACCCAAAGCACAGCTGTGGAGCAGCCCTGGGTGGGGACGATTCGGGGGAATCTGACGGTATTGTGAATAACCCCTCCCCTGAGACGAGGTTATTCGCAGACGTGACGTGGTTCAAACGTTTCATATGATAAACGTAATTTCATCACGGTGGGACTGAGTCCAGCCTCGAGCCAGAAGCAAGCAGAGGCCACTCCAAGCGCTTGACATTCAGTGGCCAAACATTCAACCATTGATACGCCCATTTATGAACACAATCTTTCGGCAATGGCGGTGGCAGCCATCAAAGCCACCCGTCGTGGGGAGCAGTTAGAGCGACGGCATTGGGCTAATGGGAACCAGCGAGGGTAAAAAAAGGAAATTACGCAGGCATAAAAAGATACATAGTAGCTTGGGTGTATGTGTGTAAGGGCGGCATGTGGTTCTGGAGGTACAGCGGGTTGCCTGGTAACCGGAAGGTTGCTAGTTCGATCCCCGAGCTCCTCCTAGAGCAGGGGTGGGGAACCTTTTTCACATCAAGGGCCATTTCAATTTTTCCAAAGTCCTCAGAGGGCCATACCATTATGAACACATAACTAAAGATGAAAAAAAAGACAAAAAAAGTCTATAACTGCTGTGTTACTAAGCCTCATGTTTGCTGCATTTCTAGACTCACCTAATGTGATGGCTGGAACTGTTTTTCTCTAGCAAGGCGTCTGATGTCAGCTGGCAGTGATGATGATGCTACTCCAGGGATGGGCAACTTTCATGATAAAGAGGGCCACATTTTTTATCATAACCATCGGAGGGCCACATGACTGCACACTTCAACTATACGTGAGCTGAGAGAAGCTACATAATTTTGAATTTGGTAGATGATTTCCTGTATTCTGGTGCATTTTGGCGATGGCCACTACCTAAAAAATCGTCCAGAATCATAACCTATGTACGGTATGTTAATTGAACCAACATACATTAATTTCATGTTTTCCATGCTCAAACAGCCACATGAATGGTCAGTATTTTTATCAGTGCAAAGGGCTCACATACATCATCATTCAATGAAGTCAAAAAACTGAAAAACAGTGGCCCAACATTAAGTGCAACAACTCAATGAACTCAAACCCAACAAGCAGTTGTAGTAGTTGTAGTGGCGACTTAAGTGGATATCTTTAATGACTGATATCGCTTCTAAACATACTAGACACATGGGTTTGCCTTTGAATTCTATGAATTCTTCTCATCTTTCTTGAACGAGTTTTCTGTAACTCGATCAATTATTATTATTATTATTATATATATATATTTTTTTTATTAATTTTTTTTATTATTATGTGCAGGCTGAGTGGGCATGCGGGCCGCGGGCCACATGCCCGCGGGCCGCCAGTTCCCCATCCCTGTCCTAGAGGGTCGAGGTGTCCCTGAGCAAGACACCTCACCCTCACTGCTCCCGACGAGCTGGCTGTGGCCTTGCATGGTTGACAACACCGTCGGTGTGTGAAAGTGTGCATTAATGGGTCAATGTTAGGCAGTATTGTAAAGAGCTTTGAGTGGACACTGGTAAGAAAAGCGCTGTATAAACGCAGTCAAGAAGAATATGGATGATGGCCATCCATAAGTATAAAACGAATGAAATGCCATAGGTTAAATATTTTCTTACAGATTCCAGGCAAGTATTCTTATCTAAGAGCCTCGACTACAGAGCAGGCATCCCTTAAACCTTTTCATCGCGGGGACCCCAACACAATTTCAGTGTCCTTGGGACCCAACTGCTCTGGCGACACTTTGGAATTGGTGAGGCTTTTGTTGAACCAAAGGATCCCCGATTTCACCTGGGCCAGAGTGGTCTGAAGCGGTGAGCATACTTCAAAATAAATCCTTTTTTTGGGCTGGCCGAGGCCAAAGAAGTTCTTTGCAGACAAACTAGCTTTGTACTGCAGCTGGAATTTGGTCACTTAACGGACCATAAGTTACAACCAGTGGGGTCTTGTTGACATTGATTTCTGATTTATAACACAGTTTTCGAATTGCTGTCGTCTGCTGAGGGTTTTTCCAATTTTGCCATTTCGGAGGAGTAGTGCAGTAAGTGCTAAGAAATAAGCTTGAGGAACGCCCTGGTCATTTTCTCTGCAATCACGTCATGCTTTGTTCTTACGACCCTGCAAAACTTCTTCAGCACAACAAGTATTCTTTTTCGGGTGTTCTGTACAGGTTATCAACACGTGCAGATCCCGGCTCGAGACACATAGTTTAAGGAATGCTATCCTCTAGAGCAGTGGTTCTCGAGCTATTGCGACTCAAAAACACCCTCTCCATGTCATTCAACAGATTGCACCTTCCACCAGCACACAGAGTTTTAGGAAGAGGAGGAGAAGATAATGGGGCTCTATTGTGCCGCTTTTCAGGGAGAATGGCTCTCCCTTCGACCCTTCAAAGGACCCCCAGGGTACGCGTACCGCACCTTGAGCAACACTGCTCTTGAGCAACTTCAACAACAAGGAGGTACTTGGTTCTGTGGGAAACAGAGAGAGAGAGACAGAGAGAGAGAGGGAAAGCGAGAGGGTGAGAGAGAGCGAGAAAGAAAGAGAGCAAGAGAGAGAGCAGAAGAGAGCGAGATGGAGAGAGCGAGAGTGAGCCAGAGAGAAAGAGCCAGGGAGCCAGAGAGAGGGAGCCAGAGAGAGAGAGCAAGAGAGAGCGAGAGCGACAATGAGAGAGAGAGCAAGAGAGGGAGAGTGAGCCAGAGAGCAAGAGAGAGAAAGGGAGCCAGAGAGGAAGAGAGAGAGGGGGAGCGAGAGAGAAAAAAAGAGAAAGAAAGCGAGCGAGAGCGCAATAGAGAGTGAGAGCAAGAGCAAGAGAGAGAAAGCAAGAGTGCGAGAGCGAGAGCCTGAGAAAGTGTGCACTCACTGGAGAAGTCGATGGCGAAGCCCGACTTGGTGATGTAGAAGTCGGTCTCGAACTGGATGGTGACCAGGTTGAGCGTGGAGTGGATGCCCTCGGGTAGCAGGGAGCCGCTCACCTCCCTCAGGGACATCTCGTTGTCGGGGGGCCCGTCCCACACCTTCAGGATGTCGTGGGACGCCTCTGTGTCGAAGGCCAGGAACTGGAGGCTGAAGAGAGAGAGAGAGAGCGGCTGGGTTACAGTGAGATCTGGCTGTTGTCGCATTCGAAACGCATTGAAGTTGACGATTTCTCCATTTTGTTCGCACCAGATGGTCTTGGGGCTGACAACCTGTTTGTCCTCCTAGAAGCTCTTATATCAGCTGAAAAAAGGTTTCAATCTGTCATTGTTGATCAGCGTTTACTTTACAACTTAGTGCCTGCCGTGGAAATATTAATCGTAACTATAAAATACAATTATATACAAATTATATTAAACTTGTTTACATAATTACTAGTCAATTTAAAAGGAATTGTATATATTCTCCTCGGACATAGTGATATCTTCATTCAGCCCTCTAACTGAGAGTTGTTAGTTGGCATAGTCTGTCTGTCTCACTGAATGTATTCTTGGTAACTTTGCTGCCTGTATCTTCCTATGATCACGCTAAAAAATTCAATCAAATATTTTGCTGGCCAAGTGTCCTAAAGAAAAACGTATTCTTCGTCAGTGCTACATAAAATAGAATGCATTTATGCAGCAACGCGCTCTACAAGTTAAGCCTGACAACATAACTAGTCCTACACACGTTCATAAACAGAATCGCTCAACGACGGCGGTGGCAGCCATTAAAGGCAACAGCCATCTCGTTGGGGAGCGGTAAGGGGGAGGGGCCCTGCTCAAAGTCGGGACGCCGCGACAGTTGGCTAATAGGAACCAGCCACCCCCCCGGGACGCAAGACAACCTGCTCCACCCTCCTGTGCCGCTGCCGCCCATAACAATCCCTACCACGACCAAGAGGGTGGCAGAGCATTGGAATGTGCATTCGTCATTCGATAGAACGAATTGTTTAACCACACAAAAGCGCGATGGGATTTGCACCTCGGCTGCAAAGCGAGCGTTGTGAAAAGCAACTTAGCGGGTAAGAGAAACATCCCCCCGCCCCCTTGCACCTTGCAATGAATATCATCAGCGGGTGCCATCACTGTCTGCAAACTCCCCCCCCTCCATCACTGCCTAATGGGGCATCCCGGGGCCCATCCACAGGGGCCCTCGCCCTCGCTCACACCTGGGCCCCCCCCCCCCCCCCCGATACCGCCTTCACCTCCAACACCTTCGCTAAACCCCTCCACGTCGCGGGGAAAACCTCTGCCTGTGTTGTTTTGATTTATTTCGCTTTTCTCTTTACTCTACTTCTTTATAAGTGGTGGCAAGTGAGGACCATTTCAGAGTTGGTGTGTGTTACGTGATTAAATATCCTCCTTGAATGGTGAAGGTTGTCTTCCCACCTTCGGGGGTGTGACGGCAAAACATGCCAATAAGGACGCCTTTATTGCCATTGTGTTGTGATAGATTTGGCATATAAAATATATATATATATATATATATATATATATATATACTGGGTAATTAGACATTTTGGACCAAACCATTAGAGGTGTTATCTGAATGAGAGCTGAGGCCTGTGGGCTATTTTTCCTCTGCGGCGTAATTACAAGAATAATGTCACACAGTGGAGTTGTTGTTCAAGGAATTATGGAAATCATTATTTGGCGAATCTGTCTTTGAAAGTAGCTGCATATAATAACAAATGTATATAATCATAATAATTCAATCTTAATGAAGGTATGTACATAGGACGCACTGTATAGAACATTGATTCAAAGACACCATTGCCAAGACCAACATACATCCGTACGCATTTTGTAGGGAAACGAAAAGAGTGCCTACCTGACGATATTGCCGGAGTCCACCTCGATAGTCCAGGTGCATCTCAGATTGTTGTCGTAAGGAAATGGATATCCTGGGGACAGAATACGCCCAGTGGACGTGCCCTTAAAACTGCCACCGCACTCGGCTGTAGGGACACACACACACACACACACAATCACACAAACACACACACACACGCACACAAACAGCGTTGTATTTATTGTATTGGGTTATGCTGAGATCTGACTGTCGTCACATTCAAACATATTGGAGTTGATGAGTCCATTTTGTTAGCACCAGTTGACCTTGGGGCTAATAAACAATTTATCCTCATCGAAGCTTTGAAATCGTTGAAGAGGTTTAGATCTGCTATTGTTGAGCTACTTACATAAGCTACTAACCTAATAACCTAGAAGTCACACTGGCTTGGGCAGAAGCCAGTCTCCAGGTAAAATCATGAATCTAGCAGCTAAACAGCTTCTAAAACCCCACTATGTTCCCCCCTCCCTGACACACCGGAGCGCTCGCGACGAGCACTTCCTGCGCGTCCCAAACGCTTAGGGATGCAAAGCGTGTGTTGTCCCGGAGTATACTTCCTAATGATGCCATTAATTAACTTTAAAAAGACCGCGTCTACAGAAACATAAACAGACCGGGGGCCTTGCTGGGTAAGGACACAGCCGGGACAAGTGTTAATAAATAAAGCACTACGGTGGCGTTCGCTCGCCGCACGCCCTCCCTCCTCCCCTCCCCTCGCTTAGCGTCCGGTCGCGCCGCGAGCACAAACACCACTTCATTATAATCAGGACGGGGAGATTGCTGGAGACGGACTTGGGATGCAGGTGTATAATCAACGGCGTCATGTGGTGTTGTGGAGGGGGGGGGCGGGGGGGGGGGGGTCCTCGATGAAGGATGGAGGATGGGGTCCCACTTGGAATTCACCTGGCAGACGCCGCAGCATCGATGGTTAGTATTGACCAAACCTCGTTGAACAGTTCGTCAATAACAACACTCTCCCCCCCCCCCCCCTCTATTGCTGAAGACGCACAGACGTATTCACACATGACATGCTAGCGAGGTTGTCATGTGCCGTTCGGGAGCGGCGGGAGAACACGGAAAAACATAAACAAGTGTGCGTGACTTTGTGTGTGTGTGTCTCTGTGTGCGTGTGTGTACCGCATGAGGGACAGGAAGCGGTGACATTTAAAGTGCAATCCCGCACACGATCCTGCATTTGTAAATCATTTCTAACCCTAATCCATCACCGGCCGACGGACCGGGCCGCACAAGGCTTCCCAGGGCCCGGAGGCACACAGCTAATGGCTTTATCTGTTCGCTCCCCCTCTCCCCCTCTCCCCCTCTCCCCCTCTCTCTCTCTCTCTCTCTCTCTCTCTCTCTCTCTCTCTCTCTCTCTCTCTCTCTCTCTCTCTCTCTCTCTCTCTCTCTCTCTCTCTCTCAACTGTACCACCCCTCCCTCGCCCGCTCCATTCGCCTGGCAATCTCGTGATTATGCCCCATTGTGGTTCCCCTTGTTGTTGTTGTTGTTGTTGTCGCAGTTTGTCGGTGGTAGCGGCGGCGGCGGCGGCGGTGGCGGTTTCAAAACGGACCATTGTTGTTTGAAAGACAGGATAAACCCTGTAATTAAAGTTGGCCTAACACTGGAGATGCCGGCACAACGCTCCGTAAACAGAGACGTCGGCGGTAATCCCCGGCATTGGAACGACGGCCGTGGCTCCGTCCCTCCTGTACAGAAACGCGTGTCAGGACCGACGGCGGGATCAGGAAGCACGAGGGTTGCGTCAGCGCTCTGACCGGCGAGACGCTCTCAGCGTTTCCTTTGAACGGCGCCGCCGTCGAGGGGGAAGCGGTGTCCGACCGAATCAGCAGCGTTAATGCAACGCACGGCGGTGTTGACAGCCAGGGCCTGCACCGACCATGATGCAAGACCCCGAAAAACAGGCCGACAGACAGACAGGTGGAGGTGGAGGAGGAGGAGGAGGAGGAAGACCCCTGGAGAAAGAGAGAGGAAGAGCCGATACGAGAAAGAGAGAGGAACGCGTGGGAGAGACGGAGATCGAGAGAGACAGATTGAGAACGAGAAAGACGGAGGGGGCCGGACAGGGTGCGAGCAAGACAGACCGAGGGGGGGGGAGAGAGAGAGAGAGAGAGAGAGAGAGAGAGAGAGAGAGAGAGAGAGAGAGAGAGAGAGAGAGTTAACGAGAACGAGAGAGTTAACGAGAACGAGAGAGAGAACGAAAGAGACAGAGACAGATTGAGAGAGCGCGAGAGAGAGAGAGAGAGAGAGAGAGAGAGAGAGAGAGAGAGAGAGAGAGAGAGAGAGAGACGCACACACAGTGGGTCTAAGTGTTGATGTGTGTACAGGGGGTTGAGGGGGGTTCACCAGACTGACGAGAGAGCGAGAGGGAGAGAGAGAAAGAAAGACATATATAGCGAGAGAGAAAAAAAAAGAGTGAACGAGAGCGAGAGAGAGAGAGGCCAGGGCCCCAAAATGAGAGGTGTTACCTATGCATGAGGGCAGGTTGTTGTCCCAGGCCCTCCTCTCCCCGGTCATGCAGGCCAGCGTGCCGCTGCCGTGCAGCGTGTACCCCTGGTCACAGCCGTACGTGATGGCGCTACCCGCGAAGTGGCCCTCCTCCGACAGCTTGAAGCCGAACTGGGGCACCCCGGGATCATCGCAGTGGGAGAGCTCAAAGCCTAGGGGAGGAATGGGAGGAGAGGGAGGGGGGAGGAGGAGGAGAGGTAAGGGGGAGGAGGAGGAGGGGGAGGAGAGGGAGGGGGGAGGGAGGAATGGGAGGAGAGGGAGGGGGAGGAGGAGGGGAGGGAGGGTGGAGGGGAGAGGAGGAGGAGAGGGAGGGGGGGAGGAGGAGGAGAGGTAGGGGGGAGGAGGAGGTGGAGGGAGGAGACGGAGGAGGAGGTGAGAACAGAGGAGGGGGTGGAGGTAGGGGAGGGGAGGGGAGGGAGGAGGAGGAGGTTAGAATGGAGGAAGAGGAGGAGGGGTAGAGGAGGAGGAGAAGGATGGGATGATGGTGGAAAAAGAGGAGGAGGAAAGGGAGGAGGAGGCAGATAGTGTTTGAGGATTGAGTTGTGTGATCCCGAGTCCCAGAGGGACCACACACACACACACACACACACACACACACACACACACACACACACACACACACACACACACACACACACTCACGAACACACACACACGCGGCTATTCATCAGCATTTAAAGATGACTGCGTTCATGAGGAGCGGCAATATTCCCGTTTATCTGCATGGTAAAGCCCTTATTGATTGAGCTCGGGAATTAATTTTCGGTTGAGCACGGATGAGGATTGGACCTAAACCACCATTATACTACGCGGCGGTAAAACCAGCCTTTTGCAAACATGAACGCGCAATTAAGACGCCACGATTAAAAGCGCAATTGAGCGTGGACGTTTACGGGTTTCGGAGGGAATCATCCGAGGGGTGGGGGTGTAGTCGGGGGGTTAGGGTCGACACGGAGGCGAGCGGGAATCACATTTAGATAAACAAGCCTTCAACAAGCGGGCTGTTTCCGGGGGAAGGCTGTTAAAACGCGGCGTGTTTGATCCAGACCGTGGCCTATGTCTCTGCTCCACCTCCCCGCCCGGGGGACGTACAACGTTAAGAGTCCTGCTATACAGCAGCAGCAGCCGCAGCCGCCGCCGCCGCTGTTGCCGCGACGACGGACCATAAACCTGGCAACGTGCGATTTATGGCGTCTTCCCTCGCCGTTTGCCCCGCGCGCTCGCTGTTATGGCCGTGTTCCAAGTGTCACGCCCGTCGTAAATCTCTAATCGGGGCTGGTCACACTTTACCAAACACTGCCTGATTCCCGGGGCGGACTTTAGGTGGGAGGGCTGTGTGGTAAGGGGTTGGGTTTTAATGAAAGCTCCCCGGTTGGAGAGGGTCGTTTGCCGTTCAGTTTGGTTGGAATAAACAAATTTTGCAAATCGGACCTTGAAGTTTTTGTTTTTGGAAAGCCTGCTCTTTGTCTTTCTTCCACTGAATTATTTTTTTATCGAGCACGTCGTGTACATTTTCTTCACCTTCGCTTTTTGGTTGAGAGCCCAACATGTTGTATTTAAACTTATGTGATTTTCCTGGCGGAAAAAAGTTCTAAACGCAAAGGACACAAGACGCATTGTGCGAGTGAACCGGGCCACGCTCAGCGAAGAAGCTAAATGTAATTACTCCGTGCCTCGTTTTAATGGCAGCTGGCAATTAAACCAACTGAAGATGCATTTCCTCTCTAGTGGAAACTTGCGTTTTTCTAGAGTAGGAACGGGACAAACCGCAGCTCAACCTGAGAGCCATACAACTTAGTTAGTGTGTTTAGCACAGTTGATGTACGACAGCAAACGCACCACGTTAATTAACACCCTGATTTACTCCATCTCGTATACCTCTTTCGCGACATATTACTAAAGGTGGACCTTCACGTATGAACTAAAAGCCAAGCTAATGAGATTGTCTGGCTTTGGCTTTGTCTCATTAAATCGACACTTTCACCATTCTCATTAACCACGTTGAACCTTGACTTTAACGACCACCTACGTAGAAGAAACATCCCACTCAAACACGTAGAGACACACACACACACACACACACACACACACACACACACACACTAAAAACCAAATTGTAAGGGAGACTGCAGTGTCACCAACCTGCTTCTCTCGTCTCAGCAAACAACACACACACACACACACACACGGCCAATTAGAGAACAGCCCAGAGCCTATCTGACTATCAGAGAACCACTTACCAAACTTTATGAGCGTGCGCGCACACACACACACACACACACACACGCACATCACTGCACAGAAAAATCTCACAAACACAAACAATTTCATTCCATTTACCAAAGCATGTCAAGGCAGGTACAGACGGTAATTTCAGCCCATAGAATGATTGGAACCTAGCTGACACAGTTATAGCAACAAAAAAGCAACCCGACAACATAAACGTGGGCGGGAAGCAAGAATAACAAACATGAAGGGGAGAAAGAAAACAAAGCTCTGAAGCAGTATCAAGATTCATCTCAGTAGCTATAGCTGCCTTGTTGTCGGGGACGACGACGAAGAAGCCACATAAGACACAACGGTGAGCTGAGATTCAATTAACGTCTCAATCTCATCCCCCAAACCCTGGGGTCTCACTGAGCCGAGGTTAAAGTGAAGTAGCGGTTATTCTACCTTCCGCGATGGTGTCGACGCCAGCGTACGGCTGTGCAATTAATCGTTTTTTCAACGCGATTTTGAATTTTGCGTCCAACGATTAAAAAAAAACGATTATTATCGAGTTCGAATTTTTATTCAGAACAGCGGGATACATATTTGGATTTTTTTTTAGATCTGAACATTTTTTATTCAAACATTTAGTGTATTTTTTTAACAGGAAATTTCGAAGTTCTCAGTTACAAATGTTTTTTTGGAGAGAAACACATAACGCATCATGTTTTCAAGCTCAAAAATAATGGCGATTTTAATATTGAGCAAAATAATCGTGACTATGATTTTTTTTCCATAATGGAGCAGCTCTAGGCCAGCGCTGCTCTTACTGTAGTACTGGAGCTTGAAGCCCTCCCCAGTGGCTTCCTGGTCAGAGTAGAACTCCAGCCACAGCTGGTTGGAGGTGCTTGTGAGGGACAGGCCCAGCATGGCCGTGCCCGTGTAGCTGCCCATGAGGTGGGCCGCGGTGTCCTTGCCGTCGTACACCTGGGAGGGGGGTCAACAAGAAGAGAAACAAAGAATGGTTCAAAAACGCACACGCGTCATTCATCATCGTCAGGCATGGGATTATGGGGCCAGGGTGGGTTGGATGGCTACGAGGGTTTTGACTACATTATACATTTAGGGCATTTAGCAGATGCTTAATCCAAAGCGATTTACACGTTTTTTACAAGTACATTTACAAGTACATTTGTCAGAAGAAAGAGAAGCAGTATATCGATGTCGATACATTTAGGATGGTCATGAAACAAGTGCCAATTACTAACAATCGCTAGGTTAACCCATTCCCCGTATACAACAAGGATAACAAGGATAAGAGGCTACACAATGCTAAGTACTATTTTTAAGGGCAAGGACGTACAATATACAATAAGTGTGCAAGAAGGGTGTGGGGGGTAAAGGAAGAGGCTATGCATGAGTCTAGGTGAACTCTGAACAAGTGAGTCTTGAGTCTTCGTTTTCACAGAGGCTAAGAAACTGATTTGATTTAGGTATTTCCTTCTTTACATCTTTGTTTGGATCTACATGGGTGTAAGGAGATGATGATAAAAAATATTGGTTTCATTTGATTTGGTTTCTTGCTTTCTTAGGGCAGTCTATCCTTCTTCAGCGATTCCACACCAGAATCATGCAACACAAGCTAGTTATGAATATTGACTTTGCATAAAATAACAAGCATTGCATTCCTCAATATTAATTTTTGGATGAAAACCAGATCCTAGCTTCAGAAAACCTTTGGAAAGTGTTTCGATATGAATAATCCCTCGGTAAACTTCCTGAACAACACCAGGTCAACACTGAATACCAAGTGTTTTTCAATGACATTTGGTTTTAAAAGAAAGAAACTCAGAGGTTAAACGGCATTTAGTCCAGTCGCCAAACTCTGGTGACCTGCAGAGGAGCCAGGAAGAGTGGGGGCTGCAAACAAGACAAGGATGTGTTTCCTTTCTGGTGTCAGGGCCACAGTGTCCACCGAATCCTAAGTCCAGGCTAATTAAATGATCCCCGACCTCCCATCGCACCCACCGTTAGATCATGTTTTACATCAGCCATTTCATCCCAGTGGTGCCCGTGATGTAATCTGCCTAAAGGATCCCCATTGTCATGACGATGATAAGATGACAAACAACATTCAACTCACAAACTATCCGTGACTCATCCGTGTGTCACGCACAATTTCAAAAACAAGGTCTAGTGTCGTGGTGTCCCTGAGCAAGACACCTCACCCCAATGGCTCCCGACGAGCTGGCTGTCGCCTTGCATGGTTGACTCCTTCGTCCGTGTGTGAATGTGTGTATGAAGGGGTGAATGTGAGGCAATATCCAGTCTGTTCACCTTTTACTATCGTTGTTGTTTTTGTACCTTGATGATGTCTCCCTGGGCGAGCTGGAAAGCAGTGGCGGTGACGTTGATGCCTTTGCCCGTCTGGACGTGGATGCTGTACACACACTCGTGGCTGTCGGCGTAGTTCATGGGGTAGTTGGGGGACAGCAGGGCACCCTCGCTGTCGGTGACCGTCGACCCACACTCAGCTACGGGACGGGAAGGGGGGGGGGGGGGGAGATCAGAGTCACGTGACGGCACGGACAGACTGAACTCTGAATCTGCTGAACTCATAATGCAATGCGTGTAGGTTATAACAATGACAGGGGCATTATGTTGTTAAGAATTACGTTGATGTGTTTGTGCGTGCATGAATTGTTTGGAATATTATAGCCATTCATCACGATAACAATAAGCAACCGAATCCAAAAGCATCATGAGATATTGAACGCGGGATAAGCGGCCGATTTTAAAATCACTACAGATTTAATTTAAATGATTTCGTATACAGGTTATTTTCTTATTAGAGGATTTAATAGCACGCGTTCGATTCCACACAGCGGGGGGGCATGTTTCACCGAACCAGAGCGCATAATCGTGATATGTCAGTGCCATGTTTAATGAATACAAACAAAACTTGGCCCAACGCTTTTTACTTATTATTTCGCAGCATTTATGAGCATGCATATTTCATCACTTATTATCCACATCAAGTGAGCCACAGTAGAATCGACGAGATATAAAAAGATACGTCGTGCCGTTTGCCTCCTTGGCCCTCACTTCGCGCCTTGCAATATTCATGCCCCCATAACCATGTTAATCGCACACGGGGCCGACCGAGGGACTAGTGAACAGGCATGAAGCGTTGCATCATGGGACGTCATCGCACTCGTAGTTGATACAACAGGATGCTGTGAATTATCTTCAGAGTGAGCACTTACGGACGTACGAGTCATCAAATTAGGCTTCTCCGCGGAGAGGTAGGAAAATATACTCCGGCAAAAGTACCAAAGAGATGTTTCGCCGAGCACCTAGTGCCCTTAAGTGGAGCTAGATCCTCTGCACTTATTTCACCCAAGTGGCTTCAATCAGTCGAGGAGTATGTATCTCTGTGCTTTATGACCGTAATGTGCACCTCAAAGTCGCGGGGAGCAAAGGAAAATGAAACGACAGCCGGCGCATGTTAAACCAGTTAACAGTCGTTCGGGGAGAAAACACACGCTTTTGACGTTGATCCCTGAATAGTTTACCCTTTTAACTCCTCTGGCAAACCTCTTTCTGTCTTAATGTGATTCTCCGCGTAATTGGGGAAGAATGCGAGTGCGATTACTGTGATTAAGGCGTCTTTTAGCGGAGCGAGGCCAAACGCGACGGAGGCGATGGCCAGAGTGCTCTGCAAAGCAGCGGCCCCAACGTGTGTTGGTGTCTGGAAATTTTGAGCCGGCTTAATCTGGGCTGAGGAGGCCCCATCGCCCTCGGAAACCTTTGTGTGGCAAGGGCCTTCGCCAGCGTTAGCATGATCAGTCTTCGGCCTGGGCCTCACACACAGAGATCCTTGGATGGATTACAATCACAAAGGGCTCAAACCAAACCAGTTGATCTTGACGTACTCTGTCTCTCATTGGGTAGAGAAAGCTGTGTCATGCAGCAAGGAAAATCCATTTTTTTGGACTGTTAAACTCTAACCCATCATGACATTTTTATCACCATGATTGAAATGAACGGTTGTGAATCCGAACGCGAATGAAAATAATAAATAAAACATAGTGCACCTGCCAGTGTGTGTTCAGTCACAGGCCCTCTCTGGCTGAGGTTTGAACGTCGTCGGTACGAGCAACCACCACAACAACAACAACAACAGAAGAACTGAAAGAGCAGCAAAAAGGAAACGGGAGTAGAAAGCGCTGACCACGTACCCACACACCTTGGCAGAGGGGCGCTCCACATGCGCCGGCCTCCCCCCAGACACACCACCTCCCTGGCCCCCTGCAGGCGGTAGCCCGCGTTGCAGGTGAAGGCCAGGGAGTCGCCGATCCCAAACCTGGAGCCCGCGTGCCCGCCGAACTGGGGCCTGCCGGGGTCCTCGCAGGGTTCAAGGTCGTACTCTGGAAGGGGGACGAGAAATATTACGGTAATATTTAATTCACATATCTGGTGTCGAAGCGTCTTTCGAAATTTCGGATTGAGTGTGACAGAAAACCTTGGAAGGCCTTGTTTTGTTGAAAGGAGGACCGACGTTGTCATTCATTATAAGGGGAAAGGAAATATGAATATGATTCATGCTAATTAAATCTAGTGCCAATTAAATCCACAAGCTTGAGCGTTGAGATCGGAGTACGAATTTGAAGTACTTTTTGTACCCAGTGCTCGCACTATCCAAAGGCTAAACAAATTGGCAGTCCTTTTCAAAAGGTCATAAAAGTTTCAAATGCATTGCTTAGCAGGCAATCTATAGACCCTAATTGTGGAGCACATAAGGACAAAAAGACTGCTCTAATCATCAGATAACCGCATGAATATTCATGACCACGCGAGGGTTTGCTCCGCCTCAGCAAACAGCGGGCAAATATCTATCTAGACCGCACGTGACTTACACACTCATTTCATCGTTATTTTCCCACGTTTTTTCTATCTCCCTCTTTCCCCCTTCCAACATAACCCATAACCCATTGCATTCATCTTATCTCTCCCCCTTCTGTCTGTATCTCTCTCTACCTCCCCCCCAACCGTCCTTTCTCTCAACCTGCTCCTCTCTCTCTCTCTCTCTCTCTCCCTCACTCCCTCCGTCCGTCCCTCCCCTCTCTCCCTCCTTCCCCCTCCCTCTCTCCCTTCTTTTCTCTCTCTCCCCCCCTCCTCTCTCTCCCTCCCTCCTCTCTCTCTCCCTCCCTCCCTCCCCTCCCTCCCTCCCTCCATGCCTCCCTCAGGCAGAGTGGGGGGGGGGGGGGGGGGTGGTGGGCAGGGAGATACGTGTCTGACGTCCGCTTTGATGATCATCCCACTCCAGGATACACCGTCTATACCCCCGCTGACCTTGCCCCCTCTTAATGATCCCGCTTGAATCAACCCGGCCCAACCTCCAGCTCACCCCTGATCAGACACGCAAATCACTGCCTCACATGTTGTAGCTGTCTCGGCTCCTTAAGGGGCGACCAGGGCTCAACGCTCGCTCCTTAAGGGGCGAGCGTTGAGCCTGATCTCCCCGCTCGAACGGTTGGACTCTGATCGTCGCCTGTCTTGCCGTCGATGATTGATCGCATTAAGTCTTAAAGCCTGAGGCCCGAACACGCCCTCCCTGCGCCACGCTATTCCCCCTGACGCGCCACTTGTTAGACGGAGAAAAACGTAAATAATCAGCCCCTAACTGGCAGCAAAGAGCCACTGCATCCCTCGTACCGCGCCATCCCATCTGCACCACCTTTCTTTTGATCCGGACACAGCGTTCCTCAACCTCTCAACCCTGGCACCCTCTCCCCGCCCCTGCTGTCCAACCCTCCTGCCCCCCCCTCCCTCCCTCCCTCCCTCCCCCCCTGTGTCCAACCCTCCTGACCCTCCCTCCCACCCTCCCCCTCTCCTCCCCCCCCAGCTGTCCAACCCTCCTGACCCTCCCTCCCACCTTCCCTTCTCCCCCACCCTCCCTGCCCCCTCCTCACCCTCCCTACCTCCCCCCTCCCTACTGTCCAACCCTCTTCATCCTCCCTTCCTCCCCCACACCCCTCCCCCACCCCCATACCCCTCCTCACCCGAGAAGGAGATGTTGAAGCCCTGCAGCGATATGGAGAAGTCCGAGATGAAGCGGAGCTGGGCCTTGAAGTTCCCGTAGAGGCCGGCGTTGATGGGCGCGGGGCGCTCCGACCCGGTGAGGCGCGCCAGGGGGCGGCTGAAGCTGCCGTTCTCCGTGATCAGCAGGTAGTCGTGGTGGTCCTCCAGGTGGAAGGAGTAGAAGGTGAACTGGACGCCTGGAGCGAGGGGCGGAGGAGGGAGAACGGAGAGGTTCAGAGGAGCCGAGAGCCTTTTAGCTGAGCGTGTACTTTTTAAAAGTGTTGTGGTTGCGCGGTCAAGTTCTGAACTTGGACACTGACCAACGAGGCAGGATAGGATATGTCGTATTTTGTGTTCCTGGTGTGAAATACGTTTCTGAATGTTTTTGTGCTTTGGTGCGAAAGGTAGGCGTTTATTGAGTTGGAGTGCGATGTAACCGGCAATGCAAGAACATTAATTCTATCCTTGGAATGGGCCTTCACACCAATCTCGGATTTAAACGCGAATGTTTAGGACCGAGATTTAATCAAGATGGCCGCCAGGGGGGTGAGGCCCCCCTTGAACCCAGGGGAGACAGTGTGATTAAATAGCTGATGGGACTGTGGGACGAAAAGCCCAAAATGTGTGAAACTAGTAACAACTTCTTCCTGGACACCTTGGGGCGAGCGTGCGGTGGGGCGTGATAGCCAATCAGCAGGGAGAGTGAGATCAGTTTGTTGCAAAATGGAAATGCACAGCAGTGGTTTCAATGAGGCTCTTTGAGGAAAGGTTTGGCATCGAATCAAAACAGCAGGGACAAGAATACAGACGTCAGCGTTGAGTTCCATCAATTTCCCATTGAAATCATGTGGGAGGGGGAGGGGGAGGGGGGGGATGACTGGGGAGGGGTGCCACGCCAGGGATCATATAAACGGTTATGCTGTACTCTTTGAAAAAGAAGAAGAAAAACGATGATATGCCATCATTATGAGTGTTATCAATTACCCCTAATAGGCACATTTGGTAGCAATTTGGGGGGAAATTATTACCGCAATCAATTAAAAATAACAACAGGAGGAAAGGTGTAACGGCATTTCATCTTAATGCCGCAGAATTAAACGCCACGGGAGCGATTATTCGTCAACCTAAATGATCAGCTTTTTTACATCAGCAATTTTTATAAAGAATTAAAGTAGATGCCCACGATGCAACAGTGTGGGGTAGAAACAAAACAACGACAGGTGCTTAACAAGAAAAAATACATCCTGCAGTACCCCAGCGGCACCAGCAGGGTATTCTCCACCATACTGTGCAGAGCCACACGGGCGGCATGAGGCTCAGGAGGCAGAGTGGGTCGGCTGGTCAACGGAAGGTTGCTAGTTTGATCCCCGGCTCCTCCTAGCTGAGTGTTGAGGTGTCAAGACACATCACCCTAACTAGTCCTGACGAGATGGCTGTCACCTTGCGTGGCCGACCCCGCCGTCGGTGTGCGAATGTGTGCATGTATGGGTTAATGTCAGGCCTTATGGTAAAGCGCTTTGAGTGGTCACTGGTTAGAAAAGCGCTATAATAAGGGTCAGGGTTAGGGTTGAATATCGTAGTAGTCGTAGTCGCGGCAAAGAGTAAAATCGCAAAAAACACAATAACAACGCGATACCTGTTTCCACGTCTACCGTGACCTTCCCGGTTCGCCGGGAGCGCTCCCTTCCAACCCGTCACGTCGCGTCAGTCAGACACGGAGGCTCGGGAATTGTGCCCAGGGCGGGAGACCAGGGTTCGGGTTTACCTTTGCCATGGCTGACCTCCACGGTCCAGGTACAGTTGAGGGAGCTGGGGTAGAGCTCCGGGAAGCCCGGAGACAGGATGATACCGCCCGGACCTTGGATGTCGCCCCCGCACGACGCTGAGAGGGAGGGAGAGAGGGAGAGAGGGAGAGAGGGAGAGAGGGAGAACGAGAGAGGGCAGAGGAGAGATCAGGCCAAGGTGATGCTGACATTGATGCATGGACACCACACTTTTATTTATTGCACTCCTAAATAAACCATCCCAGGAAGGAGGGGTCTGTCTTTCGCCGTTCCATCTCAAGGTTCCTTCCTTGATTATTAGGGGTTCTTCATTGCCCTTTGGGGGGAGGGTGGCTAGGGTTATGGGGGGGGGAGGTCATAAAATGGTACCTGTGAACAAGCGTTGTGGGACCAAGACCGTGATCAGGTTTCACTTTATAAAATTGACATTATTTCTGCACAAATTGACGGTTAATTCACTTGAACGACATTGAGATATGGCCCTCTGCTCACCGTTTTAGAGAGAAGGGCAGATTATCTTTTCTAAAAGGGGCTTGCATCATTGGAGCAGAAGTGAATTCAAAAGGTTTGTTTGGCGCATGCACACACGCCCCCACACACACACACGCCCCCACACACACACGCCCCCACACACACACACGCCCCCACACACACACACACACACACACACACACACACACACACACACACACACACACACACACACACACACACACACACACACACACACACACACACACACACACACACACACGATCACCAGCGTGAAGCAGTAACAACTTCATGTAACACCTGCAGCTCAACACGCCAGAGGTGGGCGGGGCCATAGGTTGGCGGGGCCAAAGCGCAGACGTCCCGCAGTTGAGACATCGACGTCCACCTGGCTGTGGTGGGATGACTGGTGACATATAGCGCTCTGACAGGAGAGCTCTTTATCTCATCACAATAAGTTAATAAGATAGAGCCTTTGGCCTCAAAGGTCGCCGGGGGCAACGCAGGCTAATGCTATTTCCGCCTGAAGGTTCACCTGTCTAATTGGGTATGGTACAAAAAAAGAATACACAAGCTCTTTTCCCCCGACGTTGTCACGTTGTCGTGCGCCTAAAAAGGTCATCACGCATAAAGGGCGCCGTTTTAGGATAAAAACAGCGTTGAATAAATGAGATGCAGTGCCTTTGTTGTTCCTGTAGGCTCTGGACGTTTCCCTGAAGTTGGCAATGACTTATAAACACTCGGCTGGCTCGCGCCGCGATGAGACAGTTTTGGTCGGCAAATATTGGAGAAACGACTTTAAAAAAAGAAGGGAAACGCGGGGAATGCTAATGAGCTGGATCACAGAGGAGCCCCGGGGCAGCACAGCTGTATCAGACGCACACAGACACAGGCAGGCGTGTGTGTGTGTGTGTGTGTGCACGTGCATGCATGTGCTCTACACGTGTGCATGCACTCACACATGTATGCAAAACCACACACACACACAGATGCATGCAAACACATGCACACCCACACTTCCAATCACCCTTAAAGCACATGGGAGCACACAAACTAACACGCACACCCAGACACATATAAACACACACACACGCGGACATATAAAAACACACACTCACACATACACACAAACACACACTGACACACACATACATGTGCAACAAACGCACACATACACATCATACATATACACGTCACAGGCACACACACACACACACACATACACACAAACACACACTGACACACACATACATGTGCAACAAACGCACACATACACATCATACATATACACGTCACAGGCACACACACACACATACACACAAACACACACACGGACACGCACAGACGGACGCACGCCCTCTCCTTCCTTCCTTCCTTTCTCCTCTAGCACCCAAGGGCCCTCCAGCCGCACAACACATCAAGGCCCCCTGGATCCGCGCTCACCAACAAAATTATATCACATGTTTTATTAATGAGCTAAAATTACATAAAGTCATTAAAAGTGGATGAGTACACTCGGAGGTAGCAGCGTTGAGGGGGGGGGGAGCGGTGGTCATGGCGACCGGGGCCCCGGGGGCCGACACCTATAGGATGAGAACGCCGCCAGGCTTCATTGCAATTTACCGAGCCGCGCCGACACCGCAAACACCCAACTCTGAAGCGCGCTAGCCCCCCCCCCCTACCCTACCCAACCCCCCCCCCCAGGGCTCTTTGCATTCCCTTGTGTTGTTCGCCCGTTTCAGCAGCCCGCCGCCATCGGACGGCGTTGTTTGTTCGTACTTGTTCGAAAAAAGCGGAAAAGTGGAAAAAGTGTAAATAAGCCCAGAAATTAAGGTTTTTTTGGGTTCAACGAAAGAGAAGGGATTTGAGATTTAAAAACAAACTTGTTTCTGTGGGAACACACGAAGCAAACATAATTGCAGCGCTCTGCATTTTTTGCCGCATACGACTCAAGACACCCTGGATGTATCGGTTCAACATCGATTTTGTTTATTTGTAGAAATGTGAAAAACGCGTTACCTTCCCGAGTTTCTGCTCCGAATAAAACACCTTCTTGGGGATTTGTTTAAACACTATAGGTTTAAGGGCTTCTGAGAGAGCGTTTCACCGATGCCGACTGGACCGCAATGTTCATTTTAGTTTGGGAATAAAACCAACTGCAGAAAAGGGTCCGAGCCAATGGAATTAGCTTCCCTGCAAAACATCAATTACTGTCTATGCAAATCAAACGGCTCACAAAGGGAGCTTGTACCGAGAGACGTTGCGGCCACGCTTAATTTCCGAATCAATTACATCATCCGCCGAACATCAAAACTATCACGCCTGGATTACCACACTGGCACACACTGGTTCGTACGCAAAGGATCATCAAACATCCTAGATCACAGCCCTGACATGTTGCACTTGTTTTATTTGTCACGGCTCACAAGAACATAACATAAAAGTGGGCACTCGGTTGACCGTGACTTAACCCCGTGCGTACCACGTGCAGTATGGCGGAAAATATAATTTTAAAAAAGCCCGGGGCTCTACATGAAACGATAACACATTGTTTGTCCGGGTCCCCAACGTACCGTCACAGGTAGGCAGGGGGTTGCTCCAGAAGTGGTTCCTCTCGCAGGCCAGCGCCTCTTCATGGCTCAGGCGGTAGCCGGGCTCGCAGCGGTAGGTGACGGTGGCGCCGATGGACAGGTCGTGGCCCAGTCGCGCCCCGTTTACCGGGATGCCCGGGTCCATGCACGAGTAAGTGTCCAGGGTAACGACTGGAAAGGGGGAGACGATAGACAGCAGATGTTCAGGATCTCCTATTATACTACTTTTCTGGCCTTAATTTCTGAGCAATGACTCCTTTAGAGCGACCTGACACGAATCACGGCACAAAAAACTATGCAGATTTTCGGGAAACTCTTCCTCTCATCTGGGCGCTTTCGGCATTCTCTGTCAACACTCGGCTTCGTCCTTCTCCGCCCCCCCTCCTGCCAACCCCACTCCGTTGTGATTATACTATAAATCATTCTAACAACGTGTATAGGTCATAAAAGTCGACAAAGCCTAATAGGTGCTCTTTAAGGACAGAACTGGTTTGGGATGTTTCAGAGGGTTTTGAGATGGAGAACGATACAAGGCAGTAGACGTTTAATCAAGAAGGGTTTGGGATGTTTGAGAGGGATTTGAGATGTTTGTGAGGGTAGACGTTAATGACAGGAGTGGGTTGAGACGTTTGAGAGGGTTGTGAGATGGAGAACGATAGGAGAGAGAGGTGAAGGAAAGGACTGGTTGGAGATGTTTGTGGGAAGGAGAACGATAGAGGACAGAAGACATTAAGGACGGGGAGGGTTTTAGATATTTGAGAGGGTTTTGAGATTGAGAACCTAGAAGAAAGTAGACGCTAAGGACAGGAAGGGTTTGAGATGTTTAAGAGGGTTTGGAGATGGAGAACAATGGAAGACAGTAGACGCTAAGGACAGGACTTGTTTGAGATGGATGGCAATGCCGGGTGAGTTATTTTGCCATTAAATGGTGTTCTGAATAATTGGACACACGCTTTATGGCAGGAAAATGAAATGCATTTTAAGGATGAACAATACAATTAATAGGGTGACTTCGTCGAGATGCGCATCATGTGACTGTACTGGGTTTCCTGGATGTGGGATGGTGAGCGAGGATGTGGTGTTTAAAGATCATTTTTTATGCGATAGTTAATAAAGACTCACGATAAAGACAACATTTTCTCTATATGATAAATGTGCTGCACTTGACTGATTGTAAACAAAGGCCTTAATTGTATAAATGTTGTTTCATAAACTCAGCATCAGTGTAACTAATGAAATAAATTCTACGCGTGTTCCTTCAATTCCAGAAACCATAAAACTTCTCGGCCCCATTAATTCCGAAAAGACAAAAACGCTGACAGGACCAGCAATGCCATTACGAAGATAATGACAGGGGTAGGTTAAGGATCCAGGTTGAATGCATAATGAAGAGCAAAGCAACTTATTCTTCCTCAAAGTCAGACTGCTGTTTTGACTTAAGCTTGGCTTTAATAATTCACCCTGGCAGCGATGTCTGAATGTGCGGTTTGGGGATTACCCACACACACAGAAAAACAAAGACAAGGGCGCAGTTGTTGGTTTAATAGCGAGATGCGCCCAGGATGTTTAACCGGTCAATACGACCTGTCAAACTGAAGTGATCTCTGACTGTTTCTGTAACAAAAGTACACTCCCACAGCAGGTAAATAAATACTCCTTGTGGCCAGAGGAGGTCAAGAGGTTCAAGTGAAGGCGGACTGGAGAAGCTAACCTCTGTGTCCATCTATACAGCGTTTAACGTCACTTTAACGCATTTTGCAACGGTTCTGTCAGGAGAGCTCGCTTTGTTACTATGGTAGAGATAGGAAAAACTTTCTCCTTTAAACTTTAAATCACACTCTACAATAGACCATTGTTCCAGAATAATGGCTGTGTTTTGAGTGCTGCCTCTTCACATGTTCACACAAGGTGGGACGACCAGGATGTGAAAGGTGGGGGAATCCACCACATGAGGACATGTCCTACCAGACAGCACATCAATCTAAACCCAAATGAGGCCAAGCTCTTACAATCACAGTTCACCGAAGATGGGATTCACATATGATCTGCAAACATTGCGAATGAGGCAATTTGATGCAATTGGAGGCAATGTTCACCCGTTTTATAAATACATTTTGAAAACGTCTATTTAAACAAATCTATAAATGTTTGTGTGAGGGGGAGCACATGTGTCAAGGATCTTCATGATCGCTTGGTATATTGAAAATTTATTGGGAAGTGGTTTAAAACAGTGGTTCTCAACTGGTCTAGCCTTGGCCAGGACCCAAATCTACAAAAAATATTACTGCAATAATATGATAATATTATTGCAGCAAGCAACAAAGTCTTTCATGTACTGTTGAAACCATTGAGCGAACAAAACGCTGAAACAAGTCGGGCTTAACTCAGTAAAATGGTAATCCATTAAAACATGATTCAACATTGAAAGATGAGTTAATCCATGAGCTTCCCTCTAAAATCAAAGGTTTGGCATACGCTCTGTGACTCACTGAAAACACGCACCCCCACGTTTGTGTTGGGAACCCCCAGTTGAGAATAACTGGTTTAACTGGCAAGTTGTTGGTACCACCAGTAGCCAATACCAGGAGGCTTATTTCTAGTGTGGATTCTACAACAAACGGTCTCTGCCAACACCTCCGACTGAATAAAACCATAACGTATTTCAAGCATCATGCCAATCACACGGCTTGTTTGAAAGCTGCGTTGATGTGGCTTCAGGCCCGATACTGCTGACACCGGTAGCCGGTACCGGCGCGCTTGTTGTGTGTGTGTGTGTGGAGTCATCAGCCGGCGGCCTCGGCTCAGACCTCGGACTGAATGAACGTCGAACACCTCAGACGGATCAATGGGTGGTCTGGGAGAGCTGTTCACTGGAGGGTGACCTCATGTCCTGCTGAGGGGAGTCGGTTTGAAATTGGAGCGATTCTCCGCTGGAGCAGAGTTAAGGAACACCGGTTCAGTCCGGCCGGCCAGGCTGGCTTGATAAGTTATCTGAGGAACCCGCCCCTTTTTCTTGCCACCACTTAAAAGCTCCTCAAATCAGTGAAGTCATCTATTATTCCGTAGAATGGAATAACTGTGATTACGACAAGGGGTTGAGTAATTGCTAAAGAAACAGATTTTTGATATTGACTTAAAGAAATAAATCTGGTCTTGATTATTTATTATTATATATATATATATATATATATATATATATATATATATATATATATATACCAGATTTATTTCTTAGCAATCACTCGCCCACTCGTTATAATCACAGTCTTTCCCATAGATATATATGGAAACTACATATGGAAATTATTCTTAGGAGAAGCCAAGCTGAGGAGGCACTTATTGATGACTAACATGCTCCTAATTATTCACAAATTAAGCACACTTGTCAAAAGCAGATTGACTTCTCTGATACCACTGACACAACTCAAGCAATCTAAAGCAACCACAAACTATCATTATAAAAAATAATGAAAAAAGCTACATGCAATACAAAGAGTCATTGAATATTATGCACACACACACACACACACACACGCGCACACACTCACACACACACACACTTGAAAGAAATTATGACATCTATAGGAGCAGAACGTTCAGTTTGGTGCCCCTATCTAAATGCACAACTCAATCAAACTCTGCAGTAGTTTCCAGTGATTGACACGGGCAAAGTGTCAGCGTGCAGAACACTAGTCTATTGTGGGGTGTCACTCCGATATCGGCAGCTGTGCTCAGCAGGGCTCTAGGTTGGGCTGCCACCCCCCCCTCCCTGCCGATGCACAGGGCCCTCGAAGGAGAAAATAGCTCACTTTCAGCGTCCTCAGAATACGAAACCTGGACTACGAAAAAGACACCAAAACATACTTTTATTTCCAAACCAAGAACATGGCAGATTTTCTCGCAGTCAAATCGATGCGTGCGTCTAGAATGCGTCATTTGTAAGTATTTGATCATTTTTCTTCAACTATATTTTGATCCATACATTCCAGAGCAGCCCTTCTTGCTATGACCCACGGACGAATGACGTGGGCAGGCGCCCCCCCACCCCCTACCCCCCTGAAGCAGTTCAGCCACCAGACGATAACGCACAAAATTGTGAGCCTAATGCTATCGTGCGTTATTGCTTTTTGATCGCCTCATCACCAGAACAGAAAACCTGCACGAGAGCCGATATGAGGGAACATATTAAGAAGCAGACACTAGCAGGCTCCTTTCGGTTATTAACACAGATCTAATAACTTATGACTGACAGACCGCCATTCACGACGGGGCCGACATTGTGGAATAAAAAAAGGTTCAATCCGATGCAATACTATTCCTCCAGGTTTTGTTAATCCATGTGTGTTCATGGCTATGTTTGTGTGTGTGTGTGTGTGTGTGTGTGTGTGTGTGTGTGTGTGTGTGTGTGTGTGTGTGTGTGTGTGTGTGTGTGTGTGTGTGTGTCCAACCCAAAACATTTGACGCAAGCCTTTATACATGTCTGATGCAAACAGCGAAACTGACTCAAGTGAATGTTTACTAGCTTTTCCCTGGCCCTCGGTTTTGCTCCCTTGCAACCCTGTCAGCAGAACACAAAAGGCCTGATTGGGCGCATGCAGACACATCCTCCCTCCGTCTGTTTCCACGAGATATCCTCCCGACACTTGACTTGACACCTACAACAATTTACACTCGTCTTTATTAGCGTGAAAACTGTAGAGGAAAAGTCCATGCATGGAACCCCTGAGTAGTGCTGGAGTAGTGTGTTTACAGTATTTGAGAAAAAAATTCGCCACACCGAAAGCGAAATAAACATTGAAAGTCAAACTGCAAACGCGAGCCCTGCCTCTCTCTAGGCATGCAGGCGGGAACAGCTTCTTAATTACTTTTAATTTAAATATCCAAATGATACCTTTGAAATAACTCCACATTAGCGGAGTACGGCAGCCATTAGGATGCTAAGCGGGACTTGAGAGTGAGCCTCGTACCTAAATGCTTTTTAAGATGTGTGCTAAATCAGGGAAGGCGCAGAGTGTGACCATCTGCTCAAAAGTTACGGGGCTAATGAGAACGAGAAGACAAACAGCCGATGATCAAGTGTCTGAGGGGATATTTCCTCAAAGACATCAGCATGGGGGGATCAACCCGGACCAGGAATTAAACAAAGACCCCCACCCCACACACACACACAAGCACACGCAAACACACAAACACACACAAACACTGCCCTCTGGCCCTATAATAAATCAAGGCCTGTCAAAGCCTGGAGTATCTTTCGGTTTCGGGGGAGTGACAGCCATATACAGAAGCTGTAAGTCGCAGGCAGAGCTTAAAGTACCAAATCCCTCAGCTGACAGACAAGGGTCGCCTTGACAGTTGTTATTAGGGGGATTGAAGGGGGAGGAGGGAGGGGCTAGGCAAGGGGGGGAGGGTCAGGCGTTTTAATAGACACCCCCGCCACACGCAGCACTCCCCACTTGTTTTCTCTGCGAGTCCGGGCTCCTTAAAGAAGGTCTTCTTGTGAGAAGCGGCTTTGATTCCAGCCCTCCTGCGGTGTGCACACTGGGGTGCGGAGACACGGGGAGGAAAGTGGTGGAGGCACAGCGAGGAGAGCGGCGGAGACATAGCGAGGGGCGCGGAGGAGACACAGCGAGGACACAGTGAAGAG